>NW_012148530.1:856353-859716 GCF_000956105.1 Propithecus coquereli | reverse complement strand
GGCTACTCGGGAGGCTGAGGCAGTAGGATCACTTGAGCCCAGGAGTTTGAGGTTGCTGTGAGCTAGGCTGACGCCACGGCACTCTAGCCCAGGCAACATGGTGAGACTCTCTCTCAAAAAAAAAGAAAAAATAATGTAGTTTTTAAAAACGCATTTATGTAACAATTAGAAATCTAAATTCAAGTAAAACATTGTGCTATCTTTAAATAACTCAACTGAAGTGACAATCAAATGATTAGATAAATTCTGAATCAAAGAATAAGGTATATTAGGATTTTTCAAGCATAAGAAAGGAGAGATCACAATTTTATACTTGCAAGTTCAGAATTCAGGAAAAGGAACAACATTTAACAGAACAAGTCATGTTATCATGAACTATATAAAACTTTAAAAGTCTCCAGCATTACCAAATCTTTTATGGAAAAAATAAATCAAAATATGTAAGACAGAATGTGTAAGATTTAGAAATGTAAGTAAAAATTGATAGAAACAAAATTGTAGTATGAACTCTTAATATATAATTAAAACTGAATAACTTCACACACAAATGTAAAATAATGATGTACTTAATACAATTAATAAAATTAAATTAATTAATACATAACAAAAATTATACTTTGAAATACATTGACATGTATCAAATCATGTAGAGAATACATTTTTTTGAGATTCCATGGAACATTTAAATAAATCACTAATTAGATGGTATATAAATTTAAAAATATTGCAAAAGTTAACCAGATAACCAATAAGCATATAAAAACATGTTCAACATCATCAATCATAAAGAAATTGCAAATTAAAACTACAATGGGTACCACTATACATCATAAAAATCGCTAACATGGAAAAAGAAATTAAAAACCCCAAATTCAGAATACTCAGAATAGCAAGTATGGCAATGACACAGAGCAACAAAAATGCTTATAAATTGCTGGTAGGGATGCAAAATGATACGGCTACTCAGAAAAAAGTCTGGGGATTTTCTTAATATTTAACAAATGTGTGCCATTGTGACACAGAAATCTCATTTCTAGGTATTTACGCTAGAGAAATGAAACCTTCGTTTCATACAATAGCCTATAGATGAATGTTTATAGTGATCGTATTCATGATTCTCCAAAACTGGAAAAAACTTAAGTCTTTCAATGGCTGAATGGTTAAATAGTGGTACATCCATTCAACAGAATTATCAACAAGAAAAAGGAGAGAACTATTGATACATGCTAAAAACATAAATAAACCTAAAACATATCATGCTAAGTAAAAAGTATTTTTTTTTAAAGGAGACTAGGAGTTTTGTCATTTTGGAAGAGAGAGATAAAATAAAAAACAGAAATCAAATGCTGCATAAATTGGTGCACAATATTAAAAAAAACACGGAAAGCTGCATAGTAATTTTTAGTAAATTAGCATAACCGCATAGGAAATTATAAAAAAGAGTGATTTCTTTTTTTTACATGGCAGAAATCTTAGTTAAAATTATTTGCAAATCAAAATTAGAAGTACTGTGGCAAAATGTTAACTAAAATATTTGCAAATTGAAATTGAGTACCTTTAAAAAGTCATCTATGTTTACTAATTGACTTTGATCCTAGAAATGAAAGACTGATTTTAAGGGATTTGTCAATTCAATAAAGCATACAAGGTAAAATTAGAAAAATTACATAATCTGAATTGATGGTATACCTAGAATATTTGACACTCAGAGAAGATTATTTTAAAACTTTATTCCTCCATGTGACAAATTATTTTCAACAATAATCATGAAACAGATATAGTAAAATAAAGCAGAAAGGAAATACAGTAAAAATTTTCATTATTGAATGTATTTATGTATCAAATGTATTTATGCACATATATATATACACATATATATGTATGAATTCCAATAAAATAATAAAAAATTTAAAATTACAATATAAAAAGAGACATTGGATAAACACTGTTAAACTACTATAGCGTATTTTTTGAAATAAAGAAAAATATTGATCAATATGGACATATTGGTCAAATATAAAGGAAATAACAGAGTTTTCATTTCCAAGGTTTCTGCCAATTTGTCAATGACTTTGTCAAAATGATCTTTACATATTTGTGTTCAGTATCAGGATAGCCAAATTTGCCAATCTGTCTTCACTCCTACTTGATCAAAGAGTAATTTTTATAAATTTTAATTTTGAGAAATTTCTTTCATGCATACAGCAACAGATAGACAAATATAAAGAGTACTAAACTTAAAGATAAATTTATTAGAGATTCATATAAAACCCTTTTAATCATCAATTCTAGAACTGGCAATATGGCCTATCTTTGTTTATTTGGGTTGTTTCTAGTGGCTTTCAAAAATTTTCACCTTTGAAAATTTCTGCTAAAATATCCTAATGAAAAATTTATTATAAGAGTCTACTACATTTGGTAAAAAACTTTTGAAGTTTATAATGGTTTAGAATTTTTTGAGCTTACTTAGGGTACTGTTTGTGTCTCCAAGTCATGTGGAACTACATATTCCTGCATGTAAACAGAAGATTCCATACAAGTAATGATAGCATGGTGATTGTAAAGAAAAGATATTACTGTTCATAGATTCTTACTCACCCCATGTGTATTGGGTTTGATTGTATAAGCAGCAGTTTTCCATGTTAACTTCCATAGAATACAATGTTTATTAAAGGATAAATAACAAAAATGTGCTAATTGAAACTTACATATATGTTATGAAAATACAACACTTACAACAGAAATTTTTTAAACTCCAATCAACACAAAATTTTTTCTGAGAGGAGTATTTTATCACTACCACTGCTTAGAATTGCTGACATACTAATATAAAGCAGAACGACTTATGTAGTTGGTTTTATCATTATTTTTAAATTCTCTACAGAAAATGATCTCTTTCTTTCCTAACCACTTAACCATGGTACATTAATGATCTTCATAGAAAATTAGTGGCGTACAATAAAATTTGACTCTGTTTCCTGTTAGAGAGAAAGAGAGAGAGACATATACAAATAGGAATAAAAAGATATTTTACTCATATGATAGATAATATCTATCACAAATTAACAGCCAATGTAATAATAAAAGCATGTCTGATAAAAGTTTTTAAAAAGAATAAATGAGCAACAAAACCACAATAGTAAAGACAAATCGGTGTGCTGGCTCTCACCATCAATAATTAAAATAAGTCTGAAAGGTTTGAAAAATGCTACAAGTCTTAACAGTTAACAATATTGTTTACTTCAGGAATCTACTGAAAAGGTACTAAAATAAATTGGTGGCCAGGCGCGGTGGCTCACGCCTGTAATCCTAGCTCTCTGGGAGGCCGAGGCGGGCGGATTGTTTGAGCTCAGGAGTTAAAAA
>NW_012148530.1:827486-856303 GCF_000956105.1 Propithecus coquereli | reverse complement strand
CCCATCTATGCCTATTTTGTTAAGTGTTCTTATCATAAAAGGGTGTTGAATTTTGTCAAATGCTTTTTCTCACACATTGCTTTTTAATTGAATATTAATTGTATACATTTACCCAGACATTACATAATTTCTAGTTTAGTATCAGCTAGAATACTAGTTTGATTTTTGAGTCAAAGTTTTTTTCTTAGAATCTTGAGATGTTTTGGAATTACTTTTTGCCATCAGCGGTTATTTAGATGATCACAGTGATATAGGATATTCACAACTCGCTTTCAGCACCTTAACCTCTTTAGTATCTTGTAGGTTGATAGTTACTTCTGAGGGTTATGGAAGAGTGTCAGAGTATGGCTGCATTTTTGTTTTGGCTGAATGTGGTGTCTAAATGATGGGTTTCATTAAACATATTCATCATCTTATCAATTTCTCTTGGCTTTAAAATTTTTTCAATCCTATACAACTTTTTGCGTTCCAATATTATATCATAATGTAGTTTTTAAGGCTGGGCGCGGTGGCTCACACCTGTAATCTTAGCACTTTGGGAGGCCGAGACGGGCGGATTGTTTAAGCTCAGGAGTTCAAGACCAGCCTGAGCAAGAGCGAGACCCCGTCTCTACTAAAATTAGAAAGAAATTAATTGGACAACTAAAAATATATAGAAAAAATTAGCCCGGCATGGTGGCGCATGTCTGTAGTCCCAGCTACTCGAGAGGCAGAGGCAGGAGGATCACTTGAGCCCAGGAGTTTGAGGTTGCTGTGAGCTAGGCTGACGCCACGGCACTCTAGCCTGGGCAACACAGTGAGACTCTGTCTCAAAAAAAATAAATAAATAAATAAATAAAAAAAATAAAATAGATTGGCATGACTACATGAACAGAAATAAAATTAAAAATAATAACGCAATGTATTTCTTCTATATACACTACAACCAGCTAGAGATGATGAAAAAATTATATCCCAGTGACAGAAGAAATAGAGACAAACACCAACATAATAGTGTTAACAAGAACATGTAAGACTTTGATGACTAAACTTTATGTAAATAAAAAAGGTATAAGTAAATTCAGAGACAAATCATTTTCTGAATGAGAAAAGAGATGTAAATAGTCTTTCAAAATGCACAGAAATTTACTGTCAATCTGACTAAAACTCTTAACTAACTCTTTGATCTTGATAAAAACATACAAAAATTCTTCTTGTAATAAAAATTAGCTAAGAACCAGTGAAACAATAAATTTAGTGATCTTCTTACCAAATCTTAATGTACATTGCAAAGCCCTACCAATCTTATAATGTCGTTTAGTGCTATAATAGTAGAAGCAGTATAGTATTTGTATATAACAGGGTGTATATCCATAAAACAAGATAGCTGAGAAAGAAACATTAGTATGGTAATTTAATATATGATAAATATATATTTACAAATCAAAGGGGAATTACATATTTAGTTAGTTAATTAATTATATAATGCTCATTTCGAAGCACTCACTGGGGAAAGAAGTTCTGCTGTATGTTAATGGAGAGAGAGAGAGAGAGCACTGAATCCTAACCACTAGACCACCAGGGAGTTCTGCTGTAAATGGGAATGGAAAAGATCTTGGAAAAAAGACAGTTAGATTTACCTAGATCACAAATCAGTAGTTTCTCTACCTCAGAAAGGGAAAATATAAGTAGAAGACCAAAAACCATTCAACTAAAAAATGTTTGGAATCAACCTAAAATATAAAATATAAATGTTACCTATCAAATATATAATGAGATTATATAAACAAAAGTACAGTATTAGGACTTTTAATAGATCACATTAAAGAATATAATAGAGTTATGGGTCAAACTACTGTCAAGGAATTTACAATTATTTAAGAGTCTATTTTGGAAGTATATCACAAAATGCCTGAGAAAACATGAACCAATATCCTAACTAGCTTCATCTTTGGGTAGTAGATTTTTAATTTTCTTCTTTATATGTTATTATTTTTGCAAATGGTATGTAGTGAGTGTATATTTTTATCATCGGAAATAAACAAATATTTTAAAAGTGTCTACACCAAAATTTCCTTATTTTCTGTGTTTTAGTAAACTTTGGAGTTTTCTGCATGCCTGCCTTCCTTTTCTTTTTTACTGAACACCTAGTATTTGCAAAGCAAGATTTTATATAGCATGCTTCCTTGATTGGATTGATTTCAGTATAGTAAGGATAGATAGACATAAACAGATAAAAAATTAAATTTATTTTACTGAGAAATGCTTGGCATATAAAAAAGTGTCAATTGCAGGGGGGAAGTGGAAGGCATGAAAATTTCAGTTAATACCATTTCTTTATGAATTTACTGAAAAATTAATAGAATCTTCGTCTCTCTTGAAGCATCATACAATGATGTATCTTTGCAATGAAATACACTTCCTAAAATCTGACATAGCACAGACTTATACAAAAGGAGATTTTTTTCCATAACTTTTAGGCATATTTTCTAGGACTTACTAGAGCAAATGTAGATTTCTTCCTATCAGATGCTTCCTATGACTTCTAATCAGAGTATTAACATTGTAGGTATGACTAGTGTTTAAAAATAAAATTTACTTTTGTAATACTTAATCCCCTTAAATTAGCATATATTTTTATGAAAATTACACTTGGCACCTGTTTTAAATCATGATATGACGTTGTGTTAAGAAAAGCAGAAACCCTCTTTATTTTCCAAGCTCACAGCTTCCTTTGAAGACCAGTGGCTCTGCGGTCCATTCTTCTCTCCAGAAATATTTCAATAACATTCCCTGCTGGTAATAGCCCACCTTCCATACCTCTTCTAGGGGTATTACCACCTTCCTCCATGAGAATACTCTATTGGATCACTCCCTGCTCTTGCTCTGTCTACTACTCCTGTCTATCTCTCTTAAAAGCACTGGCCTCTCTCTCTTCCCCTCTGGCATACATAGTGTAATCCCCTCAACAACATTAAGATATAGGACTAAAAGAAGCAAGGCTGTCTGCGAGTAACTCATTGGCTGTCATAAAACACAATGTTCCCTGAAGGAAAAGGTAGCATAGAGACCTGTCTAGCTGCTTAAAATGGAGAAAAGAAAATTAAGAGAAAAAAATGATCAACAGCTTTTCTTTTCCTTATTCTATTAAAATAAGCAAAAAAAAAAAAAAAAAAGAAAAGAAAAAGAAAAGCCACAACATTAACATTTCCTGGCACTATGCTCTGTGCTCTAAGGAATATAAAGAAGGATGGGACACAAAGCCTCTTTTAAGAAGTTCATACTCTCTTTGAAAGATGAAAACAATAACTTTGATAATAACCATCTTTTATCGTTCACCTGTTATGCAATCCATGAAACACTAGATGCTATACATACATTTTATCATTTAAACCATTCTGCATCCTGTGAAGTAAATCCAGTTTATAATCCTTCATTTGCAGATGAGGAAATTGAAGCTTGGAGAAGCCCACATTTACACAACCAATGAGTTGAGAGGATGGGAATGGAAGCCACTCTCCTAACCACTATGCCAAACAGCCTCCAGATATACATTTAGCAGATACTAAATAAATATTCGATGAAAGAATTTATGATAACAAACATATATCTTAGGATGTATGGCAGTGCTGCTATCAGATAAGGGTTATTGTGAGTGCTTTGTCAGAAGAGAACATGATTAATGTGGGTAGAGCGAAGGGGTGACGGAAAACATGTACACAAAATAAGGCTTACACTAGATAAAATTTGTGATGGCAGATCTGTGTGTGATAGAGTAATGGCTTGAGCAGTGGTGGGGATATAGGGTACGTACATATAACTGGGGCCCAGCACCCCTGGTTAGGGATATAGGATCGATCTCTACCAGGGATCTTTCCTAGCTACCTGTCATCCATCTCTCTGCCTATTTACCTAAATGTCTATGAATGTATATACATATATATTATATATACATAAATATATCTCATGTATGTATAGACTTTCCTACCAGGTAAAAATAGTTAACATTTATGTACTACTTGGCATTTGCTAGGCATGTCCTAAGCAATTTATACCCATAATCTTGTTTAATCCTCAAAGACAAATCATAAAAATAAATGATGTTAAATAAATAATAAATATTATTAATCCCCATTTTAAAGATGAATAAAAGAAAGTATAGAAAAGTTAAATAACTTTGTCAAGAATGTACACCTGGATTTGAATCCAGATTATCCAAGAAAAAGTGATGTAATAGAGGTAAACTTGAAGTTCTGTTCTAGATCAAAAACAAAAAGTATAGCACTAACAGAACTTGACAGATACCATGTTTACAAAAGACTTCAAAATGTTGTTTCACCATAAGTTCAAGAGGAAACAAAATGATCAGTCTGCCATAAAGTGTATTGCAAGTTTAGGCTTTATTAATACAGCAGATTATCCAGAGTAGGATAGAAATATTCCAATACTACCCATTGACCAGGAAATCTAGGATTATTTTCATTCATTTTTGGTCTCCATGATTTGAGAGATACGTAGAGAAAGTTAAACAAGTTCACAGGAGGTGGATGCAGGATGCGAGGCTGTTAAATCTTTTAATTAGTTCAGGAATGCTTGAAGGAAAGCTTTTGAAAGCTTTCCATCATACAAAGAATAAAATCCAAACTCCTTACTCTGTTCTACAAGGAGAATCTAGTTTTTGGTTAGCTTTTTTACATTTTTTTCCTAACTCTTCCTGCAGCTCACTCAGCTCCGGTCGCCTCATCTTGTTCTTCCTTAAGCAAGCCGAACACTGTCCTTCCTCAGGGTTTTTGCATCTGCCATCCACACTGCCTAAATATTTTCCCCCAATATGCGTATGTTGTTTATTCTCACCGTACTGCACTGCCACTTCCTCAGAGATTTCTTCCTTGATTATCTTATGTAAAACAACATTCATATTACTCTCTATCCCCTTGTCCTGATAGGCATGTGCACATGTATGCACATATATGTGTACATGTGTATGTATGCACATACATCATAAGAAGGCACTTATCACCGCCTAACATTATTTATCTATTCATCATTTCCTAGCCATTGCTATCACAGTTTTCTCTAGTAAACTATGCACTCCATAAGGACAGGGATTTTATCCATTTTTTTCATCACTGTAGCCCCAATCTCCAGCAGTGTGTGCCTGGCACATAGTAGGCTGACAATAAACATTTATTGAAGGAACAAATGACTGACCATTTAGCTTGGAGAAGAGAAAAATGCAGCGAGGCTAATTGTTATCCTCAAATATTTGAATTGCTTTCGCATGGAAGTATGATTAGACATCATTTGGAATAAAGCTAAATTGCGGGCAATCACATTGGGTTTAAGATGAGGACGGATTTTATAACAGTTCCAGCTGTCCAAAGATGAAGTGAATTATTACAGGTGGTGTTTGTTCCCCATGATTAAAGACGTTCAAGCAGAGACAGCCTCATTTCTTAGATAAGATTTAGAGGGGGCTCATGCTCAGACTAAATGAACTTGAAGAGCTGATCTAACCCTGCGGTCCTTTATTTTATTACTGGAAAGGGGAGAAAAATGACTCCTGCAGCATCCTTTGTACCACTTGATGCCTGGCTCATATTTAGAATCATAACATTTTAGCTGACAGAGACAAAAGATCACACAGAAAAAGAAGTTGAAAATAGGAAGTGTTATTATCTCCCTGCAACAAAACACCCTGTGGCCAGCCACAGACCACAGCATAAAGTCCCAACTCCTCAGTCATCAATAAATATTTGTTAGACTTCAACTACATGCCAGGCACTGTTTGCAACCTTGGGGTTACAGTAGCAAACAAGGATAAACAAGGACTTTCTTCTCATTATGACGCCATTCATCATATGGTAGCTAGACTTACATGTATGTGCTTAAATGCGTGTGTGTGTATATTAAATATATGAACAGTATGAATATATTGAATTATGAGTATTATATGAATTAGCTAATTTTAGTGTGTTACTACCGAATGAAAAAAGATAGGGGATAAAATGTAGCGACTGGGATGCAGTGTTTTCTTTGTTTATGAACTTGCATTCTTTTGGCCCTTGAATGATTATACCAAAGTGACAGCAGTTGGTCAACCAGAAACCAGGAGTTGGCTGAATTTTTACAGGATATTTATTCATTCATTAGGGTGGTCTTCCAGGAAACAGAACAACAAACAGAACATTTTACAAGCAGTGTTATGGAAATATACACAAAGAGTCATTCTGGTTGAAAGGAGAAACATTTGACCTTACACAGGGAAGTCTAAATGTAACTTAGCTTACACCAGAAGTTTTGACTAAGAAAGTAGATAAGGAATTTTAAAAAGCTGTTTTCAAAATAATAGCTTAAGAGGCTAACTGCATATGTTAAAATCCAATTATTATCCTTCTAAGGAAAATTAATTGAAATAGAATCAAAAGCCCCCTTCACTGAGAATATTGATGTTAGAATATTAGCAATTAATGATATAAAAAAACTATATGAGTGATATTATTTGCCCTAGGAGTCCTTTTGAAAATTTTGGAGTACAGTTTTTTTCACAATGTTGAGATTTATCACTGATATTTTGCTTGCTAGATATCCTATAGTAATGAACATTCCACACAATGAAGAATTGAGTGCTTCTTACACAAATTTCTAAAACCTCTGAGTGCTTCTGTAGGTGAAAAATCAAAACCTAGGTTTCAAACCCATTTAACATAAAAATACAAAATCTTACCAAATTGTATATACATTGATTTTTCTGTTAATATATATCTATGTTTTAAGTTAAAATGATTGTACTTTCTTTTGGTGGGGATTTTAATAAGCACCATTTTCTATTTTGATAAATAATATGGCTAATGGCAGTGCAAATGTATCAACCTACATTTAAGGCTGTTGCACTTCTGGTGATGTAAACCCTTGAGCATTGCTGTTGTATATATAAATTACTTTGCAATGTTGATTTTGTGTTGATGTTTTTGAATTTATCAGGGTAAGTAGGATACATTACTTAAGAATTTTCTCTCAGGATAGAAAAGGACACATTACAAAATGGTTAGAATGAAAGGAAGTACTGGGGCTTCCTAGGTTGAAGCAGGACAAGACTAAAAGTCACAAATGTTTATCCTGGGTCTGGCAACAATAACTACAAAGGCTTGGTGTATTTTGGAATGCATTGACTTTGAATGCCAGTTCCATCACTTTCTAGCTGTACAAACTTGGGCAAGTAAATCTCTTAGAACGTTAGATTCAACATCTATGGAATACGAACTGCAATGCCTACTCTATGAGATAAAGTAGCAGTTTATATGCAAAGTTTTGGACAGGTCTTGGTTACTCTTTGCTAGTTTTTTCCTTTTCCTATTTTAGAGCAGTGATTTCATATTGAAGCTACCTTTTAGTTATAAATATTTACTTCCATAAAATGAAAACTATTAAAAAATATAACCTACCCATACATAATTATAAAATATCAGCTAATGTTTTTATTAATAAAAGTTACAAATAAAGGAAGAATAAAACAAAAATAATTTATTGTCAAATATTATATATTTAAATACATAAAAACTTGGGTATTACTGCAGTAGATGAAATAAAAAAAATGTCAGAGGCTTGCACCTACTAGGAATGACAACATTCAAATATGAGAGATATAATGTTAGAAGCCATTCCATTCAAGAAAAGCATTTCACTTTAATGAAAGAGCAGGCATTCGGGGAAATTTGAGCATATAAATAAATAAGAAACTGGATCAGTTTCACATCTAAAAGATGGAGGATACAAATCAGTATGTGGTAAGAGTACTAGTTTAATTGAAGAAGGGATACATGACAAAAGAATGATCTACTACTGAAGAGAAAATGAGAGAGTATTATAGTTTCTCAACTGAGGGTGTAAATAATGCTATCATGAGCCCCTCAGGTTACCATCTTTTCTAAACTACTTTGGGTGGCATTTCTCTCTTAATAATGTAGTGAGGACCACCCAGAACAACTACTATGTGTCTTTGATAGCAAAAAATAAAATGTTAACAAAATGAAAATAATCAAATCAATAGTTGTATTTCCCTTTCTATTTTATTTCATATTTGCATATAACATTTAAGTTTTACGCTACAATAGAGACAAGAAAATAAATAATAATTTCAAGACAGTGTCTTTACTCCATTTAAACTTTTCTCTCCATATTGAACTTTCATGGAATTACTAGTATTTTTATGTAAATTCTTATGAAAACTCTTAATATTAGCTACTAAATAATGAACCATTTATATTCGTGGAAGTTTAGTCTGATGGGCTCTTCAAAGCCTGCATGGGGCCCAAAACAATTTTTCACTGGGAGGGACTCTTGCGTTACAAAATACCCCTTGCTTTTCCCACTAAATTCCTAGTCTCCACAAATTTCCAAATTCTTTCTAGGAGACAGCATTACTGCCTCTGAGATTTTCTGTGCCTTAGAAAGAGGAGTGGGGTTGGGGGTAGTGTTGGGAAGGAGAAGGGATTGGATTTGGTGTTCTTGTTCCCAAATACCTTCTATAAAAGAATGGGAAGAGGAGTTAAAAATAGCTGCCTAATGGTGCAATATATGTTTTTCAAGCAGACTGACATGAGGGATTTTGATTAATTGAGTCCAGAGCGTTCATAGCAAAACTGCCAAATCACAGAGGGACAGAAGCATCACAGCCTCTCCCCCTGTATAAGAAACCAATTCTGGATTTGCTGTGTTTCCCAGACAGGCTTCTTGCAGTGGTTTTATGGTAGTTCAACTTCATATTTTAATCAGGCTGAGTTATTGGATATTTAAGTAACTTTAAAGTATCAGTACAATATTGCAATCACCCATAGATCTGCATAGTAAATGAAAAAAAAAAATCTTAAGGTAGTAGAGACACTCAACAGTAAGTGAAATGTTGCATATTCACACAACCCATGGAAATTCCACAACCTGATTATATCACTACATCAAAGCATCAAGATCATAATTTTATTTCAAGAGTTGTTTCACAGCTCCACTTTAGGTTTCAGGTGAATATGTTACAGAATGATTTAGTTACTTGCGAATGTCAAGTAACTTGTATGATAAAAACATATCTTGGAATAATTCGTAAAGCTCCATGTTTATTTTTCATTGTCTCAGCATAACTGATTTGTTGTGAAACTCAAATTTCTTGGCAAAAATATAAATCTCATTATAAATATCCATTGAAGTAAATATGACAGCTCTGTTTCTTATTATGTACGTGTGCAGTGTAAAGGTATTAGGCACAAACTTTGGTGAATGTCCTCTAGGGGATTTCAAATTTTAGTATGTTTCAAATAACTTGAAGGATAGCATTTGTTTATGGTTTTTCATGTGTATAGGAAATAATAAATACAGCTGACAGTCATGTACATGGTGAATTAAACTGAAGCTATATGATATATACAAAGTGTCATTTTTTTGTTTTTGAAATGAACTTAAAATGAATTAACTGTGTCAAAGTCAATATTTCAAAATGTACATTTTTAGTTAAACATTTAGGTCTTTTAGAAAATATTTTGGTTGGTGCTAAACAGCGTTAATACTTTTTTTCTAGATAAGTTTTATTTCTTGTGTATTTCATTTATGTGAGATCCTATTATTCCGCAGAGTTTCAAAATTACTTATGGCAAGAGTTAAACTGTACACTTTCTAGATTTTAAAGGTCAAGAAAACACATTTTCAGCAGAGTATGTAATTTATAAAATTTTTTAATAAAAAGCATTGATATTCCATTTATTGAATACACATTGAGTTTTAACAATCTTCTGTGAGCTATTTTGGAGTCTGAAGTTTTGAAAACAATGTAATCTGCTAAATTGTAGATCTCTTAAAATTACTCTCAACAAAAAAGTCCATTATGTAAAGGAAATTACTTCTAGTTTAAATATATAATATTAGAAATTAGTTTGCAAATATATATAATCTGTTGTAGCTATAAGATTGAATAGCTTCCTGATACTGTATCTTTCCTATATTGATAATTTTTGTTTTTAATTAAAAAAAAGCTTGCTGTTATTAGATTGGTGTCTTAGGAATGAAAATTTGATCATGTTTTTATTCGATTGTCCTAATCAAATTTAGAGTAATGAAGCATGATGACAGTAGCACACCTAAAAGGATAGATAGATTATCTGTGGACCATCTCCAAACTATGCTTGCTTTTCCTCTTCTGAATATAATATTTTGGTGGGGAAAATGGCTTGATCCAGAAGACAGAACATCAACTCTTAGGCTCGTGTTGTGTTAGCATAAATAATATGATACTTTATCCAAAGGGTGCGTAAAAAGTTCATTAAACCAAAAACAACTTTTCCTATATTATAAAATACAGATTCATACTCTAGCTTCACCCTCAGTGTACATGTTGGTAGAGATGTGAATGGAGCCCAGTTTGACTTTTCATGAAAAATCATGACTGGTACCTAATGAAAATTTTAGGACCATTCCTTTTCAATTAAACATACATACCATAATGTGAATTTTAAAATTATTCAGAGAACTCAACTTTCTTTGTGCAAGGCAGGATAATAAGAGTATGAGTTTTGGAGTCAGGCAAACTTGCATTTGAATCTAGGACCAAGCACTACTGAAAAGTCTTGTTAATTTACTCAATCTACATTTATTAAGTGAATACTGTCTGTCAAAAATTATATTTGCTATGATATTACACCAGATAAAAAGTTTCTGCTCTTTCAGATTATATTTTCCTCTCAATCTCAGATAACCCACTATACAATGGGGATAATAATTCTTCTATTTTATTAAATAAAATAATTCTATAAAGCCTTATCTCAAAAATAGCACCTCATTTTTAAGTTATTATTAAAATAATTCCACTAAAGTGAAAACCAGCCTATTATTTACTTCTGTTTTTCAGTCATTAAAATTAAAATAAGAAACATGAAACACAAATATATAAAAAATCCATATAGCAACTTGACTTATACGCCTCTTATCAATATATGTTTATAGCTGATTTGATTTTAACTATGTCTAAATAATTATGCTTACAGAAGAACCACTTCTTTCCTTAGAGATAAAGGCAGCCTACTCAATATGAAATCCAGCCCCTATATATCAGATTAAGGCAGAAAACAATGTAACCCTGAATTTGGGAAAAAGAACATTACAACAAGCATGATCAAATGGTTTAGAGAGTATGCAAGTATTTGAAAACTTGGCTCTAAATGTTATTATACTCTCAATATAATGTACTCTCAATCTTAAATTGGTTATATTTCTTGACTTCAGAAGCATATTAATTTATAGAGTTTATAAAATGCTTAAATACAATGCCTTTACCAAGCAATCCAATTAAATGGCCAGTCTGCTTTAAAAGCTACTTATTTATCATTAAGTCTAAAAATCATGTATCCTAACTGGTGGTGTTGAAGAGGAATGAAAAGGTGTTTTTATGTGGTGAAATGTAGTCATGTAAATAACTCTACTTTTAAATTTTATAAGCCTATGGAAAAATCAAATTAAAAAAATGGTCTTTTGCATTTTTTTAAATTTTATTTTATTTTATTTTTTTTTAAACTTTCAAAAGAATCTGTTTCAATGGCCAGGGAATAGATTTAAAGATGTTTATTCTTAGGAGGCTGCATCTGGTGTAGGTAAGAAATTAGATTCCTTCTCACAGCAAAGACAAAACAATTAAATGGCGAGGGATTACTTTACGGTTGATACAAATTATCTTAGCTCAGATATTTAGAAAATATATAAATATGATTTGCTCTTCTGGCCATGACAGAAGAATTGGTTTTAGACTTATACATTTAATTTTATAAAACAAAACAAAACTAAACTAAACTAAAGAATCCCAGTGAAACTGAAAAAAATATACAAGGCAACTTTTCTAAACACTAAACAGCAGGCAGTGGAGGATTATAATCTTCAACAGAATGGGTACACACAAAGTAAGACCCACATTTGCCCTGGTTTTCTGTGTGGAGACGTTTTTGGGGGAGGGTGAGAGGCACATAATGCAAGAAGGTGAACCTAATCTGAGAGCAGCAGCCAGTGAGCTGAGGTGGTAGTGATTAGAGTCTGGGGCTCCTGAGGTAGTTGGAATTTTCAAGGAAAGATATTATAGATGAGGGAGCTCTGTGGAGGCACTGAGCACTGAGCTTCCCTTGAAAACTTG
The DNA here is from genome assembly GCF_000956105.1 of Propithecus coquereli. Lineage (NCBI taxonomy): Eukaryota > Metazoa > Chordata > Mammalia > Primates > Indriidae > Propithecus > Propithecus coquereli. The sequence continues at coordinate 844,164 of NW_012148530.1, read as the reverse complement.
GTGAAGGGTTGGGTTCTACATGTACAGGTTGGGAATCTGTGAGGCCTCACAGAGGGCAGCTGCTACAGGGATGACTGCTGAACATATACACCAGAAGCCAAGTCAGGGAAACATTCTAACCCAGTCAGAGCAGACAGACCTTGCTGACATTTTGAACATTCAGTTAGGACCACAGAAAGACCATATCTTAGAAGTAAGGATCCTAAGGTAGGACTATGTCCTAGACGTAAAAGCAAACTGAAATTGATCCACTCTAAAAATAAATCATAAAATGAATCTTGACAGGACTAAGAGGATTCACCAAACACTTAAGTGTCTTAAAAGCCTTTAAAGAATGAAAACACGCAGACTCTCTATTTTATTCACAATGTCTAACTAAAAGAAAAAAAGTGATGCCAAAGTCATGATCAAAAGGACTCAGCAGAAATCAACTGCAAAATGATACAAAAGTTTGAATTAGCAGAAAAGGATTTTGAAATTTATAAATACATTTAAGGATGAAAAACTGTGTATCTATGTACCTAGGTACCTGTGTGTTTATCTATCTATCAGTTCTGGTAGGGGCTGAACTTTGTCTTCTCCAAATTCTTATGTTGAAGCCCTTAACACCAGGTACCTCAAAGGATGGTGATGCTTGGAAATAGGGCCTTTAAAGATGAGATTAAGTTAAAATGAGGCCTTTAGGGTGGGCCATAATCCAACTGAATTCTTATGTCTATAGAAAGAGGACATTTGGACCCATAAAAGACACTAGGCACGTGTATGCACAGAGAGACAGCTAAGTGAAGAGGCAGCAAGAGAGTATCCATCTGCAAGCTGAGGAGAGGGCTCAAAAACAAACAAACAAACAAACAAACAAAAACCCACCAAACCTGTGACACCTTGATATGATCTTCTAACCTCCAGAACTAGGAGAAAATAAATTTTTTGTGATTTAAGATACCAAGTCTGCGGTATTTTCTATGGCAGCAATAGCAAACTAATATAATGATATATAAAAGAATCAAATGGATAATGAACTCTGGGACATTATACTTGAAGACAAATCAACAGAAACTATTTAAACTGAAGAAAAGAAAATATAACTTCTTTTGGAGAAAACCATGGCTTCAGTGACACATATGACTCTATCAAGTGGATTAAAATCATTTTTAAGGAGTTCCAAAAGGAGAATAGAAGAATAAATGAGTATTAAAAATATATTTGAAGAAAAAAATATCTGAAAATTTAGTGAAAAGCATCAACCTAAAGATCCAAGAAGCTTAGTGAAACCCAAGAAGAAAATATAGAAAAAAAAGCATACCTAGTTACATCATATTTAAACTGTTTAAAATTACAAAGAAGAAATATCTTAAAAACAGTGAGAAGAAAAAAGACACATTACATGCAGTACAATGAGTCAAAAAATGGCTGACTTTTCATCTGAAACAATGGAAAACAGATGACAAAGGAACGTCTCTAAAATGATGAATTAAAGTGAATCCAGCATTTTACATAAAAACATCATTACAATAAATAAAATATATTTTAGATGAATGAAAATGGATATATTTTAAATCAAAACAACCTGCACTATAAGAAGTGCTAGAAGAAAAATTTCAGGATAGCAGACAAATAGTATATCAATATTGTGAAGGACATCTATACAAAATCTACAGTTAACATACCAGAAGATGAAATCTTCAATGGTCTCCCTCTAAGGTAAGGAATAAAGTAAGGGTATCTATGCTTAATCGTGTCTATTCAACATCACACTGGAGGTCCTAGCCAGGGAAATAAGTCAGGAGAAATAAAAGGCATAAAGATAAAAAAAGAAGTAAAAGACTCTCTATTTGCAGACAACATAGCTATTTTCAAAATCTTAAAAAAATCTACACAATCAATAAAATAAAAAAATTGGTGGATTTAGCAAGGTCGCAAGATATAAGGTCAATGTAAAACATATATTTCTATATACCGGCATCAAACAATTGGAAAATAAAATTAGGAAATATTATTTACTGTAGCATCAAGATAAATTTTATAAAGACCTCTGTCATAAAAAAACTATAAAACATAGTGGAAATAAATTATATAGATGTAAACGGTTGAAGGGAGAAATCAAATTCATGTATTAGAACACTCAATATCATTAAGATGACAATCTTCTGTTGCTTGATTTATCTATTCAATGTAGTAACAGTTGAAATACTAACGGACTTTAAAGAATCTTAAATTGACCAACTGCTTTTATATTGTATATGGAAATGTGAAAGGTCTAGAATAGCCAAAATAATCTTGGAAAAGTTAGAAGACTTGCACTAATTTCAGGATTTAGTATAAAGTTACAACGATCAAGGCAGTGTGGTGTTGGAATAAGAACAGACCAAGACATTCTATAGTAAAGACATCTGCACTAGAATGTTTATAGCAGCACAATTCACAACTGCAAAAATGTGGAAACAACCCAGATGCCCATCAATACATGAGTGGATTAATAAAATGTGGTATATGTATACCAGGGAGTTCTACTCAGCCACAAAAAGCAATGATCTAGCACCTCTTGTATTATCCTGGATAGAGCTGGAGCCCATTCTACTAAGTGAAATATCACAAGAATGGAAAAACAAGCACCACATGTACGCACCATCAGATTGGTATTAACTGATCAACACCTATGTGCACATATAATAGTAACATTCATCGGGTGTCAGGCAGGTTGAGCGGGAACGAGAGGATGGGTCTATTCACACCTAATGTGTGCGGTGCGCACTGTCTGGGGGGATGGACAGGCTTGAAGCTCTGACTCAGGTGGGGCAAAAGCAATATATGTAACCTAAACATTTGTACCCCAGTAATATGCTGAAATAAATAAATAAATAAATAAATAAGAACAGACCAACAGAAGAATGGAACAGTAAAGAGAGTGCCAAAATAAGCCCACAAAATTACACTCCATGAATTTTTGATTATGGTGGCAAGGAGGAAAGGAACTTCAATGGAGAAAGGAAAGTCTTTTTAACAAATGGTGCTGAAACAAATGGACAAATGCAGAAAACACGGAATTTCAACTTTTACCTCACACTCTGTATATCCATCACTTAGAGACGGATCATATTATTAAACGAAAGGACAAAAGTATAAGACATTATTCTCATGACCCACAAAGAAAGAACCATAAAACAAAGGGAAATGGGACTTCATCCAAATGAAAAACTTCTGTTTATAAGTTACCACTAAGAAACCGAAAAATAAAGTCAGACCCTCACACAAAACATTATCAATGTACATACTGAACCAAGGACTTGCATGGAAAGTGTATATTGATTTCTATAGACAAGTAATAATAAGATAAACAGTCTGAGAGTATGTTGACAAAAAATTGAACAGGCACTTTACAAAGAATATATATGAATGAAAAAATATGAAAAGGTATTAAATATCATTATTCACTAAGGAAATGTAAATTATAATTACACTGACTAGAGTAGCAAAATTTGAAAGGCATGACAACATCGATGTTGGTAAAGAAAATGTTCATGTACCCCATGACATAGCAATTGTGCTCCTTGGCATTCATTCAAGAAATATTAAAAACCTGTGTTCACAGAAGGACTTTTACTAGAATATTTATTGGATATTTATGCATAATAGCCCCAAATTTGAGATGACCCAAAGGTCCATCAATAGATTTTTCCATTCTGTATATATTATAGTATATTCACAAAATGAAATAATACTTAGTATAAAAAGAGAATGAATATGGATAGACATGAGAACATGAATAAGTCTCCAATACTTTTTCTGGGGAGATGCAAATTAGGTCTTGATAGGGATTTCAGTTACATAAGTGTATTCATTTGTTCAAATTAATCAAATTACACAATTGCACACTCAGGACCTGTGCATTTCGCCACATCTCAATTTTATCTCAAGAAAATGTTCTATTAAAAAACTTAAATATATGAATGTGAGCAAATAACCCCACATTTTGTTTTACCTGGATGTGAAAAGAACTCTGGATGTAAAATGTTTTGGTATAGACAAAATGTGCCAGAGCATGCTTTATGTGTGTATATTGTGTGGGAATGTATATATTGTATATATGTATACATACATGTATACATACACATGAGTACATACACATAGTCTTTGCTTTTGCAGGGTGCTGTGTTAAATGAAACTCATGAATATCATAACCATATCTTTGCTTAGTGTGGTTCTGTGGCAACTGAAAGCACCACAGAATAAAGCAAAGTTGAGGACATATTTTCTCTTAGGCACAAATTGCAGTCAACATTGTACCATGCAAAGTGAGCCTGCATATGTGTGTGTGTGTGTGTGTGTGTGTGTGGCCTATGGTAGCTTCTGTTGGGTTGTTGTCATTTTACTATATTATGAGATTTTTTTCAAAATAGTCCAATATAAAACATTAATTGAAGTGAAGAATTTAATAAATTCTTTAAAATATGAAATCAAACAATTTGCCCCTTCTATGATTTCTCTATACCTATTTGTTAAAATTTTTTTTTGAGGTAGGTAAAATTCCAAAACAGTAAGGGTGAAAAGGGATGTCAACATATTGTTATTTATAATTTGTTATGTTCCACAGAAGTATGGCGGCAAAACCACCAGGAACATATGTGATTGTGATTCTATAGATGTTTCTCTGGGGTAATAATAGGACAGAAAAGGGCTTTTTAAAAAGATATAAATAACTTGGAGAAGGTCCAGATCTGGAAAACACCCCCAGAAGTTTTAAAAATAATATTTAATGAAACAGATTGTAAAGACTGGGATGAGAAAGTAAATTTCTTTTTCTTTCTTTCTTCTTTCTTTCTTTCTTTTTCTATCTTTCTTCTTTCTTTCTTTCTTTCTTCTTTCTTTCTTTCTTTCTTTCTTTCCTTTCTTTCTCTATAAATTAGTTATATTTTATAAAGACATAACAGATTATTTTAAAACTTGTTTGTAAACTATTTAAATTAGTTATATTTTATAAGGATGTAGAGTTATTTTAAAACTTGTTCTAGTTATGTAGTTTTCAGCAGTTCTTCCCACACTTTCTTTCAATACCAAAAAAGCACATTTGATAGCATTATGTTTTACAAATTTGAAGAGGTTTGCTTGTAATTAATTTATTTTATTCTTTTTCATATTTGTCCTGATTTGAATTTTTATATCCCCAAAGTTCAGTATAAGAAGTGTTTTTTAAATGGTAGTGTGAGGTTGTATAATATTTATGATAGATCAAGGAACTTTCTATCATTGATTTTGCATTGGAATAAAAAATTACAAAAGTACAGCTATGTGAATACAGAGTTGAAAGTGTCCTCTAGAATATATTAGTTGGCATCAGTTTGGAGGTTGTGGGAGTAAATGAGATAACCTGGGAGCTCTTCTAGTGATGCCCACTTGTGTTTATGTGTGTGTGTGTGTGTGTGTGTGTGTGTGTGTGTGTGTGTGTGTTGGTGGGGTGGTGGGGTATAGTTAAGGTCTCTACAGTTGAGGTCCTGTCAATTGTCAGTCTACAAAGTCAGTAGACAAAAATCTTATTCTTACTACTGATTTGTCACATAACTTGGTTAACCAAGTCTTATCAATTTAGATTTTCATGCTGGACAATGGAATTACTACTTCTAGACTTAAACCTCTTTAGAGTGATGGAGGAAGGTTTTTGTTTGCTTTTGCTTTTGAAATAGGCTTTCTACCCTTTGTAAAATATAATAGTTCTATATAGGTACATGTTATATGATTTGGTTAATGTTTACTACTGAATGCTAACAGTTTGTTGCAAAAATTAATAACAATTACTATAAGATTATTTTGAGCTGCAGTTACTGACTTTTATATAGTACTTAATAAAACAATGCAGTTTTAGTCCTTAATTTATTTCATGGCATACTTTAACAGTCAATACACACCATGTGTAGTTAAAATAATTATTCATTCTCTAATATTTTTATGAGTCTTTTGAATACCTTAATCAACTTCATAAATTCGCTAATTTTTTGTTTTGTTTTCACTGGGGAAATTGAGCCATGTAGCCTACAGTTAAATAAATATTTAGAGGGTGTTTCGATTCCATTTAATATTTAAGAAATGAAGAAGAAGACACTTCATTGTGTTAAATCAAAATATATTGAAAACATACCATCTGTGGTATAGATTATGTGCCTATTCTTTAGTTCTAAACTAGGGCTGTTTAACTTTAAATTCATCTTTCACTTTAGTTTTAAATTTAAATTGAAAACTGTTTGTAACTCTTTCCCTCAAATTGTTTCTGACAGAAAATTCCTTTCTTAGTCCCTGGCCACTAAAGTGATTTTCAAGTGTTGCAAATCTGCTCTATCTGTTGCCTTTCCTCTTGAACACAGCGAGAGCTATAGTTGGCATTCTAGAAAGGAAAAATGGGTTACTGGAAATTGGACAGAATCCAAGCCTCAGACGGAGGGAGAAGGAAAAATAGAACCATATACCCCTGGGCCCTGAACCATGTAACTCAGCAATAAGTGCAAAAGTAGTGTCTATAATATGTATTCTTAACAATGAAAGCTGTTTCCCACTCACAACTTCAAGCTTGTATGTAATAGGTGCTCAGTAAATATGAATAGAACTAGATTTGCAATTTGGGTTCATTTGCAAGTTAGTTTGTAGTGCAAAAGGTAAAACAGCATTGTTTAACCAAGTCAAAGTTTCCCTGTATATGTGCATTTGAAATCAAAGAGATGATTCCTGCTCAGTTACTCAGGAAGTTTTGCCCCCTCCATGTTATGCATTTGTTTTTGTAAACTTTTGATGAAATCTTGGCTTTTCTTATTTTTTCATTGTTGAGAATTTGGTAGGGAAAATTTGAGATAGGATATTGGTTCTCATAAAATTATTTTTAGATGGTGTCTTAAAAAATAAGGTGAATATCTTTCTGCAAATGAAGTTGCATCAGAAGACTAAATAGGAACTGTATTCACAATGAAGTCTTCTCAAACTAACTCCATACAGAGTTTTGTATTATTTATTTGGGTATATAAGCACATACCGAATCTGTTTCTGTCAACTTAAATTTATTCTCTTATTTATTTTTATAAATACATCGATGAAGGTATATAAATTATGAGTTTCACTTTTTGGGGGGATGGTGGTATGTACTCCCCTTGACACCTAATACAGTATCTGCCATATGTAAAAATTTAATAAAATGATAGTTGAATTTAATTTTTATAGCCATAATCTAAATGAATGAATGAATAGTGACCTGAAGACAGAAATACATGAAACCAGCTGAATGCAAGTTTTCCTTCAAGCCAGTTCAGAATCCAAAAAAAAAAAAAAAGATGGCCTTCTATGGCAGAGACAAGAGGCAAGTAATGTTAAACACATGAGTATGTAGTTTTACTTATCAATGTAATGCAGATAATGGTAATATTTACTTTTGTTATTGAATTCTTTTCTCAGACTATAACAGGAGTGAATGAAAAGCAGGACTCAGGGAGAGAGGAAAGGAACAGGACGATTTAATACTTGAACAAGCAAGATATTAATCACAGATGGGAAAATTCTCAATTTAATTAACAGTAATTTCATGCTGTTTTCCATGATCTGTATTTCTCCTAAAATCAAACTACCTCAGAGGGTAACTAGACAATTGCTTGCAGGAAGATGCTTTTTCTTTCCTACCTTCCCACTTTTCCTTTTATCACCCAATCTTGTCTGCCTAAAACGGTGGTGGCTAAATGACAAACTTCCAACAAGTGTGAACTGTATTTCTCTTTTTTCTCTCACTGAATGCATATTTTATTAAATAAAGTTACTTTATTTGAATAACGTCTCATAAATGTTAGTTACCGTAATTTTTATAATGATTGCTACTCTGATTCTCTTAACATTATAAAACTTATGAATATCTATCAAAGCTTCATAATTTCATTAGGATTCCATGATTAAATATGGGATATTCTGTATGATTTTGAGTGAGAAGAGAAAAACACCACATCCTCTAGTTTCTCTTGCCATTATTATATAATAATATAGTTGATGACATAGACTTTGCTTTATTCTTCTGAGATTGCTGTCCTATGTAATTGTGTGACATTCCTTGCATGAATTTATTAGGTGATGAATATTAATGTGCTCTAATACCTCCTTATTCTTTCAGAATCATTCAGTTTCTCTTTCAAATGAGTTCACCTAATCATTTTCGTTACCATTGTCAGCTCTGTTCTGTTTAATGATTATTTACATGGTTTTCTAGAGATATTTTCAGTTTTAGCTGGTTTCCATGTAACTGGAAACATGTAAGATATACTTTAGGTTTGAGATACTTTTTGTTTTCATTATGTGTGAAAAGCAATGTAGAGTAGACTGTTTAGTGATGATGTTCACATGCTTTCAACGTCATGCCTTATTTGCCGCTGTGAACACATTATCAAGGGGTGAGAAAATAAAACCGAACTGTCAGTGCATTTGGTGTTTCTATAAAAAAGCAGTTCTTATATTTCGGTGTGATTGTAGGAGTAGCACTTGAATTTTGCAGAGTCTAAACATCTTGTATTGTGATCAATGCCTTGTGGATTACTAAAAGTGCTCCCTAGTGCAGCATAGTCCAAATCACTCCATGATTTATTTTTAAAGGAAAGAAACCCAAAGGAAAAGTGAGACACAGTAGAGTTTAGGCATTAAGGTAAACACTGGGTCAGGTCACAAAGATAAGAGCTCAAAAAGAAATTTTGTAACCTCCTGGAACGTTTCTTAAGAGGCACTGATGTGGTCAGATCCCAATTTGAATCCATTCTCTGTGGATCACTATATATATGAACTTGAATAAATTATTTTTTTCTTCCTCAACTAGATATATTATGTTTTATCAGATATATTTCACATAGAAGTAAATATAAAACCAATTACTATTAAAACAGACAAGAAGCACAAACTATATATTTAAGTCAAGGTGTTAGGCAAATACTTTCAGAGGATGAGATAAACACAGCCTCTGAGTAAAATTCTGGTTTAGTTTGCTTGTCAGTTTTTAAAGACTCCTTTCTGGGGAGGTAGTCTTCTGGGAATTTGGGGGAGTACAATGAGGCAAGGCCAGGTATGGTTCAGCCAACTGAAGCACGATGAGGGGATATGGGCTTTTCTGCATTCTCAGCTTCTAGGCTCGCCATGATCAACAGCCAACTTTCAGGAGTAGAGCAAAAAAGAAAAAAAAAAAAAAATTCTATGGGAATGAGTGAGTGTTCTCAGATGGCCCAAGCAGCATGACTTTGAGGAGAGAGTCAGAACTTTACAAGTACATGTCAGGAAAGCTACTTACACGTACAAATCTTGTCTAGGATCACCTAGACTTTGTCAGGTTCAAAAGCTGGTAGGAATGGTAAGTGGGATCTTCGTGCTGTTAGCCCTTAACATATCTTTCTGCTGAACCACTCTGTTCCAGGACAGACTATCTGCCTTCTGTGCCTGGAGCACAGCCGTCATTCTGAAATTTCCCTTCATAAGCATAATTGTCGTTTCCCTTCTGTGTTAGCTCATGTCTTCATCTTCTTTCCAGTTTACTTCCTTGTTTTATGCATGTGATTTGTATTTTGTCTCTGGAACTTGCAGAATCTTCTGTTTGCCTCCAATGTTCTAAATCTTCACAATGATGGTGATGTGTGTCCACTGAGCTGAGCACACAGCAGATATTTTAAGTCTCTAAGTTTTTGCACTTCAGATGAGTGAATTGAGTTGTTTCTTTGGTAATTCCCTTTTTCTTTTATTTCTCATCTCTCTTTGTGGAAGCATTATTATTTGGGCTAATTCTGGACTATTTTTTTTTTCTTTTTAAAGTCTTCCTTTCCTATTTTCCATTACTAATTGCTCTCCTTTTCGAAAATTTCCTCAATTCAATCTTTCAAACTGAGATTGATTTTCTGCTTTACTTCCAAGGGAAGATTTAGCATCGACTGTTTCTTTTTTGCAGCATATCGTACTTGTTTCATGGATGCAATAGCTTCTCTTAAGCACGCCAAGGATATTACAGTAATTTTTAGTAGGTTCCTTCAAGTTCCTTTTTAAAAAAAAAAATCTATTTTTCTCTTTATATTTCAAGGTAGAGAATGTTCTCAGCTATCTAGTGATCTTTGGTTGTCTGCTCTTGTTTAACAGTGAGAGATTAAAACACTGATTAGAAGCTCTTAGCATACGGGTAAAACTTGTCAGTATCATTTTCTCTTTAAGATATTATTGCTTTGCCATTTTGTGGAGACTTAGTTTTTCTTCTTGGAATGGTCATATTTCAAGGAGAGGATTCTCATTCTCTTGCCTGGAAGGTGCAATCCTAGCTGTCAACGTCCTGGGAACCAAGTGGGTAAAGAGGCACGGGAACTCGGCATCTAGTATAGATATATTTGTTTAGTTCTTCTGTTTTCAGTATGCTACCACACTCAACTGTGCCTGGTGATACCAGTCAAGAGTGCTTTGTTTTCCCCTCTCCAGAAAACTTCTAAACTTCTTCTCATGTAGGAAAGAACAGTCACTCAGAAGCACAGAATTGGAGGGAGATCTAAGAATCCTCCTGCTTTGTGAACATCTAATACTCAACCATTCTTATTTTAACTTCATACTTACGTCTGCTTTCCACAGTCATGTCTGGAGGTGCTAGATATCACCAATTCCTGTCATTCTGAGAAATGCGTGGTTTAAATTAGGCTGGTATTCAGCTTTTTCTATGGCAAAAGTTTGGATTTTATGGAACAGTACATATGGGCTAGTTGGATGGAGTATTAAATAACATTAAGAGCAAGTCAAACTTTTAACAACAAAAGCATCAGAAAACAGAACATCTGATAACTAATATAAAATTTGAGACTCAGGAAATTATTAAATTTGAATCTAAAATGAGATGGTCTACCATGGATCTCAAAAGACTTATTGTTCCTTCCAGGTGTGCATCTTAAGAAACTTGGAGGGTTTGAGTACGTGAACTTAAAACCAGATACTTCTCCAAGATATGTAGCTGAATTTTGCTTTGAGTTTTGTGGTTGACCTGAAATCCCAATACAAAGGAAAAGCCCAAGAGTGTGAAACCAGATCAACCAAAATATGAGACTGTTCATATGAATACTCTGTGACCTGAGGCCACTAAGGATCCCTTGACTCTAATTACAATGTGGTCTCATTCAATAAAATGTAGGAAGATCATGTGATTTCTTTATTGATTCTGGCACCTGTTACATCTTTATTAAATCTACACATGTCCTGAAGTAGGTCTCCAATTATATAAAACATCTTTTAGGATAATGCATCAATTCATATAATTCATAATTTTAATAATGTGTTATAAAAAGATGTTAAGCAAGTCATGTACTGTGTATTCCAGTTTCTGTCTATAAACATAAAGACAGATAAAATGAGCTTTCACTTTTAAGGATGATGTTAGAAAAACTTATGCCATATAAAAGCATTTATAAAAACCAAATAAAAAAGAAATTCACAAAACAACCATCTCTTCAAAGGAACCAACTATTTTCAATACTTTAGAAGGCATTTTAAAAATTTACGAATATGTTACCAAGGATTTGGGCATATTACATACACATATTTTGGAGAAATAAAATTCTTAACTGTTTTATGTACATAGAAAAAAATCAGTGAGAAATAGGAATTATTTTATTATGTTCAAAAATATTGTATTATCTTCTACAACACATTATTCATTCTGTAAATTATTTCAAATATAATTCTAATAATAACCATAAGATAAAAGCAATATTATTTACTTTTTCAATTACCTTTTTCTCCTTTCTCGAAAGTAAGGCATCCATTAAAGAATTACAGAGATTCTATTAGGCTAGTATATGCTTTTAAGCATCAACATAGTGTGAAACTGAAAATAAATATATTACATTAGGATTCTCTAAGCTACCATTATTTATTTGAATTTCTTTCAAAGAAGAAAGGAAAAATAAATATACCATTAGAAGTAATACTATTTGTAGCATTGGTTGAGCTCATTTAAGAATAGATTGTTGAGGGGTTCGGCTTTTGAGTTAGTTGGAATAACAGAGTCTGGATTTACTCTCCCTCCTGAAACAATCAAGAAAACAAAAATTAAAAAAAAGCTGAAAAAAAAAACCAAAAAAAAAAAAAACAAAAACCCCAGACATACATTCCTATGTTTAGTAATTATATACATATATTTAATACATTGAATACTGCTCTGTGCCAGGGATTGAGGTGAGAGCTGAGTGTATCGCAGTGAGCCAAGCAAAAATGCTGCCTTTATCAAGCTGAAAGTCTACTGGGGGAGGCAGAAAGCAAATAATCACTTCTTGGGAAAGAACTTGGGGCACCAGTGGCCACTTGCAGTTCTTGCCTAAGCAGAACAGAAAAATCAGCTACTCCTGTATTAGTTATAGAGTGTATATGTAATATATTCTTATAGATAGTTTTATTCCTCTTCTTGGCAAACTGTTAAACCAAGTAGTTGTGTCTCTATTAACTTTATATGTCAACAAGTATAACCACATTTCTCTGCGACTTCCTTCCATGTATCAAACTTCACCGATGCAACTCATTTTGCAGGAAAATGTATAGTTTGCTTTTGTTCAAAATGACAGATTGAACTACAAATTGAACTTGAGTGAACCTTATAAAAGTTATCATACTGATTTAAAATTTAAAGCAGTTAATTTGAGATAGACATTTATTTGTTTGTTCAGCTACGAAAATTCTCATATCCTTTAAACTATGCAAACTCTGACTTAAACCCACTTCCTTTTTCCCTCGCAGAGAAATTCTGAACAAATGTAATATAATTGTCGACTTTTCTATTTTTCCAAGTGTTCTTTCTGTTGAGTGTAATTATTTTTTTAAAATAAAATGTTCCTAAAATTCTCCAAAATGAGCACTGAGTACATGAAAAATGTGATATAAAAAACATTTCTTCATTATATAAATAAAATAATGCAAATCCTAACTATGGATAACTTAGGGTGAATGACTTCACTTTGACATCATGTGTAAAATGACATCTAGGTTATCTCTAAATTATAACCTAAGGAAGTGAGAATAGATTTCAGGCTACACGAAGAGCTATTAAGGGGATAATAGACTTTGGATGTCTGTCTTTTCACAGTAGCACAATAGCTAATTCCTGTGACTCCTGACCTTTTAGTGTCCTGTAACCAAGTATTGGCATTAATCTACTGCTTATCTGTCACCCACCACATTTGATAGTCCCAGTCTCTGTTTTCAATTATCAGTCATTAGAGAAGGCACTGAGCGATCTCAGAAGACAACTCACAAAACCTTTGACCTGTTTTTGTCAGGTGACCACAAATATTCACTGTAGATAAAGTATCATTTCATTGATTTCAAGATGTAAAGGAAGGCTCTTTGCTGTACATGGACTTACTGTAATCTCTGGCACCTTCAGATGGTTAAAAATGGACTGTTTTATTTTACTAATGGAGCAGAAGAATTCACGAGGTCATTCAGCGAAATCTGGTGAGATTAGAATGGTTGACCTCTGGCTGCCAGGCAATCTATAAAAGGAACAGATTTTTCCACTGAAGAAAACTTAAGAACTAAATATTTACCAAAGGTGACTATCCAACAGTTGTGCTTTTATGTTGACTCCTTATAGGCAAACACAGAATTTTCTCAAATATGTGTACATAGTGTTGATTGAAATCCATTATTTGTATAGTAAATATATTGACTCATAATTAAGTAACCATTTTATTATATAAAATATATTAATCAAACATCATCTTCTGTATTATTCTAAACTAATTTTTGACACAATATTAATATTTAAGCCCCAAAAGATGAATATTTATTTTTAACTTCCAATTAATAATTTCCTGTATAAAATGCTCATAATAAAGGCAATAAAAAATATTTTCTACACCTCAGAATGCATTGTTGTCTTCCGTGATAAAAATAATTAAATGACTTTTAGACTCCTTTGAGGAGAAGTTGTCAGAACCAGCAATTTTATTAGACTGATATTTCTGGGCAACATGTGAATGTTAATGGTATTGGCTACTATGTGGTCCACCTTAGCAATGCGAAATATCTAAACAAGACTTTAGTAAATATAATTATTTTCTACCTATCCTCTGTTGTAGAAATTTAACCTGAAGTCTTATTTAACTCCCCAATAACAAACGTAAAAATACCACAATAACATTTATCTCTTTTATTAATAAACCTATATTCCAGATAAATTAACATTCTTTTTTTTTGAGACAGAGTCTCGCTCTATTGCCCGGGCTAGAGTGCAGTGGCGTCAGCCTAGCTCACAGCAACCTCAAACTCCTGGGCTCAAGCGATCCTCCTGCCTCAGCCTCACAAGTAGCTGGGACTACAGGCACCCACCACAACGCCCGGCTAATTTTTTCTATTTTTGGTAGAGATGGTATCTCGCTCTTGCTAAGGCTGGTCTCAAACTCCTGAGCTCAAGGGATCCTCCCACCTCAGCCCCCGAGAGTGCTAGGATTACAGGCGTGAGGCACCTCGCCTGGGTGAAACTAACATTTTGATAATCGAAATGGTTGGTTTTGCATTGGTGGTATGGTGGTGAGCATAGCTGCCTTCCAAAATGATTGGCTTTTAAGCCAGTTAGCAATTTTATATAGTTAAACTTTTATTGACCATTTACTATATAAAAAGTCCTATGTGGGGTATGTGGAGAAATACACAGATAAAAAGCAAACCAAAAAGAAAACATGGATATTTTTCTCAAGTATCTTACTCATATAGTAAATACAAGGTGACACAATAATTATTATGCAAATGGAAAGCGATTTATGTTATGATTGCTATCACTTTTTGAGAACTTGCTGTGTTCCAGGCACTATGCTAAGAGATCTCTCTCTTTTTCTCTTTCTCTGTCCATCTCCGTCTATGTCTTCCCCTTTCCTATGTAGCGCAGGCCCACTCCTTCTCACCCTGAGCTCCTATGTCTATTCTTCCTGTATCTCTTTACTATTAGAGCAAACTTTTTGGCACCAGGGACTGGTTTCATGGAGGACAGTTTTTCTACCTACTGGCTGCCAGGGTTGGGTGGATCTCAGGAGGTGATGGTATTGATGGGGAGATGGGGAGCAGCGGTAAATACTGAGGAAGCTTGATTGCTCACAGCTGCTTACCTCCTGCTGTGCACCTGGCGGGGAGGTCAGTGGCTTTCTTAAGTTTCTTGGAAGACAATAGAAAATTTTTCCATGGACGGGGGTGGGAGGGGGGCCGCAAAGGAGCTCTGTGGGCCTGGTCTCTAACAGGTGGTGGGAGGGGTGGTTGGTAACCGCAGGGTTAGAGTTGGCTGGGAGAAATTATCTAATATTTAAGGATTGAATAAATGTCTAGTAGCAAAGTAGCTATTTTTAGGATAATCAAGGTGAGTGAATATGGAAGGTGAGAACAAGAAAGTTAGTACCTGACAGCCAGGAGATGGCCTGGACCTATTAGCTATGCCTCAGAGTAGCTAGGAGCTGGACTGACACTCAGTTCTGCTAACTGGAAATAATTTTGCAGTATATTAACATTGGAGAAGACCTCTGTGATCATAAGGGAGGAAGACAAAAACAAGACCACTCCATAATCATATCTGGGCACAGATTAAAAACAAGAACATTGTACAAATCTCAAAAATGACCAAACATCCTCTTTCTTGGATAATATTACTGACTGTTGTTTCTTTACCAATTAAAGTTTTATCCTTTCTCCCTTATTCCCATAGAAAATTTTATTAAATTTTAAGATACCAAATGATAAAGTTAACTCTGTTTCTTGGGAACACCCAGTCCAGAGCAAAATTCTGCCTCGTAGAACCCTCTCCCAAATAATCTCACATAATCCTGCATGAGTCCTTTCTCCCTGAGACTCCCTGTGGCATCCATCCCATGACACATGTTGAAACAAGTCTATAAACCCAACTCTGTTCATCTGCAGGTATGTTCCCAGTGTTCTGTTGTCTCCAGGGCATTGACATAAGGTAGAGGAAGAAACTAAATTCACAGGAGGAGAGAACATGCTAAGAATGAGCTCAGGAGATTGGGAGCAAGGCACAAGTAGAAACATTGACCTTGGAATAGAAAAGGAACATTTTTGCCCTGAGACAGAAGTAGCAGTCAGCATTAGTTGAAACTCTAGTGCAAAGAACATTAAATTAGGAGTTATAAAATCTAGATACTATTTCTGGCTTTGTAGATGACTCACTTTGAGAGAAAGTTAATGTCTTTTATCTATACCTTGGGGAAGATAACGGAGGCTCTGCTTTACTAGATCAAGTAAGGAAGAAGAAATAAAAATTTCAAATTTACTAATTCATTAAACCTACCAGTAATTAGTTTATTGTTATCACTGCTTATTTGTTATTGACTTAATTATCGAATAAATCAATTTTCATACCAATGCTTGGTATTTATAGCTGTTATCATTATAGTGTTCCAAATAACCACTGAGGGCTCATTGTTGGACCTGACTAATCTAAGGAGGACAGAAAGGCCTTGGCACTACTTTCATTCTAATTTCAAAACTTTCTTTATACAAGAATTAATTCTTTGTGTCCCTAAATTGTTATATTTTTTAAAGCAAATAAAAAATATTCTTGTTGTGGTTGGGAAAAGGAAAAACTGTGTGGATTGAAACAGCATGATATAGGTGTTCAAGTATAAAAATTGTTATATTTTTTAAAAAACATGTATAAACTTCTATGCCA
>NW_012148530.1:801347-827436 GCF_000956105.1 Propithecus coquereli | reverse complement strand
TGGACCATCAATTAAATTTCTTAAATTTCCAAATTATGTCCATTGTATTTTAAATTGACATTGAAAATCAATTTGTTTAGTTATCATATTAGAATTTTAACATCATTTAACATCTCATCTTTCTCTTGGGATTTTACTTCTTTATAAAACTGCATTCAAGAAGCATTTATGAGTAAAAGTATTTGACCTATAGAAAATTTGAGAGTCAACTGAAATTGCTCCTTGAAACAAAACATTCAGGGGGACAATTTTCTTTCATTCAGGTCACACATTGCTGTGGTGTTAAGAGGCTCTTACGACTTCTGGAATCTGGAGTTTACCACATTCTCTGGTGTGGTTATCTATTCATGGAAAACATGTACATATTCATTCCCTGACCAATAAATAGGTCTTTATAGAACCAAGTTTATGTTTTTCAGTGAACTAGTCAGTAAGCGATGTCTTGCGAAGTGATACATTTTGGAGTAGACATGATATCTTTGCTTTTATTTCTTTTACTTTTAAAATGCAACACAGATAAGTAATAATTCTATGAGTAATCTCTTAATGATTTTTGCACTCAGCAGCAAACAACGATCTGTATTCTTTCAACAGCTGGCTAGGCTCCTGTGAGAATGCTATCTTTGCTTTACAGCTACTGATTCTATTTGCAACTTCCAAGTTACAGCTCTTGTATGGGAGATTAAGACTGATTGCCCATGAATGCATCTCCTTAAAACTGCAGATAAATCACCAAATAGATAAAACTGTAATCCTCTGTTAATTAATTCTACTCTTCAGATATGGTAGACATGAAAATATTTAGCCCAAGACATTTCTATCCAATTTCTATTAGTGATAAAGTCATTCAGAGAGGTATTTGTTTGGGGAAAAGAAATGACTTCAATCAGCCATTAATTTCTGTTAAGTTATATCTCAACAATAAAAGGCTTCAGTGTGTCTCTTAAAAGTTGTTTAATCTTTGCAGAACTTTGCCAATTTAGCGCATTTAGGACATAGTTTGGAGCTTATATAAAGGCAATCCTGTTTCTTTTCATTATCAGCCCATTAATCATGGAATGTGAATCTTCTGATTCATATTTTACCTCTTGGATGTTGTGATGTTACCACCTTTTAAACCAAAATATAATAATAAATTATTTCTCTTTCTCTGTCAGTATAGTTGAGCTTTTGTTTTCTCTAGAAAGCTCTGTAGTTTCACATAGATGGAAATATTTGGAGTATACAAAAAAACCTACTCCCTAGAAGTAGAAGGAAGTATATTCACCACCATCACTATGATTGTGATTTGAGTGGTAAAATGTGTAAGTTTGCTGAAGTTTTGCTGGTTTGTTTTCTGTGAATTTTTTTTGTGTGTGTGCAGTACAGTAATTCCATTTAATTGTTTTAGAGAGCACAATTGGCAACCATCCACTCAAATAAATAACCCTATGTTGATGGACATATTTGAAAGGAATAATTTCACATGCTAACATGTGGGATGACCCACATGACTCGATTCATGGAAATACACAAATTGTACCATTGTAAACTTTACTTTCTTTTAACTTTTATGGTAATAGTCAATGGATTACACCTGGAAATCTTCAAAGCATGCATGTGCCATAAATGGCAATGCGAGAAGTGTCTGTGACATTAATGGAGTCTATGTGTGGCTGTTTGGCAAAATGTCCCATATTGATCTTGTTAGATATGCCAGCACATATTAAAGTTTGGACAGGTTGTTGTGATCTCTTTAAATATAATTATCATAGGTGAATTGACTGATACAAGGTCTGTGCTTTACATCTAGTTATATTTATTCCTAAACTCTCTTTTCTGCCTCATATGAGAAAGATGATCCCTTCAGTTTGGAATAAAAGAATGATCTCTGCCAGAGAATAGTGTTAACCCCTGATCTCAATATGTCTTAACACTGTGCCCTTTTATCCCCTTTGACAAGTCTCAGTCTGGCTTAGATGAGCTAAACCCCCTGCTTGTTTGTTTTCTTGTTTCATTTTATTTGTTTGCTTTTTTCTAATAAAGAGACACTTTCCACCACCAAAGAGGAATGTGAGTATGGCTTTTATGAAATCTTGCATATTTTCATCTGGTAAAACAGATTTAGCTAGAAAGGATGATAAAGAAGACTCAGGAAACTCATGGTATTTAGTTGTTGTAACACATAAACAGTAAATTAAAAGGACTGAATATTTAATATAATATGAATCTCAAAGCAAATAATAATACACACTTTCCTGATTTTTTTCTTCTTGTTTACTTGTATATCATTTAGCCTTCCCTTACAATAGGTTATAACACACTTTAATATATGGAGAAACTGAATGCTTAATATTTATTTAATACTAAAAGTTTAACAAAGTGAAGAAGTCAAAGATCTAACAAAAGCTTATATTTAAGGAATGCTAAATGTGCGTGTATGTTCTTTTTCATCTGTTTGGGGAGTTTTGATTTTGGTGGTGGGTCTGATGATGAAAAAGTTAGTGTATGGAAGAATCTAGCTGGTGAGTTACGATTATTTCAAGATTGAAAGTTACAATTACAGTCCAACATATGGTTGTAGTAGAAGTATGCTGTTGCTTACTAACATGCGTATTATGTACTATTAATTTAAATTATTAATATAATCATTTGTTTATTCATGAAAATTTCCTTAGATAAGATATGGAATCAATTTTAAATAAATGAATAGAATACAGTACATTTGCTAAGATGCAGATTGGAGGAGGTGTGTTCTAGGAGAATGAACTGAGTCTAGAAAGAATGGCATCTCCTATATTGCAAGAGAATCACAGAGGGGAGGGTTTTTTGCACAGAGAATAAAAGCACTGAAAAAAGATCAACTTTCCCAAGAAATAATTAGATTACAAAAACAATGAGGAAAGAAAAAAAAACACTCTATCCAGAAAAATACACTGAGAGTTGTGTTGATGGGGGCTTGGAAATTGAAATCTTGACCCTGGGATGAAATCTGTTATCTTCCATTTATACGTTTTGGGCTCTTGGGCAAGTTATAGAACTGATGGACAGGCCGGGTGCGGTGGCTCACGCCTGTAATCCTAGCTCTCTGGGAGGCCGAGGCGGGTGGATTGTTTAGCTCAGGAGTTTGAAACCAGCCTGAGCAAGAGCGAGACCCCGTCTCTACTAAAAATAGAAAGAAATTAATTGGGCAACTAAAAATATATAGAAAAAACTAGCCAGGCATGGTGGCGCATGCCTGTAGTTCCAGCTACTTGGGAGGCTGAGGCAGGAGGATCGCTTGAGCCCAGGAGTTTGAGGTTGCTGTGAGCTAAGATGACGCCTTGGCACTCTAGCCCGGGCAACACAGTGAGACTGTGTCTCAAAAAAAAAAAACAAAAAAAACTGATGGACATAAGTAGGGTTGTGAGAATTAAGTGAAATTTGTACCATACAAATGTTGCTTAAATAAATTACCATGCCTCAGCCAAGGGAGTAATGCATCAGAAGATATTGAGCGGAAAGAGAGGACTAGATTTTGATCCATTCATGCAATCTTTTGTTTAACTAATATTTATTAGAAAACTTCTCTGGATTAGGTATTGCATTTTGTTAGTTGGTAACCACACATTGGTGATCAAACTCCTTACTATCTAGCTTATTCTCTACTTTTTTTGTGTACTGCTGAAAGACATTGTTTAAACATACTAGCAATGAACTGGTTTCTCACTGCTGAACAGTAGGATGTCATTATGTAGGTGGTATGGACGTTGAACAAAGATTTATAATGAGCTTTAGGAGACAAACATCTGTTACCACCTAGCTGTCATCACCCAATTTCATATTCTTAAGTCAGGGATATTAATATTTGCCACCTCCCTAGCATTAGTCTTTGAGGTAACTAAGATTACCTTGCTGAATATTTGTGGGCATCATTAAGAGTGCAAGGCTATATAAATATGAAAGTCATTCCATTACTCACTCCCACATGTCTCGTGGAATTTATTGTTGCAATTATGATTCAAAGCAGTAGGATATAGGAATTTGAATCACCAGACAAATCTGAAATGCAACTTTATTCTGTGTGGTATATTTAATACAAAATTTTATTAAACTCTTTGAAAATTTGTCCCCTTAAGGGTTTAAGTTAAATAGCGTGGATTAGAAAACTGAAATTTTATAATAATGGCTGAAATTCTAGCTTTCTACTTTATTACACTAACATCTCAGAGGGGATTCCGGAACAGTACATGACTTTACCTAACATGAATTCCATACTCATCTGCACTAGGCAGGTGCACACTTTAGATTGGATCCTAAGAAACTCATGTCTCAGCACTTATTTCCAGGACTGTAGTTTGCTTTTCAAAATCTATTTAAATTTCAAACAAAATTTATTGTTAATGAAAAATTAAATAATGGTTTTTATCACTTGGAATTTTGAATATTATCTTTCAGAATGTAGAAATATATATTTTCGAGTGGCCGGTTGGTGCTTTTATCATGAAGTATGGAACTCCTCCAGCAGGGTCTAGGACAGTGTCACCTAGGCAAACACGTGAACCTTCTGCAGCAAAGCAGTAAATATTTATATAAAGTGCGATAAATAGAGACTTTAAATCACTTCACATCAGTTAATTTCTGGTTCTTCTGTCGAATGAACTTGAAGCCAAATATTCAGTTTTGAGAACTTTTTGGATTTTGGACTTGTGAATGCAAGATTTTAGGTCTGTGTTAATAAAATAGGACAAAGCAATAGTGTATAAACAGAAGCAGCATATTCTGGCATTTGAGAACCGTAGCTTGGTGACACCTGGGTTTAGATCCTTGGGGAAAGTATTTATTCTCTATGCCGCCTCAGTTTTTTCATCTTCAAAATAAGGACAATAATAGAATCTATCTTATAGGTTGTTATGAAGTGTAATATGTAAATATTAATACAATGATAAAATGCCTACAATAATGCCTGGCATATCATAAATGCTATTTAAATGCTGTTATATATTGTCATCTACTTCATTTAAATTTAGAATCAGAAAATTAAGAATACAGTGAGTTAAATTTAGTTCCCTGAAAATAAAAGTTGTGGCTATAGCCAGCAGAAGTTTAAACAAAGAAGAGTTTTAAATTATGGACCAAAATGGCATCCTACAAATGGGGTTATCATCCTTATTTAGGGAAAAGTTGATTAATGATCCCTCTGGAAATGGACCTCTTTTGGGACCAAGATAATGATACTGTAAAGAAAACAAAATTTCATGAATCAAGTGAGGTAGTGTTAGCGTGAGTTAGACAGCCTAAGAGCACCATCCTTGCAAAGCTCCAAAAGACAAAAATGCCTCCAGGTGGGTGTGAGGAACACACCTGTTGTCCCAGTTATTCAGGAAGGAGGCAGGAGGATAACTTGAGCCTAGGAATTTGAGTCCAGCCTGGGCAACATAGTGAGACCTTATCTCTAAAAACATGTTTTAAAAACGCCTCCAGGTGTAGCTTACCTTTTTCTGTATGCTGGCTTAGTTGTGTGAGATATAGGTAGGGATGAGCTCCTTGCTCTCTTAAACTACCTTCTACTCTTCTGGGGAAAATAAACCAGGGATTATGTCGGAGGAGGGAGGCAAGGGATTGTGGGTTCCATTGTCTTGAGCTTCAGACATGGCACCCATCTGTCTCTGGAACATGATGGTCTGGAAGCCTTGGCTCCCCCGTATCATTTCTGGACGATTATTATCCTCTTCCCCTTCCATAATCTCAACCCTTTTCTCTATTTTAGGATCCCAAGTTTCATATATTTATAGCAGTGTTGACATAATTTCAATTAATCTTCTAGAGATATTTATTGTATCTTAATCCAATTTTTTATTTTTTTTTTGAGACAGAGTCTTGTTCTGTCACCCAGATAGAGTGTGGTGGCATCATCATGGCTCACTGTAACCTCAAACTCCTGGGCTCAAGTGGTCCTCCTGACTCAGCCTCCCGAGTAGCTGGGACTATAGGCACAGGCCACAATGCCCAGCTAACTTTTCTATTTTTAGTAGAGACAGGGTCTTGCTCTTGCTCAGGCTGGTCTCCAACTCCTGAGCTCAAGCAATCCTCCTGCCTTGGCCGTCCATAGTGCTAGGATTACAGGCATGAGCCACGGTCCCCAGCCTTAATCCAATTTTTGAACTTTGTGAATCCATTTATACCACTTGTACAATTTTTATCTTTCTGTAATAAAATTTTAGAAATAAAATATATCACTGGAACAATTTTTTAAAAAAAATATCGTTGAAGGCTGTAATTTTGCAACACCTGGCACACAGTGCCTTGCAATGGATTTTTTGTAACACTATTCTTTATTATCCTAGATAACGAAGATTTTGAGAAACCTACCAATACTGAGAAACTTAACTCCATCAAATGATAATGCATTTCTATAAATTAAATGAACGCTTTGTATAAGGTAGTTCATTAGGAAAGTTGTTGGTAACCCCTAGATGTAGACCTTATCAAATAATATACTATCTTACAAAACCAAATTATATAACAATATGTCTGACACATTCCGTCCTAAATTCTTCAACTTTTCTTAATATGGTCCCAAGAGGAGCAGTTCATTGACTTCATTTGGTTAGAGGGTTACTAAAGGGGGAAAATACACTCCCCTCTCAATTTTAAGTAAGAACAGACAGAGGTCTTTGGGAGCCCTTATACGGTTCCAGGGTAAGAATTTATGAAAGCGCCTTGAAAAACAAAAAGAAGAGAAATATTTCATTTGCTGAAAGGAGAAAAACTTTTTTGGGGAAGACATTTTAGCAGCAATATTTCTTGCAAAAATTATTTTGTTTTATTTACTTGACATCTGAAATGCCATAAACACAGTCCTTAGGTGCAATTCCACTGACTTCACCTAGAACACTGGAGGTTTCTATGACACATTCCTAATTCCTGTATGAAATTTTCTGTGCTCTGACACTTGATACATCTAGCAATCACTTTACAACCTTCACTTTTTAAAACACTTTTGGATAACCTTTCCATTTAGGATCCAGGAATTTGTATAAAACCCCAGAGGTTATATTGCTTTTGAACTGAAGGCTGTTGGTTTGTGGAATTTCCTTTAACTGGAAACACGTATGAGTTTGTGGTTTTAGTGTTTTTCTAGTTTTATACTATCCCGCTTGTTTGTTTTCATTTTCAAAGCTGAAGAATTTACCATTAATTTCCATATTTTATAAAGGACTAACTTTTTCCTTCCTTTTTTTTTTTTTTTTCCAGTTGAAAGAGACAAGGATTTTTCTCACCAGCGAAGGCATTACAAAGAATTTCGGTTTGATCTTACTCAAATTCCTCATGGAGAGGCGGTGACAGCCGCTGAATTCCGGATATACAAGGACCGGAGCAACAGCCGGTTTGAAAATGAAACGATTAAGATTAGTATATATCAGATCATCAAGGAATACACAAATAGGTATCAGCTTTATATCTAACTTATTACCCTGGCAAACAAATGTCAAATTTTAGTGAAAGCCATTGTTAAGTCATGTGATCAAATTAACCATGTTTTCTTTGAGTGTAATGACAACCGGGGCCAGGTAGAGACACATTGAAAAGTAAGAGTAATCGAGCCCTGCATTCTGTAGCTTTTCCCTACTCCTGACACCGATCTGCGTACTAAATGGTCTCATGCTTCCCTGTATGTGGTTTCTAGGCCTATTGTCTCATATTGTAAATTTGTCCTTCACCCCAGAGAACTTCCATTTTGTTCTGCCCATGTGAAATTTATAATTAAGATGATTTAAATCACTTGGTGTTCTGTAAATTACAGAAGAGCTGCTTGACTTTTCACTGGCATAAGCGTAAATCATATGCCCCTGGTTATGTGTATTTTGATGTGTTTTGGCTACAAGATGCTTAATTCAGAATGATACAAAAATGGACAATCTGAAATGCTAAATGTATATAACCTTCAGTTGATAATTGCTGCAAAGGAATCATTGAATATAAGAGTTAAAAATAAACCTTAGTGGTGTTCTCTGACCTTTAACCCAAGGAAGAAATCCCTTGGGTAACATCTTTATAGGTGGTTAGTCACCTTTGTTGGACAGCATATCTGTATATCTATATATATCTATATCTGATTGAATATTGGTATATATATATCTGATCGAAATCCCACATTGAGGTGGTATCTCTCTCCTAGTAGCTTACATTCATCAGATCTAGATCCTCCTTTTGGTGAAATACTAAGTCCTTCTTTATGAGACAAATATTTAAAGATAGTTATCCTGTTTCCTCTTAAGGCCCCCTTCTCTCCTTGCTGACTATGTCTAGTTCCTGATGTTTAGATTTTTCTTGGTCTTCCCAGTGTGCCGGAGTTTCCCAATGGGTGTTCCATGGAACACTAGCCCCTCACAATACTCAATGAAGAAAAAAATAAAAAGCTTCTGAGGTCAAATATGTCTGAAAACCCTGCCTGTTAAACCATCTAGGAGATTCATATTGCATATCAGAATATTAAAATCTTAGAAAGGCTTTATGGTTAAAAACAACCTGTTAATTTCATTTTGGCTAGTCTTCCTCAACATTATTTGACCATGAACTCTTTGGGTGTGCAGTGCTTGTTAATATCCTGTGGAACACTTGTTCAACAGAACACATATTCTGGTCTGCATGCACTGTTATTTTTAAGAGCAGTAATTTAAGGCACAAAGACCCATGTTTATTTCTCAACTTTAACGCTTACTAGCTATTTGTCTGTGGTTGAGTTTTATTTTTAAAAAAATCTCAATCCAATGGTCCCATTTATAGAATGAGAATACTAATATTATTTTCTCATAGACAGGGCCAGGCATATTTAGTGAATAGTATAATATGTTATCTTTATATTAAATAATGATACTATTTTTTAAAATCAAGTGACAAGAATTGAAAATAATACTCAAAATATCGTCATAACTAATAATTGTTTTATTTGTAATTCTTTTTTTCTGTGTCTGTTTCTACATTTGGACTATGAACTCCTCAAGGAAGGGATAGTGTCTTAAGTCATTTCTTTTTATTTCTTTTTATCCTAAGTGCTACTAATTTCTCAGTATGAATATTTTGAAATCATTTTTACTCATAACTGGAATTCTACTTCCATCAACATATCCTAAAATATTTGAATTATGTTTATTTTGGTCAATCACATATATTTTTATGTATGTTGAGTTTTTAGTTGGTTATTTTACATCTCAAGTATTTTTTACAGGAATCATTGGTACATCAGGCTTCTGGAATATATTTATTTATTTATTTAATCTAAATATAGAATTTTATACTGATCACAATTAAAGGTCCTATCTTTTATTTATATCACTTGTTTTATCTGCTCAGGATATTTTTGAATGTTATCTAAATGAAGCTTCCTTTGAGCTTTCTTTCACCTTTCTATTTTCTAAGAATGTGAACTGTATAATTTAAGATATGATAAAAATGATGGAAATAAAGAACTAATAGAAGGGTCTATTGATAATAATTTATAGATTTATTTCTGAATGAATCCGTGCTGATTTTTCTTTAATAATCCATTTTGGGATATTTATAGATATTTTTGCTTAGTTCACCAGACTTCATAGTTTTGGGAAAATTCAATTCTTTTAAAATGGGACATTTGTCTATATTGAACTTCTGGCATTTTTCTAATTATTCCTGATTTTAAAAATATTAGTCTCAATGTTTCTGCAACAATAACTGCATGTTCTTTCAGTATTCTTAGGTATAATTTGGCTAAGTCTTTACTTATTTTAACATATGTTTAAATTTGCTCTCAGATTCAGAATTTCATTGGTATTTTTTTCTAAACCCTTTAAATTGATTTATAAAATCTAAAGTACATGTATAACTTTGCTTGGCATTCTCTTGCATTGCCATGCTAAACTCTGGGATGGCGTAGATTGTTTAGGTTTTTATCTAATTTACCAAATAATATTTTTTAAAAATTCATTCATTAAATTCAATATTAATTCAATTCTGCCAAGTTCATATTTTTCAACATCTACTATTAAGTATTGTTGCTGACTTGTGACCTTTGTCTTTTAGGGTTATGATATTGTCCTCTGCAATAGTTGTTTTTGCCAATGTAGTTGAGATTTTTTACAAATTTTTTTTCAATTCCTAAAACATTCACACTCACACATCCATACTTTATATTTCTATTTTATGTACTATTGACTAAGTAAAAAAGTGTTTGGCACAATACTTCCTTGTTTTTAAAATGGGCATTCACCCATTGCCAGGAGTTGTTCACTGTTCTGCATTGTAAGAAAGTACGATCTCATGCCCTGTCATTGCCTACAGATGCAGGATTCACTTTTTGCACTTCCCTTTCTCTTCCAAATGAAAATGTTTAAAGGAAAGAATATATAGAAATAGCAGTATGTTTTATAGAATATTTCAGATCTCTATAGTGGATTCCAAGTCACCATAGAAAATAATAATGTAATGCAATAAGAGTATGGACTTTGGAATTCACACATGAGGAAATTGCTATACCTCTTGAAGTCTCAGTTTACAAAGCTGAAAAGAATAAAAACAAAAAAATAAGTATTTAAGAACAAAAACAATAATTTCAAATGATTTGAGAAGGACCAATGTTTATCCCAATGCAAAAACCAGAGTTGATACTTAATAAATACATTGGCCAATACATATTCATATAACTTAATGGGAGCATCTATTTTAGTTTACAAGATTCTACACATAAAAGAACCGAAAGTCAGTTGCTATTATAACAGTAGCTACTGTTTGCTGAATCCTGCATTTATGTAAAAATAAATAAGTAAAATAATGCTGTCTTTATTTAATAAAAAATTGCTTTTATTACCTAATCTTTAGTATATGCAAAAATTGATAGATTTCAAAGTCTAATAAGGAAATGTATGCCACCCAATTTGGCAGCAACACTGTTGACACTGTCTGTGAACTTAATAGCTGAAAACACAAGTTTTAGATAAATAGTTGAACTCTTCTTTAAAATACACTTGAAGAGGTATGGAAATTGGGTAGGTTAGGATGAGAGACTTATTTATGAATTTATCTCTAGAAACATCAGAGCTATAGATAAATGTGGACAAAGATTTATATAAAAATGCTTATCTTCAAAAATTGAAGACATTTTTAAGTAAAACAGAAAAAACGTTAAGCTTTGTTTCCTGGAAAGAATATCATATAGCAAATAAAAATTTTGCTTTTGAAAAATATTTAATAACCCTTAAAAATGCTGAAACTGTAATGTTAATTGACCTAAAGCAAGAAACATAATTATATACATTATTAAACTAATTTTAAATAAATTCATGTACAAAACAGATTGGAAGGAATCATTGAAATGTTCCTTGCAGGTTTGTGGCTGATTTTACATTTTAATTATTCATCCCTTCCTGTACTCTCTAATTTTTTTAAATGAACATTATTTATGTGAACAGAAATGTACATAATTTTAGGAGACAGAGAGAGAGAAGATAATGAAATCAATTTATGCTACACGCATCTTTACAAAATAGCATTTTCAACTTCTCCCAGGTACAGAGGGGCAAAAGTCAAAACAAAACATTAGGATTTAAAAATAAGTTGCACTTATTTTTTCTTAAGCTATGGAAGATGTTGTTTTCTCACAGAAAATAAAGATAAATAGTTTTTTTCTTCTCTGTGTTCTTTGGAAAAAAAAATACTGCTAATTTGGAACCTCAACTTTAATTCTCTGAAAGAGAGGAGGACTAGATTAAAAATACTTCATTTACATATCATGTGATCACTGTTAAAATGGAAAGAATTTTAATTTGAAAAAGTACTTTTAAAATCCAGTTAATTTTTCTTAAGTATTGCTTGTTTGTGGTTTCAGATATTTCTTAAAGAACTAAAATGAAGATAGGAAAAGAAACTAGTACCACTGTTTTTAAAGCAAGGTCAGGTCTCAAAACTTCTATTGTAAACTTGTGCATTTTATCTACTTGGTAGTTTGAATTAAACTCAGAATCAATTGAAAAGTCAGTACTCTTGTACTCTAGATTGTACTCTTTAATGCAGTGCATTTGATAATGCACATGTTTTCACATATATGAAGTTCACTTTCTCTAAGGTATTGCCTAGGAGTGTCTTGGTGGACATCCTTGCAGTAATTTAGACTGACGTTTGATGGGCGTGTTTTATATTCAAGACATGGTCTGATCTATTAACCATCTAGTCTATAAATTCTTTGGCAGTGTTATGTAATCAAATTTAAAATATGGCAGATCCATTATGTCACCTCTTTTCTTATTTATTTATCTTAGTGAGACTTATAGCTCTTAAAATTATATATTTTGTTCCTACCATCTCTCCCAACTCCCTCATTTATCCCTACTCATATTTAAATGTGTGCAAGTTAAAGCAGTGTTCTGATATTTATCCAAATCTTTATTTTTCTTGGTAAAAAGTTAACACACTTTGCATCATTTCACTTATTTAATCTTTTCATACAAGGCTGACAGCCCCCAAGTCTATATAGAAGGCATTGCTCTTCAGTCACACCTCATATATCTGGTATTATTGGGAAATGAGGTTTCCACATGATTGAATTTTCCAGATAATTCAGCTGAGTTTGGCTTGCTTTTGTTGAGCCCTTACCATGTGGCAAGCAGAGGGGACATAAGGCCGAGTAAATACGACCTCAAAAGCACATAGCCCGAGGGCCAGGGGCTGCGGTGGGGCCTGCCACACACAGACTTTAATAACTATAATACAATGTGCTAAGAACCGTGATGTAAATATGCCCTAAGTGTTGTGGAAATACAAATGAAGAGAAAATTAATTCTTTACTTGGAAGAGTAAGGGACCTTAGGGGAAGCCTCTCAGAGGAATTCACCTTTGAGTTGAGCTTTTCAAGATGAGTAGGAACTTTCTATGGGCAAAAAAGACAAACAAGGAGAGAGAGGGAAAGAAAGAAAGAAAGAGAGGTTAGTTCCTAAGTACTAAAATGTTTAAGGGTATAATTCATTAAATAATACGAATAAAATGATCAATGCCGGTGTTACTATTAATAATAGCAGCCAGCACTTATGCATTTAATGGACACTCACCATGTGTCTGGCACTGTGCTAAGTGCTTTACTCGCGTTAAATTTTTCACAAATATATATATTTATATATTCCCCAATGAAAACGTGCTATGTATAAGTCAACCTCCTAATGCTCTGCTATGAATATAAATTTCTGTACTCCATTGTAAAAACATTTTAAGCTAGCCTGCTCGATGTCATTAGCCACCTTCACTACTTGGATATATTTAGTTAAGCTGTCATCATTGCAGTTCACAGTCAACTTCATATTTACATCATCTACTCCCTCCTCCTTCTCTAAGATTTGTGATTCTTCTGTGGACGTACTTCAGAATGTACACTGACGATTTCCACTCAGGAAGATTTCCCTGGCTCTTGAGAGCAGTGCGCCAGAGCAGGGCACTCGAATGGGAGATGATGCTGTCTCTGAAGTGTCTAGGACAGTACACAAGCATAGCTTGCATTTCTTCAGTGTGCAGGGATAATGCTCTATTTCAGTATATCTCAGCTGGGGCGATTTGGCCCCTCAGGAGACGTTAGCAATATGTGGAGGCATTTCTGGTTGTCTCAGTTGGTGGGGGTGGGAGGTGTGTGTGTGTATGCTACTGGCATTTAGTGGATAGATATGTCAGGGTGGTGATAGGTGTAAGGATGCTGCTAAACCTCCTAAAATAGGGCAGATCCTCCACCCAACAAAGAGTGATCTGATCCAAAATGTTCACAGTACCAAGCTGAGAAATCTTGCTCTTTTTGAGATGTTAAATTAACCTAAAAATGGGAATACTTTGTGCCATAAAACAGTATATTAGCTAATTTTTCTTTGACAATTTTATATTTGGGATGGTAATATATCCAGTACGAAAGAGCTCTTAGGAACTTGTGGTGGGTATACTGCTTATTCACTGGGGGAATGAAAAGTGGATGGACTATACGTGAAAGTCTTATGCTTTTATTTCTTGTTGAATGAGGGGACCTCCTGTGTATATACCTGGTAGCACATGTTTTAATTTCTCTGCAGGGGAAAAATATGGGATGATGTAATGCCAGGAAACCTGCTAAATATTAAAAATGTCTTGGCAATTAAAAAATTCTGCAGAGTGAAAAGTGATTGAATTTTCTTAGTGGGGATTCAACTTGTTTTTCCATTTCTGCCATGCTTTTCATCAGTTACGTTTTTTTTTTTTTTTTTTTGGAGACAGAGTCTCTCTCTGTTGCCCTGGCTGGAGTGCCGTGGTGTCAGCCTGGCTCACAGCAACCTCAAACTCCTGGGCTCAAGTAATCCTTCTGTCTCAGCCTCCTGAGTAGCTGGGACTACAGACATGTGTCACCATGTCCA
This sequence comes from Propithecus coquereli, assembly GCF_000956105.1. Lineage (NCBI taxonomy): Eukaryota > Metazoa > Chordata > Mammalia > Primates > Indriidae > Propithecus > Propithecus coquereli. Next base: position 813,085 of record NW_012148530.1, on the reverse strand, counting down.
ACTAATTTTTTCTATATATTTTTAGTGGTACAGCTTATTTCTTTCTATTTTTTTAGTAGAGATGGGGGTCTTGCTCTTGCTCAGGCTTGTCTTGAACTCCTGACAGTGAGTGATCCTCCCACCTCAGCCTCCCAGAGTGCTAGGATTACAGGCGTGAGCCTGTAAGGGACCACACCCAGCCGTTATTTACGTCTAGTAGTAATACTAGACGTACCTTCTGTACCTTTTAAATACAGTATGGGATCAGAAATTCTGAAAATTGATTCTCAGTGAGATTTACAGAATTTTATAATTTCACATTTGTTTTGGGAGAAAAAAATAATTACCATTTGAAAACATCAACCAGTGAACAAATTCAAATTCTGACACTTATAAGCTGAAGCTGCTCATGAGAGAAACTTTTGATGTTATAAATTCCAGAGAATATCATTTATGAATTTGTAGTCTCTTGTTAATGTGTTTGATACTGAAGCAATTGATTGGGTGCCTTGAGTGGTAAAATGGTATTTATGACAAATACCCAGAGAATGATGTATGTTTTCTCCTTGGGTGGCCATTATTACATTTTTACTGTACTTGATAAGCTATTCAAAGAAAAAAGGAGACAGTTACAAAGTGAAATAGTTATGATAATAGAAACTTTGGGAAAAGTGGAGATGTCATTGGGGACTTTAGGTTTCATGCATCATGAAAATGGTGTAGTATCGAAGCTTTTCCTCTAAAATTTATCTCTGTGGCTTCCAGATAATTTCCTAAAGCTTTTCTTGGGCAGGTTTAGTGCTTCATGATTAGATAGTAGAGTGGGTATACTCTTGGTTAACTATCCCTTTTGTTTCTCTTTATATATATGTTTCTCTTTATATATAAATATATGTATATTTATATATATAAATATGTGGCTATACTCTTGGTTAACTATCCCTTTTATTTTTATATGTATAAAATATATACATATATATACATACAAACCTATAATTGAAACAATAACAACCAGGGGACTATGTCTCTTTTACTATCTCTTATTGTTGATCACATAAAAAATTTTACTTCTTTTTCATTTTTGATTTTTAATTTAGTTACTTTTCTCTAACTGAACTTAGGGATAAAGGTTTATTATGGATTATATATCAAAAAATGTTCCTAAAGTTAAAGAGAATGAATTTCCATATCTAAAATTTATAAGTACAGGTTGTTAAAGAACTTTTAAAGCGATAATTGCATAAATCACTTCTGACCATAATGATGCCATCAGGAATAATGCATACAACTCATTATATATGCACTTACATGCCATATATGAGTTTTGATAAGAAAATGGCAGTTGTAGTAATTTGCATAGCACTTTTATTTGTGTATCCTTTTATACTTGCAATAGATTTATGAAGTAGAAATTATTTTAATCTTCATTTAAAGAAGAAGAAACCGAAGTCAGAAAGTTGACTTTAAAGCATATAATTATTTTTTTTAATGCTAAGTGAAGCTTAAGTATAGCAAGTCATTGTTGAAATTAAGCAGGCTCCAGCTCCATCTATAATAGTTGCTTCTTGATTCATGAGGGTAGACTTACAGTATGGTTCTTTAGAGGGTCCATGAATCCTATACCTTAGGTATGGGAAAATACCAATGAGAAGTATTCACTAATGATATTTTAAAAGCAAACAAAAAATGTGTTTATCATAGTCTATAATATATAATAGGGCCCTTGATAAACTAGACTGCAGCAAAAGATAAATGGGGGTCCCACCTGCATATTAGCTTATGCAATGCCTCTTGCTAACAAGTGATTTCATTTATAAACACATTTTGCATTTGTGAACTCTAAGGATAATGACATAGAGAAGCAACTAAGCATATGCTTATTTTAGGTTTTCAGTATTGTCCATTCACATTTCTACCTGTGTTGAGAGTATGAGATATTTTATCTTCTAAATATGAATTTAAATACATTCTATAAATAGCTTCATGCTTCTCGCATTAATGAGAAATCCTTCTACTTGGTTCTGTTTGTATCCATCCCTCAAATTCTTCATTTTTTCTCCTTTTCATATCTTAACAACATTCACTAGTATAAAACTTTGCTTTCAGCCCCTTCATTTTCTCATATTTAATTCACCTTAATTCATTGCAATTTGATTTCCATATCTCTACTCAACTGATCATCCTCCAACAACCTCCTTGTTACCAGATCTATGGACATTTTTCTTTCTTCTCCTTCTTATCAGAATTTGATATTATTGATCAATCTCTATTTATTATGTGGAATATCCCAGCTAGGGGAGTATATTAGCTTCTGAGAGTTGCCATAATAAATTACTAAAAACCTGGATAGCTTAATACAACAGAAAGCTATTTTCTTACTCTTTTGGAGGCTAGAAGTCCAAAATTAGGGTGGTGGCAGGACCATGAATTCTTCAAAAGCTCTAGGGAAGGATCCTTCTTTGCCTCTTCCAGCTTCTGGCAGCCCCAGGTGCACCTTGGCTGCATGAGCATGCTGTTAATTCCAATCTCTTTCTCTGTCTTCATGTGGCTGTCTTTCCCCTGTGTGTCTCTGATTCTGTGTCTCTCCTCTCTTCTTATAAGGATATTAGTTGTATTGGGATAGGGCCCACCTTATCTTAACTCGATTACATTTGCAAAGACTCTTAATTCCAAATAAAATCGTATTCACAGGTGCCAAGGATTAGGACTTCAGCATATCTTTTTGAAAGACACAATTCAACTCATAACAGAGAGGGAGTCATTTAATGTTTGGTAGAAATTAAAACCATTGTGATTGATCAGAAATGAGGGATTTATTATAGGGATTTGGCTTTCTGCATTCATAGACCTGGTTAAACAGTTTATGTAACGTTGTTGCTTCTGCATCTGATGATGTGTCTGAAGTTGGTAGTATACACAGCTCAGAAGAAAAATGGATGTCAAGTTGGAGAGAACAAGGAGAACTAGAATATTTCAGGATAAGCTGGAACCCCAGAGACAAATTAGAACCCATGTCTGTCTCTCATGTCTCAGAGCCACCGACTTCAATGATGTGTGTGTGTGGCCAGCAGGGAAAGCTGGTATGCTTCACCATGAGTCCCACACACTTTTTGCTTAGGATGTAGAGACACTGAAGGAGGTAATCTTGCAGGAGGAATTGTAGGACAGGATTTGGAGAAGCTGATGGAGTTAATAATCTAGCAGGAGCTGGAAAAGCTGTAGGCACAGCTGTTCCCAGCAAGGTGAGCCAGCAGATCAGTGACAATGTGTGTGAGCAGCAGGAAAGCTTGGCACTTTACCAATCTTCCAATCATAAACTTGGCTGCTGCTTCCCTTCTACTCTCCAACTTCTGAGCAAATTTCTCTGACGGCTAACCTTGACACAGAAGCAAACAGGGAAGGGAATTCTGGGAATTGTAGTTCCAGTTTAGCTGATATGACAAAGTACAAAGCCTCATCAGTCCATTTTTGTCAATTTGGCAACAATGCATACCTTTTATAACCATCATAACTTCCAAAAATATAATAGCAGAATAATTCTTCTGCCTTTTAATCCATCTTTGGATGTTGTTCGTTCCTTTTCTAGCTGAGCCATACTCCCCCTTTGATGTACTGTAACTTCCATACTGAAATATGAGGTTAGCTACTATCCAACTACTTGTATTAGATGGAAGGTGGGTGGAGAGGAACTGGAATGCAGGAGAATTGGCTAATACATACACAAATACATTAATATCAAAATAAGGAAGAAATATAATATTACAATCCTCATTTCTGCAACTGGTTACATGGTTATAGCCAGTATTTATAATTTCCTTCTTCTACTATGCAATCCATATCCTCTTTGTTTCAGCAAGCATGATGGCTGGTCATTTTTCCTTACCTGGTGAGGTAAACCAAGCATTCATTCTTGAAGTGTCTGGGCTATTAGCAGTAATGCCTGCATTGAACTGTGGTTTTCCATTGACTTTTGTCATATGACAAGGGAGTATTAAGAGGTGTTCCAGGCAATCTCTATTATCCACATTGTGGTAGCAGCAGTCCAGTTTCCCCTTGATATTTAATATTATTCATCCACATAGTATAGCAACTTCTTATTGGCTTATGATTCACTGACATGAGGACCCCAAAGTGGCCAGGTGGCTATTTCAACTTCCAATTTAACTTAGATGCTATGGCCACTAATGCTAGCATTGCACATTGGGAACTAAGAGCTCTGGACCAACAAAACCCAATGTCTTGGAAACCAGAAGCAAAAATTGTGCTAGCTCGACCATGTAGAATGAGTGAGAAGAGCCAATTTCATTTCTACCCCTTGATTTTCAGATCATGAGACATATGGCTATGAGAGACACAGCCATACTGGCTATATTTGTTACTGATTTAGATCATACAAAGATTTCTGAAGGATATTAGTCCATTCTTGTAAGATATTGGTATGTAACTGATGGAATAACTTAGTATTCAAGAAGACATTCCACAGTTCCACTGGGAAGACCAGTGAATTCCATGGGCATGAGCCCATTTCGCACCTTATTTGCTGTCAAATGAGCTTGTTGATGAGAAGCAAAGCTATGTGGAATTCCATGAATAAGTGAGGAAGGCTTTCTGTAAATTCATGGGTGGTGATTTGGGGAGAAGCATCATAGGCAGAGAAGGCAAATTCAGAACCAGTGCACCTATTCCAGAAGTTACAAAGTCCTGCCCTTCCAGTAGTGACATCAGTGGTCCAATATAATCAACCAAACACAAGATAAACTGTTTAATCCCTCAAGGGAAATTCTTCTGTGAGGATTTATTGTAGAGATTTGACATTATGCAATCCTGGAGCTAAATAGTCTATGTAAGTCTCCTGCTCTGCATCTGACTCTGGACATAAGGTCCACAGGGAAAACAGTCAAAAAGAAAAGATCAATGTGAATTTGAGGAAACACAGACAAAGCAGAACCTGTGAAGACAATCTGGAACCCATGAGGACAAACTGGAATGTACCCCTAGTCCTCCAACTTCAATGATGCAGGTGATTTTCTAACTACAGAATGCCTCCTCTTAGAGGTGCCTGCATGCCTTGCATTCAGAGGAACTGAATAAGGAGAATTAGTGGGTTCTGAAGGAGCTACAGGCCCAACAGTTGTCCTACCACCAATAAGGTGAACCAGTAGATCTTTACAATATGCCTAGGCTGCAATGACACTTGATCATGCAGCAGCGTTTCAAGTACAAACACAGCTACTGCTTCACTGATGTTATTCAAATTTCTTTTGTAGCCAACCCTAATCCAGATTCATATAGGGTAATTCCAGTTTAGTGGAAGTGATGTAGTATAAAACCACCATTGAGAGTGAATGTTCGACTGAAAGGGTGAATACATGAATGAATAGGTGGATGGATTTGTGGAATGTCTCAGATTACTCCTTGGCTCTGTTTCTGCCCATCTTGCTTTAGACAAGTGGAGTAGCTCAACCTTTTAGTGCTTCAACATAAAAACCAATGATATTTCAGGACAAGGAAAGCAATTGAGGGATGGTTTGGGAAAGAAGAGAACTGCTATCTTATAAGAGAAAGTGTTCTGAAAATGGAAAACTCGGTTCTCCATTTGGCTGGCCCTGGTCCTCCAACTGGCTGAGCGATCAGGGGAAATCATTTGATTTCTCTATAAACTCTTTTATGAATAAACAGTTTGGCTAAGTAATTCATGTCCTACTTAATTCTAGTATTCTGTGATTTATTATGGATACTTTCAGAGGTAAAATCTCAGACTAGCTCATTTCACATCAGACATTCTTTGTCAAAGTTTTTTTCTGTCTTATAAGAATAATCCATTTATTCAGCTGACTAGATAATAGAGAAAGTTAACATTTCCCATACTACATGTGTGGTGTGCTATTAGGTACGTTTGCATGCTTTATGTGCCTGATCATAGGAGAACACATTGATATAACTATATAAAAATTATAAAAGATCAAACAAATTAGAGGAGGAATTTGAATATATATATACACACTTGGATTTGTGTATGAGCATAGATATATGGTGAATGTACCTAAAATAGTCAAAGCTATAACAGCTTACTAATATGAGTTTGTGTCCATACTTTAAATCACATGTTATATAAAATGATTCATAAATATAGTCATATTCCTTGCTTCACTGTCAAAATATATGTGATAACTTTCTTCAAACTTATCTCCTGCATCTTTGACATTATATCTTTATCAGTAGAACCACATTTTGAATAATATACCATAGTGTTAAAAAGTATATCATCTGCAGTTTCCTCTATGTTTTTTGAAAAGTAGCATTTTTGAATCCTTGTATGATATTGTCACTGGAAATACTATGTTATCAAAAGCACGAGTACCTATAGGATTTTTAAATTGTTCTTTCTTTGTTTTTAGCTTTTATTTAGGTGGATAAATGTTTTATCTACAATGCAACCTCTGATTCTATATTTATGTAAGTGATTTTTTGAAAAAAGTGACTTACAAAGATAGCCAATAGTTGGATTTTTGAAAAAACATCTAGGACTAATTACCAAATTTCTTTGTATCTTCCTTTTCTCTACCTTCTCCTTCTCCCCTTCTCCCACTCTACACCTCCCTCTCTTCCTTTTCTTCTTCCTCCTTCCTCCTTCCTCTTTCTTCTTGTAGCCAAGTCTATCAGCTATCCATGAGAATCCCAAAGTAACATTGATTGAGATCATTTGAAGGCAATGCACCTCCCCAAATAATACTTTTCCACATGTCACAGGTCAAAATAAAGCGATTTAGAGACATTGGCATGAGGTCAGACCATGTAAAGATTCGACTGTAATTTGCCTTTTATCCAGACAGATATTCAGAGTATTACATTTGATCTTGACAAAACCTTTTAAGGCAGGTATTATCAAACTAATTTTTATTTATGGGGAAACTGAGGCTGAAAAATTCCCTAATTATTCAAGCTCTGTATAATTTCCAAAACCTTGTTTATTTCATTACACTACATTGATATTGATGAAAAGATGATAAAAGATCTTAGATATATAGCCTCGATTTTCCCATTCTAGCAATCTCTATTTTCAGATGAGTTATACGAATGGTAGTAACTTACATTTTGCTGAACTTTGGCTTCTGCTGCTCAGTCTTTAGTGAAGTATTTATACTTCTGGTATTTTAAGACTCTAAGGGTATGTATGCAAAATTCTTTCCTCTTTTAATAAAATAAAAATCATTCTTGCAAATAAGTATATACAAACCCACCAATAAATTGTATATGACTAGACATATTTAAATCTCTGGTTATGATTAAAGTCAGATCTGCTCAAATGTATTTGTACTGAATATAAATATATATACACATTATATATTATTTTCCACCTTTGAGTAGCTATACTTAATATATCTGTATTATTTCATATCCAATAAGTCTTTCTGGGTACTGCAAATCTTTTGTCTGTTAAACATGACTCTAACAACTTCATGATTACTTCATTAGCTGTAAAAGAAATTATTATACTGATCTATATTATACTCAGGAAGAATGTTGAAATTTTACCTGAAAGAGAAAAATACAATTTTTGCTAATTGTGAATTTTCATCAATGTAAATTTACTTTCACATGTTCGGTTTTGAAAACATTTCAATGTTGATAAGTACTGTAATGTCAATAAAGACAGAATAATCACATCCAGGATTATGCCTGCCTTAAAAAAACACTTTTAAATAGTGTTATGGGTTGAATTGTGCTCCACTCTCCCCAAATTAATATGTGGAAGTTCTAGCCTCCAGTAACTTGGAATGCGACCTTGTTTAGAGAAAGGGTCTTTGGAGAGGTAATTGAGTTAAAATGAAGTCAGTAGAATGGATCCTAATATGACTGTTATCCTTACAAAAAGGGAAAGTTTAGGGGGCATGGGGTAAAAGGCCAAATAGAAACCTCTAGGGGTCATCCCTCCACAAGAACATCAAATTCAGCAATGATCTATGCAAGCAAGCACCTTCAGAAAAAACAAAAATCAGGTGAGTGATCATAATACCTGATTTTAACATTATATCAAGAAATGAGGGACTGAAGGGGGCATAAAAGACAATCTCACATTGCCTATGCCCCTCCTCCCCAAACCCCCAGCGGTGCCAGGCCAGCACACCCAGTGGGGAGAAAACCTGTGTGCCCAGGAGAGGGAGAGTGAAGTGATTGTAGGATTTCCCCTTGGAAATCAGGGCCTCCCTGGCACAGGGGAACACAGCACAGGGGAGAATTCTACTGGAATCCACAGAGGAAGCATTTAGATCAGCCCAGCCAGAAGGAAATCCTCAGTCCCAAAACCTGAGTTCCAGGGAGTCCTACTACTGGCTGGCAAAAAGCAGCCTGGACTAAATTTGTAAGCCTGCCAGGCCACAAAGGCTGTAGTCCTTGGGCAATTCCTACGACTGTGCTGGCTCTGAGCCAGTGGATTTGGGATGCATGTGAGCCAGTGAGATACCAGCTACAATTGCCAAGCCAGGGCCTATGTCACTCCTTTCCCAACTCTAGGCAGTATAGCTCGGGGAGAGTCTTCTTCCACTTGGGGAAAGGAAAAGTAAGAATTCAGAGGACTTTGTAAAGTACCAAGCAGACTCCTGAAGCTCCTGAGTCCAGGCCTTAGTTCCTGGATGACATTCCTGGACTCATCCTTGGCCATAAGGAAAATACTGCCCTCAAGGGAAGGACTCAGTCTTGGCAAGATATACCATTTGCTGACTAAATAGACCTTGGACTTTGAATAAACATCAGAGGTAGCCAAGAAGCAGTCACCAAGGACTTTGGATGAGACTGGGCTGGCTTCAGGTGTGACCTGGCACTGGTGGCCACAAGAGAGTGTCCATGTCACTCCTCCCCCAACTCTACCAGCCCCACAAAGAGTTAGGGAAGAGAGTGAGAGACTTTGCCTGACAATTCAGAAAATTCTTCCATATCTTACCCAAGTCCACCAAGACAGTACCTCCAGGAGTCTGCAAGAGTCACAGTGTTACTGGGTTTGGGACACTCTAATGCTGATATGGCTGCAGTGACCAAAGACTTAGATCACAACACTCAATTCTCTTTGAATATCTGGAAAGCCTTCTTAAGAAAAACAGGTTCAAACAAGACCAGACTTCGAAAATTAGAATAAATACAAGAACATCCAGGAAAACATGACCCCACCAAATGAACTAAATAAAGTACCAGTGACCAATCCTGGAGTGATGGAGATATGTGATCTCTCACACAAAGAATTCAAAATAGCTGTCCCTGAAGAAGCTCAATGAACTGCAAGACAATACAGAGAAGGAATTCAGAATCCAATCAGAGAAATTTAACAAAAATATTGAAGTAATAAAACAAAAAAAAATTAAGCAGAGATTCTGGGCTGAAGAATTCAATCGACAAACAGAGAAATGCATCAGACTCTCGCAACAGCAGAACTGACCAAGCAGAAGAAAGAACCGGCAAGCTTGAAGACAGGCTATTTGAAAATACACAGTCAGAAGAGAAAAAAGAGTAAAGAATAAAAAAGAATGAAGCACACCTACAAGATCTAGAAAATAGCCTCAAAAGGGCAAATTTAAGAGTTATTGGCCTTAAAGAGGAGGTAGAGAGAGATATTGAGGTAGAAAGTTTATTCAAAGACACTCTATAAAAAATATACCTGCACCTGAATGTTTATAGCAGCACAATTCACAATTGCAAAGATGTGGAAACAACCCAAGTGTCCATCAATACATGAGTGGATTAATAAAATGTGGTATATGTATACCATGGAGTACTATTCAGCTTTAAGAAATAATGGTGATGTAGCACCTCTTGTATTCTCCTGGATAGAGCTGGAACACATTCTACTAAGTGAAGTATCCCAAGAATGGAAAAACAAGCACCGCATGTACTCACCATCAAATTGGTATTAACTGATCAACACATAAGTGCACATGTAAGAATAACATCTATTGGATGTCGGGGACGGGGGAGGAGGGAGGAGGGAGGAGGGGATGGGTGTATGCATACACAAAGAGTGCGATGCGCACCATCTGGGGACTTGGGGGGGAGGGGTGGCAAGGGCAACATATGTAACCTAAACATCTGTACCCCCATAATATGCTGAAATAAAAAAACAAAAAAAACCCAAACAAACAAACAAACAAAAACCAAAGAAATAATAACAGAACTTTACAAACCTACAGAAAGATATCAATATTCACGTACGAGAAGGTCATAGAACGCCAAGCAGATTTAACCCAAACAAGACTACCTCAAAGCATTTAATAATCTAGATCCCAAATGTCATAGATGAAGAAAAGGTCCTTAGAAAAGCAAGAAAAAAGAAAACAAAAAACATAAAAAGGAGCTCCATAAGTCTAACAGCAGACTTCTCAGTGGAAACCCTACAAGTCAGGGGAGAATGGCAAGACATATTTAAAGTGCTGAAGGAAAAAAACCTTAATCCTAGTATATTATATCCTGCAAAAATATTCTTCAAACATGAAGGAGAAATAAAGACTTTCCTAGACAAACAAAAGCTGAGGGATTTCATCAATACCAGACCTTCCCTACAAGAAATGCTAAAAGGAATCATCATCTGAAGGTATACTCACTGGTAACAGTAAGTACACAAATACAGAATGCTCTATTGCTGTAATTGCTGTGTATGAAACACTTAATATCTTGAGTAGGAAGAATAAAAGTCAAACCTATCAAAAAAAACTGCAATAACATTTTGATAGACAGATACTAAAAAAAAATATGGATGGAAGCAACAAAAAGTTAAAAAGCAGGGAGGGGGATGGAGGTAAAAGATAGAATTTCTGTTAGATCTCTCTTTTCTTGTTTATTTGTTTGCTTGTAGGCAAAGTTGTCATATATTTAAAATAATTGATTATAAACTGTTTTTTTGCAAGCCCCATGATAACTTCAAATCAAAACTCCTACAACAGATACACAAAAAATAAAAAGCAAGAAATTAAAACACGCTACCAGAGAAAATCAGTTTTAACAAAGGAAGACAGGAAGGAAGGAAGGAAAAAAGAGAGGAACATAAAACAACCAGAAATCAAATAACAACATGGCAGTAGAAAGTCCTTAACTGTCAATAATAACATTGAACGTGAATGGACTACACTACTCAATCAAAACAGATAGAGTGGCTGAATGGATTAAAAAAACTATCCATCTGACAAGGGATTAATAATTAGAATATATAAGGAGTTTCAACAACTCGATAGGAAAAAAATCAAATAATCTGATTAAAAAATGAGCAAAGATCTGAATAGACATTTCTCAACAGAAGACATACAAATGACCAATAGGTATATAAAAAAATGCTCAACATCATTAGTTATCAGAGAAATGCAATTCAAAACTACAAGGAGATATCATCTCACCCCAGTTAAAATAGCTTTCATCAAAAAGACAGGCAATAATGAATGTTAGAGAGGATGTGGAAAAACGGGAACCCTTGTGCACTGTTGGTGTGAAAGTAAATTAGTGCAACCACTATGGAGGGCAGCATGGAGGTTCCTCAAAAAACTTAAAATAGAACCAGCACATGACTCAGCAATCCTACTGTTTGGTATATATTCAAAGGAGGGGAATTCAGTAGATCAAAAATATATCTGCATTATCATATTGATTGCTATTTAACACTATTCACAATAGCCAAGATTTGGAATCGGGCTAAGTGTCCATCAATGGATAAATGGATAAAGAAATTGTGGTACATGGATTATTATTATTATTATTATTATATAGCCACAAAAAGGAAATTC
>NW_012148530.1:795874-797332 GCF_000956105.1 Propithecus coquereli | reverse complement strand
GCAGTCTTTGATCAAAGACGGCTGTTCCAGAATCACCCGTGGGAGTGATCTGTAGGAAATCTTCACTTTTAAGAAGCTCCAGAAGTAATTCTTATGTTCATAGGTATTCATCGAGCACCTACTAATGTGCCATGCACTTGGCTAGGTTCTGGATATACAAGGGGGAGCAAATGCAGATGGCTTTATGAGGCTTGCAGTTGAGTGAGGCACAAGGTAGTAATCACACGGTAATGTTAGTGAATGCATGTCCCTACATACTGAGAAGAGTCCAGTGGACTTGTGAATGTACACCAGTGAGTGGATTTGAGCTACATTCTGAAAGACAAAAAAGATGTGATTAGGGGAAAAAGTTGGGGGCAGGCATTTCAGACAAATGGAACAGAATTTGCTAAGACTGTGGTGAGGGGGACATTGGCACATTTGGTCAGAAGGCCAGGGAAGCCAAGGCCAATTTATTCAGAGCTTTATTGGCCTTGGATCACTCAAAGTACAAACATTTGAAATTCAAATCTGGACTTTTCTGGCCATTTAGAATTATATTTGTCATGGTCAGAGAATAAAACAAAATTTAATGGTGTATTAGCTTGATTAGTAATTTTTAAATATTTAGAAATATACCATGTGGATCTTACATATGCTCTTATTCCATACCCTACAATTGTCATAGCCAGGTCTAGGTGAGGCAATTTTTAAAAAGACAATAAGAGAATGTACTTTATTTAATTTCACTGCTTTTAGCTTTTTGCAGAAGCAGACAGGAGAAACATTAAACCTAGAGTCTGTCTCATTCATTCCTTCTTGCTGTATTACACAAAAACCTTACTTAATAAACCACAGAGTTAAGTAAAAGTTGGATATGTCCTGGACGTCTTTCAAGGGGATTCATCGTTATAAGCACTAAGACTTCATGGTGGTGCTGTTTTACCTATAGTCAGTTTCACAGCCTATGGGTCATACCATAACCAATGTTGTGACTCCAAGGATTCTGTATATGGAATGAAGTTGACAGACACGAATTAAATACAATATAGGGTTAGTCTAGTGAAGGTTTTATGTGCCTCACATCTTGATCTAGAAAAAGAAAGGTCTTACTCTAAGTGTTATAGACAAAGTTTCAGAACTTTTCCTCTGCCCTCAATCCAGAATTTTCCATGGATTTCAATTACAATGCTAAATTTTTATAAGCAATTCAAATATTTTGGATTATAGGCTGTTTTCCAATTATGGCTTTGAGATTATCATTAAGGATCCTCAGAGTTCAAGCATTATCGGTGGAGACTGAGAAAAGCACATATTTCGATAATCTTCCAAGAATTCTTACAATGTTAAACTACTGTACATTTATGGTCAGAAATATGACTGGGAGATCGGCACTGTGGGGTAAGCCACTCGTTTCTTCTCTGGTATGTGGCCCAAACAAGAAAAATCAAATTAGTGGTATGTGCTTCCCCGAGTCTT
>NW_012148530.1:792845-795824 GCF_000956105.1 Propithecus coquereli | reverse complement strand
CAAAAGAAATCATATCTAACTTTCTACAGAATGGGTGATTTGTTTTTAAGAAACTGTTATGAAAGTTGGTATATGAGTGAAAATTACAAAATTATTACCGTTGTGTTTAATACTAATAGATTTGATTTTCCCCAAGTATATTCTTTTCTGTAGGTAATGCAGAAGAGCTTATTTCAAGGAAAGAGGAGAAATTAAAGAAGTTGTTAGTCAAACATAAAATAGCTTGGACCAAGTATAGGAAACTGTGGCACTTACGAAATCAACTGAACTTGTGTAACTTTTCAGAGGTCAACTAGAAATATAGCTTTTAGACCATGTTACTTCCTAGATTTACCTTTCTATTTACCTTTCACTGAAATTCAGATATTTGGGGCTTGCTTGAGTCCATTGGCTGATGTTTTTTTCTAAATATATCCATTAAAACTGAAACTGTTTTTTTCACAGTCATGGTAGAAAGTTTTGGGATTTGAACATGAATAGTTCAGGGATTTTTTTTTTTTTCTGAAAAGATAGCACAATTTAAAAATAATAGAAAAAATACCACCTAAATGACTACCTCAGATATTTGTTAATTTTGCCTCTATAAATTTACCTTCTTGTTCTTTTTGGTTTTTCAAGTATTTATCAATATAATGCCAAGGGATGACACTATAAGCTTTGCAGAGTTGATTAGGGCATTCTTTGCCATATTCCAAAAGAAAGCAGACTCAAAAGCAGTGTAGCACTGGAGTGTTCCCCAAGGTACAATGTGACTCTTGTGTAAAAAGTGAATAGTGTGATTAAGTTAATTCCAAGATTACAGTCTCAGCGATATTTACCAAATATCTCAAAACTTCAAGGACAATCCTTATTTTCACATCTGTTTATTTGGCGGAGTTTTCAAGTTAGGAGAAAGAGGAAGAATTTCATTGACATACTATCACTCTGTCACTATAGTGGGTCCTTAAAATTCAAGTAGGAACTAAAAGAAACTTTTCAATATTCTGTGCTGTATGCTTGTCATATGTCTGCATTATCTTGAACTGAGTCCTATATCAGATATGAAAAAAGTGTCTGGAAACTTCCTCCAAACTATCTGCAATTCTGGAGTGGGATAGCTAGATGATTTAATTGATCATATTATAATTATCTGAATTTCTCTTGGTTAATGAAACAATAGTATAAAGCAAATTAAAATAAAGAAACAAAGATGTAGTCTCTGAAATATTGACTGAGATTTTTTCTTTCGTATCTGTTAAAAATGGTTCAATTTTCAATTTTAGAGTATTTTCCTGAAGAAATAATGTATGTATTATTTATTCAAAATTTGCTTTTTATATTTTATAAGCCACCTTTGAAGTGACTTCTGTGATATATTAATAGATAGATGGCAAATGCAGTTAACTAGTATTTAATGTAGCTTATTATGACATAGTTCTGATTTTCTTTATGTAAGTAAAGTAATATGCTCTTAAAAAATTCGGTACAGTATAAAAGGTCATAAAAACGCATAATGGTGTTATTTCTACTCTGCTTGAAGGAGTTCCAATGTTTTACAATTAACCTCTGAGCCTCAATTTCATCAATATGAAAGAGCTGTTATAAAGATGAAAAGTCAGAAATAGGTAACATTTAGCTCAGAGACTGCCTGCTGTGAGAGAATAATAAATAAAATAATTCATAATAATTCAAGAATATTCATACGTTTGTAAATTTAATGCTAAATTTAAGACTCAAAAATGTATTCAGAAAGGTTAATAACAGTAACACTGTGCAGAATATCCTAGAACGTGCATGTTCATATTCACAGCCATTACTATCCCCAGGGCACTTATACTAGTAGAAGATGTAAAAGCAAGTAATGGCAGATTGTGCTGCTCAATTTATGGGCTTTATCCCTTAATCCGATGGTGCACTCTGTGACCCTCTCGTGGCCTTTGGCATCCATAAAATAATTATATAATAGAAAATGGAAAATGTTAGAAAACTATCCCTAAAACAGATGCTTGAGTCATATCCTGCCTGTGCTCCATCCTTTTGAAAATCCACATTCATCCAAACGGGAGCAGCTACTTTCATTTCTGTCTCTATTTAGTTTAATCCTTTGTTTTGAGCGCTGCTTTCAGATAGAGCTTTCAGGGAACACTGATGGCTAGGGACCAAATTAAGAACACTAAGTCAGTTTGTAAAGGCCAGTGAGAAGCAGGAAAATGGAAATTACTTTCAGATAGATATTACTAATCTGCACCAGGTTTGGATGAGGAGCTTAGCAATAAAGGGTCTGCATCTTATTACTCATCACTTGAGTCACTTTTTCTTCTTGTTCTTTTATTAACTCCTGTTATTTTAAAGAGTGCTTTCGGAATGTTTTCCCTTAAGTATAGGAAATGATGATCTTCATTCAAACCTTTGACGTTTTTTTTGTTGTTGTTCCTCTTCTCCTTAGGGATGCAGATCTGTTCCTGTTAGACACAAGAAAGGCCCAAGCTTTAGATGTGGGTTGGCTTGTCTTTGATATCACTGTGACCAGCAATCACTGGGTCATTAATCCACAGAACAATCTGGGTTTACAGCTCTGTGCAGAGACAGGGGATGGTAAGTGCTGAATTTCATGTTTTTTGTGGGACTCATTTTGACACATTGAGAGTTACTGCATTTTGTGTGATTTACCCAATAGATGTTTTATACTTGTGATGTACAAGGTAGCACATTCCATGGGATAGTGTAAGAGTATATTAATTAGTGAATCAATTTAGAACATATTGATCCAACATATTTATTGTCAGGCTCTGGAGTAGGGGGTGAAGAAGAAGTAGGCACTGCTACTGCTCTCAAGAAATCATTAGTCTAGTGCTGAAGACCTATATGTAAACAAGGGGCACTATTATAATGATATCAAAAGAAAGCTATATATGAAGTGCTATGGATCTATGTCTTGACTGTGGTGGTGGTTACACTATGTAATTTGTAAGAGTATATTAATTAGTGAATCAATTTAGA
>NW_012148530.1:789309-790816 GCF_000956105.1 Propithecus coquereli | reverse complement strand
CATTGCTTCAGAGCTGACAGACCATCTTTTATTTGTAATAAAGGATTCTGAATCAGCAAAATGAATTGAAAATCATGGAAGAAGGATACTCAGTAAACTCTGCTTTCAAATTAATTTGTTGACACTTACCCACTTATTCATTTGTCCAACATAAAACTATCATGTACATATCGTGCAAAATGGCAGGTTAAAAGAGCACATATCCTGGGAGACAGATATACGTAGCTAAAGGCTGGAAGAATAAAGTGCTCCAATGCTAAAAGCAGTGATATGACCAAGACGCTATGGGAAAGCAGAAGAGACAGCATTAAGGACACCTGGTAAAGAGCCAAAAGAACCATGACAGAGTTGCCTTTTGAGCTGGGTCAGCTGATAGAAGTTTAAGAAACAGAGGTGAAGAGGGAAGGAGTCATAGGAGAGTGGGAAGTGATGGTGAGAACAGAATTTACTGCTGGATGGGGAAGCAAAGTGAGTAAATGCATGGAATGACAAAATGGCATGGTATATTCTGGAAAAAGTTAGTCCAGAATTGGCTAGAACAACTTTCATGTATAAAATATGGCTGCAGACACTATTAAGAAAGTTATCCGGGGACAAATCATGTAAAGAACATGAAATCCAAATTAAGTAGAATATGCTCTTGTAGCTTGAACATGACTCATAAAAGAACTAGACTTGTTGCTTTAATCCATCACGGTAACACTATCTCGATTACACATTTGAATGAGTGTCAGTTCATGAGGTCATGGGATGTGTTTCTGGTTCACAGTGTACCCTCGGTGCTTGGCACAATGCAGGTTATAGGTATCAGAAATGTCTTGAATGATCATTGAATGAGTTAGTGATATGAAAGGCTGTCTTAGGCCACCTGCCACACTGAACATGTTCCTCTTAAAAAGACATTCCAAACTGTGAGTTTTGAGTCATTAATAACAAACCAGTTTGATGTAACGTAGGAGCAGGATTTTGTAGAGAAAAACCACAGTAAAGCAGTTAAATAGTTTCAGTCATAAGACGAGGAGAAAGTCAGTGATGTGTATTATTAAATTTTGTTTCTCCTGCCCCTGTGAAGAAAAAAATAGCAAAGAGGCCTAAATATATTTTAGAAATCAAAAAGCTGCTGAAATAAAAAGTAGCATTTTGATTCCTCAGAGAGCCTGTGGAAAATATGTTAGTTTGTGAAATACTCTTTTTAGAAATTTGACAAATGAACTGCAATAGATTTGGCAAGAGAGTTTAAGGATGTCTTATTTATTTTTATGCCGAATAGATAATTCTCAGAGCTCCATATGTTTGTTTCAGCACAATAAAGCAAACATATGAGCAAACAAATAAAAAAATACATTACTGCTTCTTGGTGGCAAAATCTCGATATTCCAGACAAGTTGTTAGATCCAAATGTGTAAAATCGGTTTCAAAGTTTTCAAGCACTCTCTCATGGTGGTTAATAAACCTCTATGAAAAAATAAGTACTATTTTTGTTTTTAATAGCAAACGAGTGGACTTA
>NW_012148530.1:783603-788458 GCF_000956105.1 Propithecus coquereli | reverse complement strand
ACTAAAATTGATGCTTAAAAATTTTTGGTTATTGATTACAGATAACTTAGAATTCAAAGTTTTGATATTTAATTTAAATGAGGAAGATGAATAGATAAAATAGATAGCTCCATTTTGGAAATATAAATTCTAAGAAGAAATCATTAGGAAAGCTAGATTTAAATCTTGGCTCTGATAAAATATTTACTATTAATATTTAGCCACAGCATCAATAAAATGAGTGTAGGAGTGTGAGGTTATATTAGATGATAGTGCCTAGCACACATGGCAAGGCAGGAGTAAAATTCTCTATGCTGAATTGGACTAGAGATTACAGAGAGGCTTTTCACTTACATTAGTTCTGGTTGGCACTCCTATAAGTTAGGACCAGCTCTTTTGTTGTGGAGGTTTTGTAGATGATTTAAAGGAGTTTTAGATAAATTCACAAATAATAGCCCACAGGGGAAAGGTAAGATTGATATAATTTTGGAATTTTGAGTTGGCAGCAGAGTGTATAGGTGCTTATGCTATTAGGCTCTTGTCTAATAATTTTGGTTGATAAAAAAATTATTGGTAAGAAGCTTTTAAATATGTTTCAATTAGTGTGTGAAGCCAATAGAAATGAACACTCAGAGATGTGTGTCATGATAAATTGATGCTTGTATTGTTTGGGTATTTATAGGCACCATAGACTACTAAATTATTAGTACTTAATATGATAGCTTTTTGCAGCCCAACCATTTTATCCGTAGACAAACAATAGTTATTTTGGGGATTACTAATTGTATCAGTGAAAATAAAGGAAAAAAGCTTCTTGTCACTCAATTACATATAGGGCAAATTTATTAAAGGCCAGCCTACATTACCATCAAAAAAAAAAAATTCTCCAACCGTAAGATGCCTCAGTATAAATTACAAGTATTTGACTTAGTAAACATATTCGTAAGCCTTAACACATTAACTGCCATGTAAGTTGTATTTAACTCATGCTAGTTTTGAGCCTGGAGCCTCATGAAGCATATGTAACTCACACGTCTGTACCTTGGGAGCCAAGTGAACTATTTTTCAAGTGGCATATAACTCACATGCAGAAAACAATAAAAAATAACAAATTTTTCATTAAATTAGAAAGGATCGTATTCGTTTCAAAGTTTTTATTCCATTTTTGTAATAAAACACTATGGCCTCAAGGGAAAAAAATTTTTTCTAGTGTGACAGTCAATGTGTTAAACAACAAAATGGCTTCTTACAAAGATAATAGAATTACAGGCAGGATTATAATGCTCACGGATCACATAGTTAAAAAATATTGATAGTCTTTGTTAAAGAGTAGGGTCCAATGGTTCCTAATATATGTTGTGCTAATATTCATAGCAAACCACACAATATCCCTAAACTATATAAATACTATATCAATGGTATTTCCCATAAAAGAATCAGAAAGTTGAAGACAGCTCATGAATTGATTGGAAGAAGGTCAGAGGAGATCTATTTGAAACTCAAGAAAACAAACCATTGTAATCGTTGCCTCCTTCTCAGACTTAGATTATAACTCATGCTGTTCATCAGCTATATTTCCACTTTCTTCTGCTTGCTGGTTCACAAGAGTTTTCTCTATTTTATTTTTAGAGATTATATATATCAGAGATTTTCTAAAAGTACCAACAATTTAATCTCCTTTTATTTTTGCCAAGATTATTGTGCTAAGTTCAACAAAAGTCTTTAGTTATCAGGACAATTAAGTTGAAAGTGGGTAATTTTAAATTTTATTACCCAGGATTTCGCTTATTATCCAAGACTTTGCCATGTTCTCTACTCTTCAACCTGTGATTATATTTTGTTTATTCCTGGTAATTGACAACAGTTATAACTATGGTATTAGATCATTAAATATGAAATGTCTCATTTTGAATCAAAAGTTTAGCTTATTATATCTCACACAAGAAGCAATACAATTAACCAAAGTATGTGCCTAACCTATCAACACAGTTTTGCCATCTTTGCGGTAGCCTGTTTATGCCAGCAGCAAAGATGCCTGGAGAGTGAGTGGCGATGAAATTGTGAAAGGCGTTTTCCAACAGCTTGTTGACAATTGAGTATTTTTCCTTGCAAGAAGTGGTCCAAAGCCCGAAACAAGTGCTGGTCAATTTGGTGTATACAGTGGAGGACAGAATGTCCAAGCCCAGCTTCTGTAGTTTGAGCAGTGTTGTTTTTTGCAACATGTGATCTTGCAAGAGTATTGGTCTCTATTGACCAACCTCGGCTGCTTAATGGCAAGGTTCCTCATCACTTCATCCCATTGGTTGCAGTAGACATCCGCTGTAATTGACTGACCAGGTTTTATGAAGCTATAGTGGATAATACCAGAGCTGGACCATCAAAGAGATACCATTAGCTTTTTTGGATGAATATTTGGTTTTGGACTGTGTTTCAGCACTTCATCTTTATCCAACCATTGTGCTGAAAGCCTACGATTGTCAAAAAGAATCCATTTTTCATCATACATAACAATATGGTGTAGAAATAGTTAGCTTTATGTAGTGACAGCAAAGAAAGGCAAGCTTCGAGACAATTTCTCGTCTGATGCTCATTTAATTCATGTGGAACCCATCTGTCCAGCTTCTTTACCTTGCCTAATGGTCCAATATTGTTGGAATAGCAACGTCAGACCTTGCTGCTAATTCACATGTAGGTCGCAATGGATTTGCTTCCACTACAGCTTTCAGCTCAGCATTATCCACCTTGATCTCAGGTTACCTACATGGCTCATTTTCAAGATTAAAATCACCAGAATGAAACTTCTCAAGCCATCAACCTACTGTGTGTTCATTAGCCACACCCTTCCCAAACACTTTATTGATATTTCAATCTGTCTGTGCTGCATTGGTTCCATGATGGAACTCATATTCAAAAATAACAGGAATTTTTGATTTATCCACCTTTCCACAAAAATTGCTCTAAGAAAAATTTGAAAGATAATCACAAGTCAAAACATGTTTGAAAGAATGAGACGTACCTTCACACACACACAAAGAGTGTCAAAGTGAAATGTCAGAAATATCAACTGTCAAACTTAGTACTAAAGGAAATCAGACATTCCATACTTAATAACCTAATACTAAGGAACAGAATTAGTCCTTTTCTACAACCTTGACTTGTTTTTTATTCCCGTTGTTCTTATGTGCTCAGTAATTTTACATACTCAAAAAATTTTTCTTCAAAATTGCAATATCCTGATAATGTCTCCTAAACATGCCTTGGTAAAATCAGATTTTTCCAAATTTCCACATCTTTTGAATTAGTCTATTTCTAATTTGAAAAATATATTCTAGTATCTAAAGTCCTCATGTGATTATATACTAAACAAATATATGTTATAACTTTATATTATGTAAACTTTATGAGTGTATTTGTGGAGAAATAAAGAGTTCTTAATGTAACATCTACTTAAATTTAATATGTCCTGGAATGTGCCGTTTGTAAATAAAATATCTGGCTAAGTAAGTTTGTTATGTTATCCTTAGGATCCCTATGGGGCAGTCATTTTTACCTCAGGGAAAAAAATCCCAAATTAAGCCTCTATGTTGTCAGAGGACTATTTATCGGTGTCAAGGGTCAGATGATCTATGTGGCCGGTTAATCTAAATATCAGCTGACAGTGCTAATAAGTAGCAGAAGAAATTCAGAGATCAAGGGTGATATTTTTCTTTTTCTCCTGCTGTTTTGACTACAGTTCCTCATTATTATTTATCTAAGTTCAAAAAGTTGAATTATGTCCACTTATCAGAAGATCTTTTAAACGTTTTAAGATTTGATAATATTCTCTTCCCTTATCTGAACTTTATCTTATAAAGCAATTAAGCCATTTTTGTTCATAAAACCATATGGCTCCCTTTTTGCTGAATTTATGGTGACAATTGGTTTCAAATAAATAAAAGAGAAAGTCTCTATATCCAAGAAACTGAAAAAATTACATATCTCACTAGATGTTCTGAAAGGAAAAAGGAACATATACTTCCGTGATTTGTTCTAGATAAATATTATTATAAATAAGTAGGATTTTACATATTGTTTAATGTTAAGGATAATTAGAACTTGACTTCTGGAGGAATATTTAAGAATAAATTAGGAAGATATTTGGAAGAATAGTTATCTTCAAGTACTTGAAGAAATAAAATGAATAAATAAAACTGATTTTTTTTCTCTATAGTCCATAACTCCAGAAGTTAAATTAATGTGTAAAAAACAGCAGATGTAGGGCCCAATGCAGGAAAAAGTTGTCTGAAAAATGGAAGTTAATGGCCATGGAATTGCTTGCTCTGTGAGGAAATGAGCTACATGTGACTTGAAGAATTCACCATTTAGTTGACCTCTTGTCTAGGGGCTATTATATTGCATAAGATGATTTCTCAGGTAATTTCTAGGGTCACTTGCAACCTTGTTGCATCATATAGTGATAAACCAGTTGTAACCAATAAGCATATAGTTAGATGTCAAACATTACCCATATCTAAATACTGTAGACAGAGAGGGTACAGTAAGTGGAAATGTATCATCTTAAAGGACCTTGATATTAAATAGTTACTTTCAAATTCAAACTCAAGATATTGTATAAAGTCAGAGATGAAGTAACCGGTAACAGGAAGCAAGAAAGATTAGAGATACACATTCTCAGGTAATCATGTGAGGGATCAAATATTAATATAAATTCATCATTGAAAATCTATGATTATTAAGGTTTCTAGTGAGCTCTTCATACAACATTTAGCAGGATTATATTTCCTTTTACTTTAAAAGGCCATAATAAGTTTTTTAGGATCATAGCAAAACATAAAATTCAATCTAAGTTTTTGGGCAGAACATTTTAGAGTGGCTT
>NW_012148530.1:769767-782627 GCF_000956105.1 Propithecus coquereli | reverse complement strand
AACTGAAAAATAAATGTATTTTTATAATTTTCAAATAAAACAATGCTATTAAAAATGATTATTCTGGGGAAAAATTGAATTATATGTTGGATCTGTTAGGAACTCTCCTTGGGTTTTCATATTTTCTGCCTGAAGTTTAATTGTGATTTGGCCCACAAAAAGTGACTGACACTATTTCTACCGTAACTTATGTTTTCTAAATGTAACTAACTACTTCAATGTTTTGTCCCCCTGACACAATTAGAGTTTATTTGATAACTTCATGAATTAAAAGAAGTAACTTTTCCTCTGTGAATGACTTACTTCAACAGGTGATTCAATTTAAGCAAATTTAATTTCTTTATTTTGAATTTTATAATGAACCTCCCCCTTCTTTTGTGCCCTGTGCTGCCTACTATTGTATTTTGAAAGCCTCCCTGCTCCTTATTTTCTCTATTTTTCTCTCCCCTAGTCCATACTTCTCACCATGGAATCTTTATACCTGCAACCGCCCTTGGATGTTATTTTTTATAGAGAAGTTTTTGGTTCACAGCAAGATTGAAAGGAAACTACCTAGATTTCCCATATACCCCTGTCCCCATGCATGCATAGCCTCCCCCACGGTTCACATTCCCCACCAGAGGGGTACATTGGTCACAGTTGAACCTCTATTGACACACAGTTTTCAACCAAAGTTCATAGCTTACATTAGGGCTCATTCTTGGTGGTGTTTATTCTGTGGGTTTGTACAAATGTATAATAACATAAATCTACCATTTTAATATCATGCAGAATATTTCCTCTGCCCTAAAATTCCTCTGTGTTCTGCCTATTTATCTTTCCTTGCCCCAGCCCCTGACAACCACTGATCTCTATACCATCTTCATAGTTTTGCCTTTTCCATAATGTCATATAGTTGGAATCATACAGTATGTAGCCGTTCAGATTGGCTTCTTTCACTTAGGAATATGCATTTAAGTTTCCTCTGTGTCTTTTCATGCCTTGATAGCACATTTCTTTTTAGCGTTGGGTAATATTTCATTGTCTGGATGTAACGTAATTTATTTATCCATTCCTCTACTAAAGGACATCTTGATGGTTTCCAAGTATTGGCAATTATGGTAAAAGCTGCTATAAATATCCATATGCAGGTTTTTGTGTGGACCTAAATTTTTAACTCTTTTTGGTAAATATCAAGGAGCATGATTGCTGGATTATATAATAAAAGAATGTTTTGTTTTGTAAGAAACTAACAGACTGTCTTCCAAAGTGGCTGTACCATTTTGCATTCCCACCAGCAATGAGTGAGGGTTCCTGTTGCTCCGCATCCTCGCCAGCATTTGATATACCAGTGCTCTGGATTGTGGCCATACCGATAGTGTGTAGTAGTATCTAATTATTGTTTTAGTGTGCATTTCCCTGATGGCATATGATGGGGAGCATCTTTTCATATGCATATATTCCATCTGTATATGTTCCTTAGTGAGGTGTCTATTTAGGTCTTTGCATCATTTTTTAAATGGGTTGTTTGTTTCTTATTGTTGTGTTTTAAGAGTTCTTTGTGCATTTTGGATAACAGTTCTGTATAATATGTCTTTTGCACATATTTTCTCCAGGTCTGTGGATTGTCTTTTCATTCTCTTTGTCAGTGTCTTTCACAGAGCAGAAATTTTTACTTTTAATAAAGTCCAGCTTATCAATTCTTTCTTTTATACATCATGCCTTTGATCTTAAAGTATTAACTGGTAATCAGGTTTATAGTTTAAAGCAGAGTGCAGCACACTCACCTTGAGGCTGGTTGAGTATGCAGTTTTCAAAATTTATTATGTTTTCTTCCATAAAAAGTCAGCATAAAATCTATCTTTTCTCTCATCTCATCATCCCACCTCCTGGTATCAAAGCTCATGAGGAGTTAGTATTGTCCCAACCCTAAAAGGGTCTTGAACTTCCTGAATTAGGTTTTGGGAAGCAACACATTGGGCATTTTCTTTTTTTGGACAATTGAAAAGAAAAATCTTTGTCAGTGAGACATCTTTTCATTTGTCAGTGTGCTTGGCTTTATTTTTATCCCTATAAGCAGAGCTGCTTTTCTAAAAACCTCGTATCTTGAACAAACTGGTTTGAACATAATTTATATATCTGTTAGTTCTGTTGAAAATGAAGAATCATGATTCTGATTTTTAAAAAATGTCTATGCGTATTTTTGATACATATAGTTTTTATCAGTACTCTGAAATGTACTGTATTTATAGCCCAGATTAGTCTATTATAATGATTTATAGAGAGAAAATATGTTTTCTTTATAAACAGATGTTGATTATAGAATATATTCAGTAATAACTTAAAAGACTCAATTTTGCTGTTTTTTTCATGTCCATTAGATAAACAACATTTTAAAACTGGGTTTTAAAAGTAATTTCTTTTGTTTTAATTTATAGTATGTTTATACTTGAATGAGAGCCACATGGTAAACATAATTTGCTTATCCAAAGTTTAGCATCACAATTCAAAAACACACATGAAAAACGGTTTTAAAATCAATGATTTAAAGTAAGCAGTTACAAACAGGAGTTAGTTGTGGTTCATTATCTGGTGAAAGATATATTTTACCTTTTTTAAAAAAGTCTTTTCTTAATGAAAAGAGATATGGAAGTGTTTGGCTACATCTGTATTTCTGTTTTTGATTTTCCTTAATTCAGAACAGTAACCGTGGAGCACCAAACTTGCCAAACAAATGACAATGTCAGAAACATAGTCTAGTTTTTGCTGTTTGTTATAATCCATCTTCTAGACTCTAACTACGGCTAAACTAGTGATCTGAGGGGTAAATATTTTCATGGTAATATCAATTTAGGGTCATGAAAAATATAAAATGCTTTTTGTTTATCATCATACCCTGAAGTTAACTGTTTTTTCTATTCTTTCTACTTAAGTTTAACTTATTGCTGATACGTATTTCTCAAAGATACACTGTAAAGATAACAGTAGTGCTGGTGTTTGTATCCTGCGCAAAAAGCACAAGTGGGAAGAGGAGAAAACCTTTACTCAGTATAAGGCATGAGCAATCACTGTGGTTTTACACTACCGAGAGCTAAACTTTAGCCTACCTGGTGAAAACTTACGAGAGAGAGGAAAACTAAAACAGAAACAAACAAAAAACCAAAAGCATCTACCAACCAAAGCCAACAGTATATATTTCAAGTAGTGATCAAAATTTGGAATAGAAGAAAAACAATTCGATACGGAAATTACACATCCCCACTCCTTAAACATGCATACTTTCTCTGCAGTGTGACAAGTTTCAGTGTGAGTGGAATAGAAACTGGGGAAACCACCTGCATTCTCATGGCTGATAAGGATTGCTGAGTCCTTATCTTCCTACTTACTAAGGAAAGTCGGATCCTGAACTTCACGAAACAAGTGGCTATAACGCTGTTCTCGACAACTACAGTATGTGCGCCATAGGCAGGCTGTGAGAGAGATGGTTTTCCTCCACGATTCCCAACGTGGAAAGCTTTACACAGAGATCCAAGACAAAAACGTCAGCT
The DNA here is from genome assembly GCF_000956105.1 of Propithecus coquereli. Lineage (NCBI taxonomy): Eukaryota > Metazoa > Chordata > Mammalia > Primates > Indriidae > Propithecus > Propithecus coquereli. The sequence continues at coordinate 779,100 of NW_012148530.1, read as the reverse complement.
TTAACCAATCCCCAGCAAAGGGAATACTGTGTACTTAGAGGGAAAACATATCACTTTAGGGTTGACAGGGCTGAGTTAAAATTCTGACTCTTCTTTGAGCCTCGTTTTAATCATTTTAAAAACGTAACAGTTGCCTTGTTGAGAGGAATAAATAAGATGATGTATATAAATCTACTGATAAAATACCTGACTTCAATAGATGGGAGCTATTGCTTTTGTCTTAAGTTCAGAAGTATTGAATTAGTTAACTTTCTCTATTTCCAGTTTCCCTGATCCTTTTGAGGCATACTTCTTGTTACTGTTGGGTACCAGTTATGTTTATATGTGGAAGTATTCTTCATATGATCTTTCTCTGAAGTGTTACGACTGATAGAAACATGCAAGTTCTACTTACACTATGGGATCAGATGTCGCTGTTGACCCAGACTACACAAAAGGAAAACATTTTTGGAAATAAGCTGTTATTTTGCATTTAAATGGCTCAGAAGGATGCTTGTGGTCTGGGGACCACCAAGGAATCACGACATGAGTGTGAGATTTCACCTTGTGACTGGTCCCTTATGTGGGGCAGGCCAGACTGGATTCTTGCCATAGCCAGAGACGTTGAGAAAGTGGTGAAGAGAAGTTCTGCCTCTTTTCACTCAGAAGAATGCTTTGTGATTCATCCTTCATATGTGCAGGAAAGAAGTGAGCTCCAAATGTCATAACTCCACATTTTAAAATTGAGTTTTTATTTATAATTGACATATAAAAATTGTACATGTTTATGGGGTGCGACGTGGAGTTTCAATGCATATATACAGAGTATAATGATCAAATTGGGTAATTACCATATCCATCACTTTAAAAATTTATCATTTCTTTCTCATGACAACATTCAAAATCTTTTTCTTCAATAGTAGACACTTATTATGGCATATTCCATTAAGGTATCTCGGTATCAGTTCTCCATTGTATATTTTAAAAAATATCTTTTACTTTTTTAAACTTTCTCTTTATTAGGTATCAAAAATATGTATTTCTTCCACTTTGGTAGTACTAGACCAGTCCAAAGATCCTGGAATTAGCCAATGATCGTATTATAGGTTCATGTACAAATTGAAAGGGAAGATCGAATATTTAATGAACTATATAGTTTTTTGTATGGTAAAAAATGTTTTGAATAGTATATTAGCTGGTAAAAAAAAGTCTATTTTAGATACCTATAAGTTTCCCAAGTAACTGCCCTTAGTGAATTTCAAAGACTACTTTCATCACTAGAGATAAAATTCAGGGTATTAAATTAAATTAATTTCATTGCTATGAAACAAACTAAAATGAGTTTGAGTTTTAAACACTTTTCTTAACTGATACCATAATGCATAGAAAGAATTTATAAACTTTTTGGTCAATTTCTGCTGCAACTCTGCTTCACTGTAGTTTTATTTAAATCCCCTCATGCTTTTAAAGGAAAGGATTCTGTGTGTGTGCACTTTTTTTATTTTTAAAAAAAGTCATATAATAACTGGAAAAAGACTAAAAATAATTCACTCTTCCCATGGTTTTGTGAAAAGAATGTTTCTACTTGCTTAAAATAAATGAGGACTATAAGAGCAACTGCTAACCAATCTTTTGGGGACATGTGACAGATGATGTCTGTAAAGCTCATAGGACCTCAGGGACCTCTATATATAAAGACAAGAACTATTAAAATGTATGCACTTTTGTAAAGGTAAACTACAATTCCTAGCATGAGATTCATGTTTCTACCAGCTGAAAATAGGGCCCAGGTAAAAAGTATTTGTTGGGCTTGTTGTGCCTGAGATAGTGAACCCCCTCATTTCAGACTGATGTCCCATGAAAGGAGACTACTCGTTTTTCATCACCTCAATCCGCCCCACCCCTCACCCCATGCAATAAAACATTCGAGCATTCTGGACAGCTTCCACAGCTAGGCACAGACCTCCGGCCCTGCTCCTTCACGGTTCTCAGCCTCTCTGTCTCCAGGCCTTCCTTCCTGGGATCTCATGACCAAAGGTTCTCAAGGGTTTGTGCTTTCCATGCCAGTGTTTCTGACCAAATACGCCCATTTCATTTGCTAATCCCCACCACTTACCCAAACTATAGGGCCTGACAGTCTCTTTTGCAAAATTTTTAAAAAAAGATCAACTCTTTTTAAAATGTCTTTCCCCTTTAAACTTCTCTGCCCCTCACATACCCTACCCATAGAGGAAAATGGATTTCTCCTATTATGATTAACACATGTTATTGGGAATTTTAAACACCTTTCTTATTCGCAGAAAACTTTCCACTCATGGTTCCTATCAGTGTGTCAGGGTACTGTTACCAATGGCCTTTCCTGGATTTCATTTCTCCAATGTGTCTTTTTTCCTTTACTTAGAAGCCACAGAACCCTATGTTTGTTTGCACATATCATTACATTTTCCCCTTCTTTTGTTTTTGACATACTATTAATATTTAATGTATAATTATAAATATATTTGATATGAGGCAAAGTGGTTATTTTAAAATTATCTTTAAATGTCAATATAAAGAAGGAAACAGAAAAGTCCAGCAAATACATTATATTCATTTATTAAACAGAACTCCAGAATTACTATGAAGAATCATTCAAAAATCTTACCCTGCACTCAATAGTTCAAAAAAATTTTTTTTTACATACTGATTAAGTGTGAGTTTCCAGGAGCACTGACATAGTTTTAAGTCTCAGCTTTGCCTTGTTTTCATTTGAGTTTATAAGGCAATCTAAACCATTTAATAAGAACAAGAAAGTTTGAGTAGGAATGTTAAATTCTGTTTGTGATATTTCAAATCTGTGTACTTATATCTGGCAACAGGTCTGTGCTTTTATAAGAAAGCTAAAAACTGTGCAAATTTTTCATGAAAGTATAACAAAGTAGAAATTTGTAGCTAGGTTGCAAGATCCTTAATTTAAAGTTACAATGACTTAAAATATATGTGGAATTTAAGTAGACAAGATTGTATCTTCTCCATATTCCTTAAAATCTGATATAAAAATGATATAGTCTAGATTCTGGGTAGGGAATTCTGGATATTTTACATCATCTATTTCTGAAAAGTGTAAAATTTCAGTATAGTTTAGAGTTATAGAACCCATAATTTAAGAGTACCAGAATCAAATTTAAGCACAGGTTGAAAATAAGTGAAGATCAGACAGATACGTGAATGAGAAACAATGTACTGATTGGTCCACTATGAAATAGTCCATAAAGGATGCTACCAAGAGTCTTTTTTGAAATGAAGAAAAGGTCATTTGTGCACGAGTTCCATCACAGGTGTTTTGGGTTAAGCAATCAATTACTGTGGGTTTAGAGGAAGAAAAAACAAACCGGAATTTATGCTAACATCTCAAAGTGATATCAACGTTTAGATTGATAAATCCTCAAATGAATGTTTTTCAAACTGTGTACCCTAGAAAGAAACTAAATGATCATGTTTGGAACCACTTATCCCTATAACATCAACATGTCTCTACAGAGCTGTTTTAAGTCAGAATCTCCTTTAATAACTTTGTTTTTAAAGAAATAAACATTTTGAAAGTCACATTTTCCATAAGGAGTGGCCTGAAATACAAAACCAGTGAGTTTGGGATAGATCTCTGGTTTGCCAGCCTACCTTCTCTATGACTATAAATTTCAAATAGTCTCACTTGTGTTCTTAGGCAAATGTGACTGCAATATCCTGACCTCAGTACTTATATAAAGTCATATGGGTCAGAGTGGCAGATCTGGAAGTCTTGAATCCTCAGCCTCAATTACAACAAAATTTAGTATTAATAGTTTGGACACCCTGCCTCACATACTTTTTCTTAACTCATGTATGAAGAGAATAATCATTTCTTTAGAGGATATCATCAGCCCAACTCTATTTTTATTCATTCTTTAGTTAATAAGACTGTGAAACAAAATTACCATATATTAATATTTGCTTCTCAAATTGTTTATTTTACCTTGGTACCTGTACAATAATTTTGAGGCAAAAACAAGATGGCCAAGGCATACATAGCTCTAAAATAACTTTTCATGTGCAAAGATTGAATAGGCATTCTTTTATTGTAAATGCAAAAAGAAAATATCTATGCTAATACCAAACTCTGGACTCTTATAATTGTTGTCATTACCCCTTTCATTTCATAATCCAAGCATTCCATGGTAGGCAAACCTGGAACAATTGAGCACAAACAATATTTCTTTGAGTCTAGCTGCCAACAGTGAGATCACTGGAATACTGTCACATCCTTCAAAGAACATTTCCACTCCACGCTCTGCTGTCTCTTCCCTCCCATTTCTGTGGGGGAACATACATGTGCTTAAGCTTGAACGGCTCCCAGCAATCAGGTTTTTCACTTCCTGTTATCATTCCACCCAATTAGCAGATCATATCCGTACCTTCTTTCTAGTGTTGACATCAAGTCTTGGATATCACACAAGGCCATTTTTTCTCTTGCTTTTAGAACAACCTCATCTCATCACCAGCACTGTCTCTTGCTTTGGTACGGTTGTTGGTGCACATTGAAACTCCCAGTGTCAAGAGATTGCTGCTCAGCTCACCTTCGAGGTGCTACCACTCTCTGAAGCCAGTGCTGATGCTGATAGAGGAGATAAGTTTGGAGCTCATTCTGTGGCTGCCATCCCGACCCACTCCTTTGATGTAGAGAAAATCTTTGTCCACCATTTGTGTCACCCTCTGTTAATCAAGTTCCAAAGTAGTGTTACCTTGTCCTCTCAGTATTTTATAGACTTTGGGTAAAAAGAGAGTATTAGATTTTCTCTGAATTCCCTTTGTTTCTAGGAGCTAGACATGCATCCATTGGAGCTATGCCAGAAGTAGTAACTCTGAGTTATACAGTCAAAAATCATCTCTTCTTCATACCCCCTGGAACAGTGCTCTGAATTTATGCTTTAGGGGCTCACCTTTTCCTTAAGATTTCTTTTTGTTCATGAAATTGATCAATCGTCATTCAAATATAAGCCTGGAGAATTAAACCTACCAATGTTCTAGCTATGCCTAGAGGTGTCTGAATCCTAAGGTGACTAAGCTTATGCTCCCAAGCTGGTATCCTTCTCGTCCTTTGTTATACTGCTGTTTTCATTACTCCACCGATTTCCATTTCCATTGTTTATTCAATTCTTAATCTTTACATACTATATATATAACATATAAAATAAACATATTATTTGTTATATTTCTTATATGTTATATATGTATTATTTATTAATATATAATTGATATATCAAACACATTATTTATTATTAATATATTCATTATATATCAGTAATATAATTACTAATAAGTAATTATTATTATTTAATATTTATTATACAATAAATACATTATTTATAAGCTAGAGACCACTCGAAATAAGGATCAACTTTGAAAAGTAAATCCATGATGATACACACGCCCCTACAGTCTTCCTAAATCAAAATGCTTTAGGTAGGTCTCTTTGTATATTTGCAATACATAAAATATACTGTACATTTAATGATAAAATTCAAAATGTTCAAATACATTTTATAAAGGATTTGCTATTTTTAATACTGGCAAAAAAGTTCCTATCAGCACTTCTAACAAAAATAGCTGCTCAGCCATTCAGTAGGTTTAGTCAACATAATCAATGTAGGCATATTGAGCCTGAAGGAGTAGTTCAAATAGTTAATGCTTCTGTGGTGTAGCTCAAGACTAAGGGTAACTGAGCAAGCATTAACTTATGGAATCTTAATAGTCACCTCATTGCTGAAGTAAAAAGGAAACCAAGAGGAAACTTAATAATATTAAAAGTTATTTTAAAGGGAGTTCACATTGGTTTGAAGGGTACTTTGCTTCACACACAATATCCACCTTTGTAAAACCCAAGAAACCCATATTTGTAACATACACATATCTTTACAGTTTTCAGGACGTAAATCTTTAGAGCAGTATTATTTCTCCACAGATAAAAATTAAAATATTGAAAGTCTTTGGAATAATAATAAAGCAACACTCTTGCATACCAAAGGAAAGTTGGAACTTTGTGTTAAGTGCTTATTTAACTATAAAGGGGTCAGTGTGTGTTGTAATGAATAGAAAACTAATTTTATTGTATTCCATTTGTGAATGTCTTGCAGCAACCTATTTCAGTATTAGAAAGATCACATATTAAAAATGATTTCTGCAGTCATCAATGTATACAAGTAAAAATATAGTTCCTGTTAAATTAACACTTCATTAAAATATCAAAATAAAAGCTTTGACAAATACTTTTTATGTTGCACTCCAAGACAGAAAAAAAAATTTAAAAATTTAAAGAACAGATTGCCAGTTATTCTATTCTATAACAGTTAAGTTTCTCAGTTCTTTTTTTTTTTTTCTCTTTTGCTGAGCTCTCTGTCACTGGAAACATCTTAAACCAATTTCAAGTGCTACACCTGAATAAACATGTTGTAAAAGTGTTTATGTATTGAAGTGGGTCAGTTCAAGGTATGGTATTTGGCTGGAACTTCTAATTTCTCTTTTTACAGCAAAAAGGCTGCCAGAAGGAGGAAGTCTGAGCTGAATTAATACATTTGTTACAGTGGAAGTAGAATGGAAACTGCTCTGACCACAAATCAAGCTGCCTCTTTCATTTATGCCAGTGATAGAGTTTTTCTAAGAAATATAGATTCTGGCATAGAGCCACCATAAGTTTGCATTTAAAAGAGAAACGTATATGCTTATTTGTTTGAGGTTTACTGCTTTGGTTATTTGTAAGTCCTTTCTCTGGTAGGACTGAGCGCAGTGGCACTTGTGAGGCAGATGGCCATTTTAATACTTGTAGAAATTGTACAATTTTCCGAGTATGCTGTAGGACAATTGTGGAGGATACTTATGCTGTCTGGATTGGTGCAGACTTTTTTTTTTTTCTTTTAACCAATACCTCCACATTTAAAGGACCTCTGTGTCCCTCCCAACAGCTGCACAACCTCACATGACACAGTCTCATTTTCTGACGGTAGAAGGTCTCTGCACAATACAAGTATACACAAAAGTGTTTGTGCTGCCAAAATAAATTTTGTTAAGAGCAAGGGTTTATTTGCTAAAATGCCATTGATGCTGTTTCAGGGACTTGCTTTCCTTTTCTTTCTTCTAAGGTGGGTCAGGTCTTACAATGGACCGAGGTTGCTCCACAGTCTTTACTGAATAAATATTTTAAGAAAACATGCACATCTCTCAAGGGGTAAGCCAGAGTCAATCATGCACATATTTCAAACCACATTATATATTACTCTTAAAAGATCAGTAACGTCTGTGTCTAGTGTAGAAACTTCGCATACGTTTTGAGTAATTCTCGACTAAATTTACAACTTCAGGTTGAATAGTTCATCTTCTTTGAGTAATTTTCAAGGAATCAGATATCAGTCAATAGTTTTCCTTTTCATGTATATGCATTATATATATATATAATTTTTATTGATTAGTTTAAATTAAAAGAGCCTAATGAAATTATAAAAAAGAGAGACTAGCAATACCTAACTCCTAAGGCATTTGTGGAATCAATTTAAATAATGCATGAAAACTATTTAGAAAAATGGCTAGCAGATAGATACATAGCAAGCACTCCAAACATATACAATATGGTTATAATTACAAGTATTATCATTACTACCCCCATGGGAGTGGTATTTCATCAACATCCACTTCTAGTCTATAGGGCACCTTGACTTCTAACTCATTCCTGTAGAGGTCCTAGTTGTATCCCTCTTCCCTGACACACAACCACATCGGTGGGCTCAGAAAGTTCTGAGATGCAGGCTAGTTTAGAGGCAAAGGTGAGTCTCAAATCTCACTTGGATTTTTGCCTCCATTCTGAGAGTCTCCAGGCTTGGTTCATCTCTTTTGAAATCCTTTCAGTAAACATTCAGGTGTGTCAAAACTTAGAGGGGAAGGGTTTCTGAAATGTCCATGTTTACTTCATATTGAGAATTAACTGGGGCTTAATACATAACCTCCATCCCCAGACAGGGCTTGCAGAATGACCTGTGAAGAACTTGAATTAGAGTACAGCTTTGTAAAGTTTGCTGGGCACTGGCCAGGGGTGAAGAGGGAGGAGGCTATCAGCACTAATTAACACTTGAAAGGCTTAAAATAGGCTGGAGAAAGTAGAAACACTCTGCCAGGCATTTAGCTTTTATCACTTAGGGGAAAATTATAGGGCATTTAGTGCAGAAGAACCCATAGCTAATATTTTAAAAATTGTTATTTAATGTGGACATTTCCAGGCTGATGAGTAGTGAGACCTTTCCATTTATGGTATACCTGACTTCAGGGTCTGAGAAGCTATCAGTGAGTGAAAGCAGCTGGAGGGTGTTCTGTGGTGGAAGGATGATGTAAAAGGAAAAACCACGCAGAGATAATTTTCTGTAATAGTAAACTTCAGTGTTTGTAAGAATCTTGACCTGTAAAGAAAACATTCTGATAATGTTTTCAAACTTTTCTGTTTTTCAAAATACCCTCAGAATTCATTCATGTCAAGTAAACGTTCTTTCTTGTTCATAAACCAAGCGCTTGTGCATTCTGTTCTAGGACGCAGTATCAACGTAAAATCCGCTGGTCTTGTGGGAAGACATGGGCCTCAGTCAAAACAACCTTTCATGGTGGCCTTCTTCAAGGCAAGCGAGGTACTTCTTCGATCCGTGAGGGCAGCCAACAAACGGAAAAATCAAAACCGCAATAAATCCAGCTCTCATCAGGACTCCTCTAGAATGTCCAGTGTTGCAGGTAAGATAAAAACCCGGGCAGCAGTTGTGCACAGAGAGTTATGGGGTCGTATGTTGCAAATCAAGTAGCCCCAATAAATTTACTCTCTGTATATACCTTCCTATGGCATATTAAATCTTCCAGTGATGTTTCTAGCATCCCAGAATGTTTCATCAGTGAATCACTCAGCAATTCATTTTAAAATAAGTATGACTTGCCTTCATATATTGAAAGATTCAGTTCAAATTAAAATCAAGCTGGCAGTAATAAAATTATGAAATGGCTAGATCAACAAAGTCCAGCCAAAACTAAACTAACTTCCCCAGGGTTTCTCAAAGATGGATGATCAATCAGGTAAATTCAGCATAAAATTCCTTTCTTTAGTACTTAAATCCGTACATGTGAATTATGCACCTCAATTTTTTTCCTGAAAATAGGAGCAGGATAGATAGTATGATAATAAGGTAATATTTATATTTTCACGATTACTTGGAAGGGTATTATCTAGAAAATTTGCTTTAGGTATATGTTTACACAATGTATATGTAAAATCTTTCAACAAAACATTACAAATGCCCAATTGATATCAAAGTATTT
>NW_012148530.1:768562-769384 GCF_000956105.1 Propithecus coquereli | reverse complement strand
GCTTTCAAATAGAGTGACCTCATTCTTTTCAACTGTTGCAACATACTCGATAGAACCAGCATCAGTTTATTTAATCATGTGACTCCAAAAAAGACATTTTCATTGTTTCCAAATTGGGACTCTCAAAATAATGCTGCACCGAAAATCCTGCAATGCTGTGCACATTAGAACATCTCTAATTCACATGATTTCTATAGTAGTTAGCACTGAACTCTGGTATCCATTTCCTGAATCAGGCATAATTTTGGAAACTCCTCCTAAAATAATTTTGGTTCATATAATTTATAGTTAGCTATATCTGTGTATTTATATACTTATCATCTATCTATCATTTAATACTGCTCTACCACTTACTAGTTGTATAATCTTGGACAAGATATGTTACTTCTGTCTGCCTGTTTCCTCAAGTGTAAAGTGGGAATGTTAATAATACCTGCCTCACAGAGTAGGATTATATGAGTTGTGAGGATTAAATCAGTTATTGTGTGTAAAGAACTAAGAACACTGGTTCATGGGAAATGCTCATTTCAGTGTCATTGGCATTATCATTGTCATTTTTTAAATGACTTTGTATTTAGTTTTGTTTTTCAGAACTGGTACATAAAGAGTTCAGACATCAGAAAACACTAGGAATTCTCTCTAACAAGTACTCATAGCTAAGGTCACTTGAGATTTCTTGGCTTTGGAGACTTTGGAAGTAAGAGGAATTTTAGAGCCTTTAACGTAATTTGGCTAATCTATATGAGCAATTAACTACATAATTTTTTAAAAAGGCTTGCCAGTATACATTAAGGCATTGTGTCTATTTTCAAGTCTCTCGCT
>NW_012148530.1:766816-768512 GCF_000956105.1 Propithecus coquereli | reverse complement strand
TTCTTAGATGAAAATGATGGCTATTTTAGTCCAGGAAATTATTTCTTACCTGTAAAAAGTAAATTTGAAGAGGGAAATTTATCCTGGACCATCCCAATTTGGTACAATTTTTTGATTATTTGTAAAATATGTATTCTGTACTAATGGCTGCCATATGCATAGTACTTTGCCAGGCACCATGGATGGATGAGATGGTGCACAAAAGAGACATGGTTCCCACATACAGCATTTCAGCAAATTAGAATTCTAATCTCTCACAGCCTTAGCCATTATTCCTATACTCTTCATTTTTTCCCCAGGTTATTTAAAAATGACAGATCATACAGCAACTACTTATTATTCAAGCATGCATGAGTGTTTAGATAAGAAATAGATGATTATAAATCAAACAAAAGACATATAACTTTGTTTTCTGTTTGAGACTCTCAGCAAAAATACTAAATGGACTTCTTTGGAGTCTTCCTAAAGTGTAGGCACCAGGAGAATTGTGTTAGAAAGAAGCCCTTTTGCTGTATCTAGCAACAGAAGCAGGAGAGAAGATTTCTATATGGAATTTCATTCTACTGGATTAAATGCTACTTACAAAGTGATGTTTTAAAATAATTTTCCAACAAAGAAATTGAATCATCTTTTTCACTTCAAAGTAAAACATGATATTAGTGACTTATTACAAAGCTATTTTGTAAAGATCTTCACAAGATATTTAGTTTGGCAAAAAGTTGTAATTACTTAATATGAAAGATGGAGAAAAATAACTTTCTAAGACCTTTTCTTCCTTGTAAATACTAGCGTGTCAAAGTTGTATATTTTTCTTTTCATGTAGAGTGATTCTAAATTTGGTTGAAATGTTTTTAATTTAATGTAGCAGACTGAATTAAGAAGAAGGTTTGCTAAACCTTGAATAAAACAGTAAATAATTTCTGAGGAAATTACAAAGGGAAAAGTATAAGTCACATATTTATTATTAGAGCTCATAATGACTCTGGCAGAGGCGTTCCAGTGACTGAAGTCATCAAAGTCCTTTTCCCTATTGGTTAACTCTATTTATCTTCTCTTCCTAACCACAAGTAACAAATGTACTTCTATAACCAGAGATGAATAAAACACATGGAGCAGAAATCACGTAACTTTTCACCAGTTTCCTAGCACCATTTAGAGTATAAAATTATTCTAATATAGACCAATATTTTCTTTTTAAAAGTTTGTCATTGGTGACCGTTTCTGTGAAATCTGTGGTAGATGGTTTTGGAGTGTGTTCATATTTTGATAATAAGAAGAAAGAAAGTAGCTGGTTTGTGTCTATGAGACTTAACCTTTCAATAGGTAGTAATCAGGCCGACTGGGAAAAGCCTCATAGAATTTGGCCTGAAAGACAGGGGTTTAAGGAAAGGGAATGCTAATATAAACAGAAAATTTGATACTTAGGAGACTTGAAATGCCAGTGAAATTTTAAAATTATCCAAATATAAATAACAAATGCTATAATAGTACCAGGCTTTTACTATAAAGTACTGTGGAAAAGCTCCATGGCTAAGACGGGGCAGAATGGGGCAGAGGTTAGCGGGGAGAGTTGCACTAGATGTTTGCTTGATTGCATTTTTTTTTGCAAAGCATATCATCAAATGTTGGAAGTTTCAATTTGTGTGGGAGAATTAAAACCATGTCATTTTTGCTGTCTTTACCCCATTTCTTTCCT
>NW_012148530.1:763034-764551 GCF_000956105.1 Propithecus coquereli | reverse complement strand
ACATCAGTAATTATTGGGAGATAATTCTATTAGAGTGGGTATAAGGACACTTGAGAATAGTAAAGACAGAGCACTTGGCAGCGCCAAAGCATGGCCAAAAACACTTCATGATGGATTTATATAAGAAAGAATAGACATTTTCCAGAAATGGAGGCATGGATGAAACCATTTCAGATTTACGTGCACAGTTGTAAGGCATGACTGGGATCCTTATATGAGAGGAGTGTGATACCGGCTAGAAAACCATGCAGAGGCCAAATCATAAAGAGCAGGGTATGTGATGGTAAGGAGCTGTGATGTCTTTGTGTAAGCAATTGGAAAAGGGAGAGCCATAATCAGATATGCATTTTAAAAAGTTAAATTTGGCAGCAGATTGCAGGATAGGATGCCAAGGAAGGAGACAAAAAGCTGAAATAATGTTGCAGAGTCCAGTACAATACTCCAAGCAGTGATGATCATAGACTGGAGAGAGAGGAAGTAGGAACCGAAGCACATGGGCTGGGGCTAGCAGGAGTTGGGGGTGGCGATGGGTGAGACAGGACTCTGGAGAGGGGAGTGTCGCGAGTCAGTGGGATGTGTAGGGAAAAGATATAACTATGAGCCAAATTGTTGGGGATCGCATTAGGCTGACAAATGCCACGGGAAGCAAAGTAAGAGAAAAATATCAAGATGGAGCCTCTTGGGGGAACATCAACACTGTAAGTATAGGCCAAGGAGAAAAAGCAATTCCATAAAAGAGACCAAGGAATTATGGTCAGAGATGTTGGAGGGGAGGAGGGTTGAAGTGTTATTTTAGGATTTGAGGTTACCAGCAGAGGACATTGAGGAAGAGTGAGGTAACCAAGAATGCAAAAGGATTTTACTAGGCTACCTAGACTAGAAAACTGAAATGGATCAATATACGGGGCTCTGTGGACCTAGTCATGTAGGATCTGAGATGGAAAGAAAGAAAATCAAGAAACTTGCTGCATTTTCTGGCCTAGCCACCCACTAGGTGACTGATGATCCTGCTAACCAAAATAGTGAGCATCGAGAGTGTGAGGTCAGAAGTAGAAATAGTGGGTAGGAGGCATCTGGGGAACTGTCATTCAGAGACGTCTGGCAGGCAGTTGGAAGCTTAGGTTTGTAGATGGGTTTTATGTCAACGAGCTCTCAGGTGAGGATATTAATTGTGTCATCCACATGCATACTTTGCTGAGCAGAATTATGCAAACACATCGGACATTTATTATTTTGTGGTATCTTTGTGTCACACATTTGTATCCACACAAACAGGGTAGGGTAGATATCCCTACACAAATAAATAACAGTAATTACAACTGGGTTGTGTATACATTTCAGTGAGCAGTTCATTGAGGATGGAAGATGGTGATTAAGCCAGACTGACAATAGCATTTTAAACTCTCTTCTGCATCTTTGGGTGGAATTGTTATTGGTTTTGGGGTTTATCATAAATTTCTCCACCCTCAAGGCCATATCAAAATTTAGCTCATTGTAGCACCATTCCTGCTTTTTTG
>NW_012148530.1:757489-758099 GCF_000956105.1 Propithecus coquereli | reverse complement strand
AAAATGTGATTTTTATCTTCAGATTATAACACAAGTGAACAAAAACAAGCCTGTAAGAAGCATGAACTCTATGTGAGTTTCCGGGATCTAGGATGGCAGGTAAGAATGTTCAATCAACTTTGGTGCTTTTTCTCTGCTTTACCATAGATCTTTGCAAATAAGCCATAATCTTTGTCAGTAATTTTTCCAATACAATACCTAATCATTTTTAGTATGACCATTTAGTATACGGCTTAGCCACCTTATTTTTATTTCTCCATTATCCTTTCACCATTGAAGCATAATTAGTAAGTTTTACAGTCAAAAATAACTATGCCGAAGAAGAAATATAACTCTATGATATTTAGGAAGTGAAAAAAGAGTGCTGTTGTTTAATTTTATTATAATAGAAAATTTGTTCAGATTAGTACAAGCAACTCCATTCACCCTGTTAGGGTCCCTAACTATCGGTCTAGGAAATAGAACCCTCAATTATAATGTCTCTGTCATGAGGTAGATATACAGGAAAAAAAAAACACAACTTTACTTGCACTTAATAATTATATTGTTGTTTAGATAATCTTCAGAGTGAGGAGAAAAAATTTAACCAAAATAATTTCTAATGGCTTTA
>NW_012148530.1:753852-757439 GCF_000956105.1 Propithecus coquereli | reverse complement strand
TATTTTGAAATATACAATAAATTACTGTTAACTATTGTCATCCTACTGTGCTATCAAATGCTAGAACTTATTTCCTCTATCTTACTGTATTTTTGTACCCATTAACCAGCCTCTCTTTATCCCCCCATCCCCACTACCCTTCCAGCCTCTGGTAAATATCTATTCTCTGCCTCCATGAGATCAACTTTTTTTAGCTCCCACATATGAGGATATATGATAGTTGTCTTTTTGTGTTTGGTTTATTCCATTTAACATAGTGACCTGTTCCATCCATGCTACGACTGACAGAATTTCATTTTTTATGGCTGAGTAATATTCCACTCTGTGTATGTACCACATTATCTTTACTGATTCGTTCACTGATAGACCCTTAGGTTACTTCTATGTCTTGTAAATAGTACTGCAATAAACATTAGTATGTAGTTATACTGATTTCCTTTCTTTTGGATATATACTGAGCTGTGGAATTGCTGGATCATATGGTAGATCTCTTTTTACTTTTTTTTTTTTTTAACACTCTCTGTACTGTTTTTCATAGTAGTTGTATTAATTTACATTCCCACCAACAGTGTACTAGCATTCCTCTTTTTCCACATTCAGGGTATTTTTATAGCACTTTTTACCTCCACATATTTTATTTTGTTTTTCATTATTTTATTATAAGACAATAATATTTTAAATCAAACTAAAAAGGATTAAATATGTACTCTTTCTAGAAATTGACCATAAAAGACTTGCATAAAGTATTTAACAATATTTTCTAAAGTTTGGCATTGGTTTCCCAATATATTTACCATTAAGAGACAAAACAGAAATGTTGTTTTTATAACACCTGTGTGTGGTTGAGGCATGTTACTTTACTTTTCCTAGTGTCAACTGTAGCATCAGAACATTTTAGTAATTTATGCTATGACTCTTCATTTGGAGGCAGGTTCATCAACAGTAGAATTATACCCATTTAATTTCAATGTCCTAAAAGCTTCCCACTGATATTTTAAAAGATATAAATTTAATTTCCTTGCCCATCCTCCCACAGCTTACTCTGCCAACCATTTATAGTAAACCTAACTGCAGACTTTGCTAGTTTGGGTACAACATTTACTTCACTCAGTATCCATTAATTTTTATTTCTGACAGAATAAGCATATGGTCCTAATGCTCTATGAAATCAGACTCTTGGAGCCAGATCCTGTTATAAATTTCATTGCTTGTTACCTTTATGTGATGTTACATAATATACATCACTTAGCCTGCATAAAAAGTTACATAGATAGAACAGATATGTTTTGACTTTTAAGTTTTATTTTCTTTCTTTTTTTATAAACATGGAATTCAAATAGTCATATAGATAATTTATGACTTTTCATATATACTCATATGTGTTATTGGCTACAATGGTTTTATTCATATTTAATGTTTTTAATTAAGACAAAGATGAATGAATAAATATTTATCCCAATTATTATCTAGTGCAGGGGCCGACAAAGGGAGGCCCGTGTCTCTACAGTCTATCACCTGTTTTTGTATGGCCCACTATTTAAGAATGGTCTTTACATTTTTAAATGTTTGAAAAAAATATTATTATTTTGTAACATGTGGAAATCTTATGAAATTCAGATTTTAGTATCCATAAGTAAAATTTTATTGGCATGTAGGCACACCCATTCACTTCCATGTGGTCTATGACTACTTTCATGCTACAGCAGCGAAGTCAAAGAGTTGCAAGGAAAACCATTTAGCCTAAAATATTTACTATCTGTCTCTTTAAAGAAAAAGTTTGCTAACTCCTGGTCTAGTGCATAACGTATACTTTTTCTTCTATTTTGAATATCAAGGAGTTTATGGAATCAAACTGATACCAAAATCAATCAGTCCTTTACCCTAAAAATAATACAGAGAATATTTTTTTCATATTTACTGTTAAAGTCCACTTGTACATTGCCTGAAGAAAGTTAAATCTGTGCTATTATTTAGATTGAGAAAGAAGTTTCCCCGAAGAACAAGAGTTCAGAGACTCAAATAAATTCTCTTTCCTCCATTTTTCATTATCTGTTTAATTTGTTTTAATGAAGTTAATTGCACAGTAGGAATAACCGATCTAGAAATAAGAAAAAACACCTTTAGTTCAAAATTTAATCACTTTCTTGTTTTCTAGACTGACATCAAACAAATAATTATTTGAAGTAATTGTGAAAGGCAGGGCCCTCTATGATGGGCCCTTTTGATCTCTAATGTGCCTACATTTTTATTAGAATTTGAGGATCATTAAACTGGAAGATTACACCTAAACACAAATTTTCTTTGAAATAAATTATTCTGCTCTTTCATTTTCTTTCTTTCATATTTCATATAAGAAACACTTGAAGTAGGTGAGCTTTTAGAATGTCACGTAAAGTGTGAACAAATTCCAGAGAAGACAACAAAGAAAAATGATCTGTAAAGTTCTGTGTTTCTATAGCATTTTGCTTTATTCCAGATGCAAGATTGGGGTTCTGTATTTATGCTTAATCCTTTTAAACAATTATAAAAAGTTATGGGCATTTCAGATTACAGTTCAAAATATATAATGAAAGTAATATAATTTGTCTCAAATAATTTGTGGAACATTATGAGGAATTTGTTCATTAACTCCTCAAATATTTATTGTCTAGCATGTACCAGGCACTGTTCCTGGCACTTGGGACACATCAGTGGTTGAAACAGAGCCAAACACTATCCTTGCCCACGTGCAGCTGGCATTATAGTGGGAGCAAACACACAAGAAGCAACGCATATTATAAATGAGTAAATGGTATAGCATTTCAACAAATGATAAATGAAATGGGAAGAAAAGAACAAGGTGAGAAATCAAGACTATTAGGGTGGGAATTACAATATTAAATAGGATAGTCAGTGAAAGCCTGGTTGAGAAGATGATGCATATGCAAAAACTTAAAGATATAAAAATTAGCCATGTAGCTGCCTGAGGAAAAGCATTTCAAAGCCCAGTGAGAGTAAAGGCCCTGAGTTGAGAGCAAGCCCAGCTGTGTGTGAAACAGCAAGGCGGCATCGTGGCCAGAGCAAGGTAAAGGAGCGGAAGAGGAATGAGAAATGAGTCAGAGGGGTAATGAGGACAAATCATATAGAGCCTTCTAACCACCGTGAGGATATTTCACTCTTAGTGATACAGGAACCTTGGCGGGACTTCTTGCAGGGGAGTGCCGTCATTAAGTTTGTTTGTCCAAAGGTCCACTTGGCTGCTTTCTTGTGTGTGTATCAAGGGAAGAAGCAGCGAGAATACTATTGAGGATACTGTAGTAATCCAGCTAGAGAGGATGGTGGCTTGGGCCAGGACCAGTGATAGCAACAATGAGAACAGGTGGATTTTGGACTTATTTAATAATAATGTGTGGGATTTCCTGACAGATTAGATGTGGGAATGGAAGAGAAAGAAAAGGAGTATTTTGATTCTCAGTTTTTTTTGTTTTTGGTTTTTTTTTGCCTGGGCAACTTCCATCAGTCAAGAATGGAGAAGTCTGCAGACAGGTTTTTGGGGGATGATTAGAAACTCAGCTTGGGATATCCTGAGTTTAAGATATTTATTATTA
>NW_012148530.1:749027-752712 GCF_000956105.1 Propithecus coquereli | reverse complement strand
CAATAATTTCTTAGATTTGTACCAAGTTTTATTTCTCTGGGGGGAAAAAATCAAGGCAACAATTCCATGTATCAATTTTTTAGCTTCCTAAAATTTTTCATGTACAGTTTTTAGGCATTTGCTCCAATTCATTTCTTCCAAATAGACTATAAAGTTAATGCATGAATGGAAAGAAAAACAGCACATGGAACAAATATGAAGGCTTTCGGAGGTTGTCAGACTTCTAAAACCAGGAATGAGTTATTAAGAAGTAATGAGAATTATCTCAATTAAGTTTATTCTCCTTTTCCTTTCTGGTTCACTTGAACTTTCCAGAGTTCATCATTTCCTGTTTAAACATTATTTCAAATGCTATTTCATGATTATGGTTTTATTCATGCATACATGATTAATATGTACTATGAATATCTTACATAGTAACCTCTTGGGAGAAATCAGAGAGGACAATATCTTGTGAAAATATTTATACTTTTGTTGTAAACTTCAACTTGAAATTAAATTAAAGGGTGTGGGGGTGGCTATCCCTATTAGAATAATTGTTAGACCAAAAATGTAAACGTTTTCAGATGAAATGTATTTGAATATTCTTTAAGAATTATTTTTTTTGATGATTTTTTTTGTTTTGTGTGCATTTTAGGACTGGATTATAGCACCAGAAGGATATGCTGCATTTTATTGTGATGGAGAATGTTCTTTTCCACTTAACGCCCATATGAATGCCACCAACCATGCCATAGTTCAGACTCTGGTATACTTTGTTTTTGAAAATGGCTTATATTGCAAGCACGATATAAAGTTGTTTTAAAGGAAAGCATCTATTACAATTATCAGTGCATTATTTTCTCTTCTCAAACTCCTTTGTTAACTTTTTAGAGCTCAAGTAACAATTATGGGTGTGGTCAGGAAATTCAGGCTGATTTAAAGAGTAATCCTGATTCTAGAATGGGGAGGGATTCAGCTAGGAAAATTGGAGTAATCACATGAAACGGTCATTCTGAAGTGATTTCTTCTCTGCACATGACTAAGCACACAAGTTCCCAGGGGCAGTTTCTAACCCAGCAATTCATTAGTAATCCTTGCAAAAACATTGAAGAATAGCTGTACAGAACTTTGTCTGACAGCTTTTACTCTAATTCTTTAAGAATGTTCCAAAACATCCTTTGATTTTATAAAAGTTCTTCAATGTAGTATACAAGTTTCTATTTCTTGACTATTGTTCTCCCCGACCCCTTCTTCTTTTCTTCCTGCAATCTTTAAAGTGGAAATCATCCTTCCTTACTTCCCTTCCACATTCCCAGAAATTTAGCAGTGGTTAAATATATAATAACCTAAGCTTATTTTTATGAACAAGATAGTGAACCGTTGACTTGATGGTCTCTAACTGGTTGTGCTGTATCTAACGAGCTTGTGAAAGCTCTTGGGAGTCTGGTATACCTTGTGTCGTGACTTATTGGTGTGGCAGAGGGACAATCTCTGGAAGACTCAACGAGAGGCTCCTAGAAGGTAGGCCAGACTATGTGGCGTAATTCCAAATTAATGTTTGGATTAATACGAAAATGTTAACTTTTCGTATTTAGGAGGACAGGGAGAGAATACATCACTTTAGAATCAAAACTTAATAATGGAAGGATAGTTGTTTGGTGGCTCACAGTAAGAGAGCAGTAGATATGGGAAAAAACCATCTTTATGGGTGAGCTTGTTTAGGAAAAAAAAAGAATTACTCTTAGAGTTTGTGAGGACTTGACTCTCCAGGAGTTTGGGTTTTTTCCCCACAATTTAAAATTTATAGCTGATGGAAGGAGTATCCTACTTGCCTTCTGAATAAGAAATGATATATATAAACTAACAGATCAAATACTTGAACGACTTGGTGTTTTACTGGCACCTTTATTTACTTCACAAGATACTACAGAATAGCTAGAAACCAAAAAGGCGCAGCTATGGCAATGATAGCACGGACGTTATTAAAGACTTTCGAAATAACCTTGAGGTAGAGAGAGAGAGACAAATATGCATTTTGATAGGTAGTCATTTATAAATGTTCTTTTTATTGGTCCTTAGCCAATGAGATTAGCTACTTCACTGCCACATACCAGATGTGCAATAAATTCCTAAGGGGATTTTAAGGTCTGATATTCCTTTACCTTTGTTATCTGAAAATATAAGCATTTCTTGATATGGGATAGCATTTCTGTGGGGATGAGAAGTAGATAGGCTCCGCAAGGATGGGTTATAGTTAAACTTCCAGCAGAAAAAAGAATCTCTAAGAAGTTTAGCTTTCCTTCTTGTCTATGAGAAGTCATGTTGCCATGAAAGCTTATCAGATAGAGAGGAATGGTGCGGTTTCATCCATAGAAGGGCTCTTCATAATCACTGTCTTTCTGTAGGATCACAGAGGAACAGCTTCTATTAGCTTACAGAATAATGCCACTTAGTTTCTCACAAAGTTCTTTGCCTCTTTTTCTGGTCATTTCAGTGATGAAGAAAGCAGACTTTTGCTTTCCTAGATATGTATCTAATGTATCAAAGGATCCCTCAGGCTATGCAATGCTTACTTATTGAAAAATACCTTTTTTCAAATACTCCCCCTCTCTCACTTTTCTTTCTCTTTTTTTCTTATAAATATATAATTACATGTCGCCAGCTCTTATGACCGTAGACTAGCAGGCAGTGTCAAAAAACAAACATTTAAAAAAAATCTAGCATAAACTTGGAACAAAACGCTGCTCTGCATCTCCGCCCTGGGATGTAGGACATAAGTCATTACAAAACTGGAGCATGCATGGGAAGCTTGATTTTTTTTTCCTGGCATTATGCATGCTCTACGTTTGTTCTGCAAAGGACATGAAACAAGAAGACAGGCATGTTTGTTGTTAAAAGAAAGCATGTTTGTGACTAATATATTCGAGAAACCATTCAAGAACAATCCATTTTTTGTAAGGCTGCCAAGGCCATTAAAACAGGGGGTTATCAATCATGTATGTGCGGGTTATGGAAGATAAAACTGATGAGGGACACAAGCTGCATGTGAAATTTGTAGAAACTATCCAACTTTTACTTTTGTGAGGTCTTAGGAAATTTCAAGTTCATGTCAGATCACCTCATTTTTCCTGCTGTTTCTGTCCACATGCAGGGCCCCTATATCATTTCAGCCAGGACGTTGTACAGCCAAAACTCTAAGAGGCTGTATTTACTTTTTGTGGATCCCGTAAGACTCATCAATAGGACTTCCCATAAACTCCTTTGGGGGAAGGGCCAGAGTAAGTGTGTAGAAAAGGGGGGAACTGTATGCCGGCTCCTTGCTCGATTATTGCAAATCATAAGCAGACTGGCAGTCTGATCAAAATGCCCCTTAACTTAAGCATTTCACTTTTCATAGACAGCCACCTTTCTAGACTTTTGGGGAGATGGATATTGAATTTATAAAATATCTAGGCCCTTTGCTTCTGATTTAGTGTAGCCTGCTTTTTGGCACTTGTCTAAGGAGTGGGCAAGGGAGCAAGAAAGTAAAAGGATATTGAACTCCAGCCAATCTGGTAAAAAATTCTATAGAGAAGAGTTGAAATCATTGCTTTAAAGCAAGGATTGGATTATATCTGGATTTTATTTTATGATGATTTTTATGCTTCCTTTACCATGGAAAATTAAGAGGTGGCATGTTTATGGTTTATTGTTTAATTATCCT
>NW_012148530.1:747126-747912 GCF_000956105.1 Propithecus coquereli | reverse complement strand
TTCATTAGATAAAGTGAAATGTTGAACTGGATTTGAATAAATAAACGGTAGGCAGAACACAGAAGCTAAAAAATTGAGCATAATTGTTACAACTGTTTGCTTTAACAGAATTGGTGTAACTGTAGGAGCATGTTTCTTTTTGGCTTGTGGATTGTAGATTTTGCAAAGAGCTCAAAGCTTCAAGAATTCTGTGGAGACAGGCTTGAGCCTGTGTCTATACCTTTCCAAGTCAACACTAAAAAATTGTAGTACAACCTTCTTACCTCAAATAAATCATGTCTGCCTATTATCTAGAGCACTACTGCTACAGGTTTTTTGTTTTTTTTTTTCAGATTTAAAAACCTAGTCCAAAATAAAGAAACATTTGCATGTGCTCCACTTTCCTCCCCACAGACAAGAGTCACTGCATGCATAAAAGGTACCAGAGCAGAAGATGCCCACAGAGCCATTTTCGTTAGCTCTCCTTTATAACTGAGTTTGCTGATTGATGTTATACGAGGGGTTTTATTTGGGGCACTGAAACTAACCTGGAGGAAATTACCAAAAATCCCAGAATGGCTTTCAGAGAATTGCCATTTCTAAAGAACAGCTGAAATCCATTTTTCATATCTTTGAGAATGAGCTCAATGAAAACCTTATTTTGTAAAGGGATTTTACAAACCTTCCTCCAAGAACAAATAATTCTAAACGGGAAGGTTCTGGTGTGTGTCTGTGTGTGTGTATGCACGCATGTTCTTCCCTCTGAAATTAATTTATTTTTCTCTCTGTTTTAATGGCTTCTAAGGC
>NW_012148530.1:737136-739971 GCF_000956105.1 Propithecus coquereli | reverse complement strand
AAATGTCTGATTTTGAATCAAAAGTGTAGTTCATTATATTTCAAACAAGAAGCAGTACAATTAACCAAGTTATGCACTTAAACTATCAACACAGTTTTGCCATCTTAATACTAGCTTGTTTATGCCAGCAGCGAAGAAGCCTGGAGAGCAAGTAGCAATGAAACCATGAAAGGTTTCACAGCTTGTTGAAAATTGAATATTTTTCCATGCAAGAAGTGGTCCAAAGCCTGGATGAAGTGGTAGTCAGTTGGTGCAAGGTCTGGTGAACATGGTGGGTAACAGAGTTTCCAAGTCCAGCCTCTGTAGTTTGAGCAGCGTTGTCTGTGCAACATGTGGTCGAGCGTTGTCTTGCAAGAGGATTGGCCTGTCTCTATTGACCAATGTTGGCTGCTTCATGGCAAGCATCCTCATTATTTCATCCAATTGGTTGCAGTAGACATCTGCTGTAATGGATTGACCAGGTTTCATGAAGTTATAGTGGATAATACCAGGGCTGGACCATCACACAAACACCATTAGCTTTTTTTGATGAATATTTGGTTTTGGACTGTGTTTTGGCACTTCATCTTTATCCAACCATTGTGTTAAAAAGAATCCATTTTTCATCACACATAACAATACAGTATAGAAATGGTTCACCTTTATGTTGTGACAGCAAATAAAGGCAAGCTTCGAGACAATTTTTTTTCTGATGCTCATTTAATTTATGCAGTATCCATCTATCCAGCTTCTTTACCTTGCCAATTTGTTTCAAATGGTTCAATATTGTTGGAATAGTAATGTCAAACCTTGCTGCTGATTCATGCGTAGGTCGAGATGGATTCACTTCCGCTACAGATTTCAACTTATCATTATCTACCTTGGTTTCATATAGCCCATGTGGCTCATTTTAAAGATTAAAATTAGCAGAATGGAACTTCTCAAACCATTGACGTACTGTGCATTCATTAGGCACCTCCTTCCCAAACACTCCGTTAATATTTTGAGCTGTCTGTGCTACATTGGTTCCATGATGAAACTCATATTCAAAAATAACTAGAATTTTTGACTTACCCATGGTTTCACAAAAATTGCTCTAAAAAGAAATTTGAAAGATAATCACAAGCCAAACCATACATTTGAAAGAATGAGGATGTACCTTCACAATAAAAAGAAAACAAGAAGTGTCAAAGTGAAATGTCAGAGATATCAACTGTCAAACTTAATACATAAGAAAATCGGACATTTCCTACATAATAACCTTAGTAACAGTTGACCTCTCAATCAAAACTGGCTTCTTGACCTCAAAGTAAGTCAACATGTAGCTACTGTGTTTAAATTGCTAAGGAAAAATAGCTGTATTTAGAATTCTAGATCTAGCAAAGCTATCTTTCAAAAATTAGGGCAAAGTAAAAATACATGCAAGTAAATAAAACTGAAACTGAGAGAGAATTTACCTTTAACAGCAAAAGCACTGTTAAAGTTTACTCCTCAGGAAGAAAGAAAATTAACTCTAAAAGGAAGTACCTGCAAAAAATGATGAGGCAGAAAGTGGTAAACATAGGGTAGATTAAAATAAATAATATTGTCTAACAATTGAGGTTCTAAAAGCAGAGTACAGTTGAAGTGTTGTTTAAAAAAAACAGTTCAGATAGAGTTAAAATATAGTCCAACTATAGAATGTCTGCTGGAAGACAGATTATTGAAAATATAGGTTTTTACATTTTGTTTGATGATGATGATGAAATTTTATTTGTCCTCAGAATTCATGGTAAAGGTTCAAGTGAAAAGATAGAAGACAATATATATCTTATAAACCAGGATCAGCAAATTTTTATGTAAAGGGCCTGACTGTAAACATTTTAGGCTTTGTGGTTCTGTTGCAACTACTCAGCTCTGCTTCTGCAGTACGAAAGCAGCCATAGCCAATACCTAAATGAATGAGTGCAGCTCTATTATAGCGAAACTTTATTTACAGAAATAAACTATGGGTGAGATTTGGCTCTTGAGCTGTAGTTTTGTGACCCTTGTTCTAAACCAGTAATTGCAATGTGATAAAATGCAATCAGTTCTGTCCCGACCCGCGGGGTAGTCAACGCGGACCCTGGAGGAGGGAGCGGGAATTGGGAGAGGCAGGAGACACAAGAAATGGAGACAAGACAGGAGTCTGATCAAGTCTCGTTTATTGGCAGGAAGGCAGAGGCTTAAATAACGCAGAAAGAGTAACAATAAAGGGGCGGTGCTTTCCGAGGCTCTGGCTTTCTGGCCAGAGGGTTTCTATATAAGGAAACCCTCTGGGGCTTTCAAGGGCTACATAGTTATAATGGGTAAACAGAAACTTACAAGCTCTTCCGCAGGCTTTTGCAAATGCGTGGGCTTGGTAAGCAGCTGTCGGGCCTCATGGCTCCGGACACAGTTCAACAGAATAAAAAAGGAGTATAATAGAAAGAAATCCAGATATACTCATATAATTTTAAATGTAAATGAACTGAAAAGATAACTATTACCATATTGAATTGAAAAATAATAACTTTAACAAGTAGCTACATGCCATTTAAAGATAACACCATAGGAAGGTTGAAAGTAAAATAAAGAGAAATGTATATTAGGACAATATTCACCAAAGGAAAACTGATTTAATTATATTAATAAAGTTTGTTTACATTTTAACACAAAGCAATCATTACTAGGCACAATGAGTATCAACCCAGATTGATAAAGCTTTCAATAACCATTCTCAGTTTTGAGCTTAAATGTACCTAACACTATGCCTTAGAATTACATAAAGTAAAAATTGTTAGAACTATAAGGCAATATATGTAACCTAAATATTTGCACCCATGTACTATTCTGAAA
>NW_012148530.1:735153-737086 GCF_000956105.1 Propithecus coquereli | reverse complement strand
TTTCTGGTTTATATTTGTTTTTACTTTGTAAAGTGGCCCCCATCCTTTTTGGAAGTAGAAGGGCCTATACCATAAATACTCAAGTTCTTTAAAACTAAGGCAAAGAGAACCAGTCTACATTGAAATAAAGAAATAAAGGAAAACCAGAAAGAAAATCCAAAATTATTTTTTTCTCAACTAAGAACTGTCATTTTCTAATCCTTGTATCACCATCATCAAATCCAAGCCAGAGTCTATTGGCTACTTTACAGTCTGGCAAATATCATCTCCCAAGACATTTACAATGAATAATGAGCTTATGCTACAGTTCCATTCAAGGCAGAAGAAATCCTCATTTCAGAACACAAGTAACTGTCTCATAACCATTCATTCAAGTGCTCAATTCATCATCCAAATACCATCTTAGATTACCTGTTTTTCTGTTTTCCTTTTCATATATATATATATATTTTTTTGCCTGGAACTTTTTAAAAATTAGAAATGAAGATGCCTTTGCTGATAAAGCATATACATCATTGGTATACATGTGTACATCTGTGTTTTATCAAGTTTGGTTAAGATCATAATTGAAGAGAAAGTATGCAAAATAACAATCAATGTCAGTGCTTATTCTTATTTAGGTAGAAAATGACATTATATCCAAGTTAGCAATTTTGAAAATAGAAAATTTTCTGCAAAAATGACAAAGCCTATTGTGATATTTGTTAAAGAATGTTTGAAAGACAGGGGTTTCAAAGAAAGGAGAATCAGATCGCATATAGCCTTTAAAATTTCAGAAAATTAAAAACATCTAACATAACTTTTGCACCTTAGTTTGAACTTCTCTGAGGCAGTTAGCCTACAATCAATTCTGAAAAGTCAATGTTTGTACACAATGGGGAGAGGACAGGTAGTTTGTACTACAGCCTCATGTCTCCACCAGTCTGGAAACAGGACCTAACCTGATGGTTTAGCAGGGTGTGAACAATATTTTTTCTTTTCAGTTCATTGTGGACACTCCTCCATAGTGAAATATAGTAGAACCTACTTAAAAAGCTGGATTGTATTTATTTTCTTGCAGGTACCTATAGAAAAAACTCAGAGTAGGAAAACAATTCTCTGACTTCAGTCATAAGGCCAATGAGATAGTTTAGACTCTATACCATTATACTTTCTTCAAGAAAGCATACACGCACACATACGCACATATACACACACAACATACACACACATACTTTTTAAAAATGCATTCTAAGATTGTAAAAAAAAGAAAAACAAAAGAAATTGTCAAAGGCAAGGAAAAAAGCTACAAAAGCCAGAGTACACAGGTCCAGGGGAGTAAGTGAATATTGAGCACATATGTTACTTTAGGAGCATCTTCTGATTCCTAGTGGCCTGGAGCTTTGGTTTCAATAACCATGTCCTAGGAGCAGGAGACAAAGCCTTAGATCTATACAGGGCAGAAGTTCAGGTCCAAGACCTCCACATTAATCAGGAAATCATGAAGGGTCAGACAACAAGGAAGTTTGTCTTGGCTCTCTTTTGAAGGAGAATATCAGTGGGAATTAGTGGTCATGGACCAGCCCGCACATGGACTTGGGACCAGAAATCACACTATATACAGCACCTACACACAACATACACTTGTGTACACTCATGAGAGGAACATAATTTTTTAAAAATTCCTATCAAAATTGGTGAAGCAGAAAAAACATTTGAAAGAAACAAATGCTAATTCTCTCTGTGGGACTGTACATTCAACCTAGGCCTCAAGGAACTCCCACTGAAAATATGCCAAGGAATATAAGCTCACACCAAAACAACCAATTGAACAATCAAACAAAACAATAGCAACAAAATCACACCACAACTGCCCGAAGAAAGCACATAAGAGTTTAAAGAAATAACAAAGAATAGAACCAAACTCATAAAGACCCTGTTGTTTTGATTAT
Organism: Propithecus coquereli; assembly: GCF_000956105.1. Classification (NCBI taxonomy): domain Eukaryota; kingdom Metazoa; phylum Chordata; class Mammalia; order Primates; family Indriidae; genus Propithecus; species Propithecus coquereli. The sequence goes on along the minus strand of NW_012148530.1, from coordinate 735,155 downwards.
TA
>NW_012148530.1:729155-731877 GCF_000956105.1 Propithecus coquereli | reverse complement strand
AACTATAAGGATAAACCAAAAGTGTACCATTTTAGTAAAAGGTTTCAGCAAACCTCTCTTACTAATTGGTAGACTAACAGGAAAAAAAATCAGTGAGGATTGAACAGATGTTCCCAATTAACGAACATGACTTAATGGGTATATAGAGAACACTACAGAATATACATTATTTTCCAATAAGTATGGCACATTTTTGAAAACTGGTCATTTTCACCAATTTTAAAAACTAATTTTATTAAACCAAACTACATTTGTGACAAGAATATATGAGCATGTTGGAGCAATTTATTTCTTCTTTGTCCCTAGGTGTACCTGTTAAAAAATGAACAGAGTATGTCCTTTAGAAAGATTGTACCTGTGAGTAAAAAATGCACTTGTTTTAAATGAGAGCACACTATTGTTGCCTGTTCAATTTTTGTCATATCTTTTCATAAAGTAGTTTCTAGAATGGCTTTTAAAATTGCTTGTTTAAACTTAATAAGTTAGTACTTTATCTTGGCATATATTGATATATTTTTAAGGTTATCGACACTGGCTATTTGAAAATTACTTGTTTTCAAGATGAAAGTCAACAATATCATATCAAACAACACATGTTGATGTCAGTAAGCCTTTTTGAGGTATTCTATTTAGGAAATGAAACAGTTTATAAGAAAGGGAAAACATTTCTACAAATATATCATGATGGAAACATTTGAAAATCTTGACTATTGAACATAAGGGGTCCAATGAATCTCATCTCACACTAGCCTTCTATTATTAAGAGCTGTTATTAATAGTAAGTGAAAATAAGTTTACTTTCTGTATCTTCAATGCACCAATAAAACTTATGGACCCTGATAACATTTTTATACTCACTGGGAATGTCCTCTCAAAATTTTGCTTGCTGATACTCTATTGATTCCTAGAGACTTTTCTCATTTGCTACTTCCTTTAAAAAGACCAAATATACCAGACCAGATGTGTTTCAGTCTTCTAATAAAACACTGTAGCACTCTCACTTCTGAGACATGTGTCACCATATTACACCAGCTACTATAGTTATTTGGAAATATACTCCTGCATTGTAAGATAGAGAAATCTTTCCATGTTCGCTCATTTAATTCCTTAAAAAGTTATCACAAAGATATTCTCAGAGTTGATGCTCAATACATGATTTGGAAATGAATGAAAAGTGGCTTAGTTTATTATTTTAATGGAAATAAATAACACATATAAAAGGAACATTGTCAAAATTGAGAAAGTCAGAGTACCAAAACCCTCTTTATTTTAAAACCAATGGAACCAAAGTATCTTTCATTTTTAGGATATGCTAATCTGGATAAAACAAGAAACACAGTATGTAACCCAGAGGATGATTTAGTTCTTCTAAATTATAGAAGGGATAAAAAAGGCTTCTATAAAGGCAAAAAGGTGTTGTCTCATTAATATGCAAAGTTGGACATAGATTAAAAAAAAATAATTTATGTTGATATCCATGAATGAGAAAGTCATTCAAGGCAAAGCTAGCAGCCTGGTGGCATTTCAGAGACACAACCAGGAGGCCAGTGGTGGCCATGGCAGAATGATTGATAGGAGGAGAAGAAGGACATCAATGCAGATTGGTAGTAGGGAGTTAGATCATATAGGGTCTTAAAGGGCATGCAAAGATTGACTTTTTACTCCGAGATGCTCAGTCATTTGGAAGTTTTGAACAGAAGAAGCCATGACTTGTGTTTTAAAAGGAATGCTGGCTGGTGCGGGGAGAGCACTGAGTGGGATGGCAAAAGCAGCAGCAGGGAGGACAGTTCAGGAGATATTGACGTAAGCCAGGCCTAGAGAGTATGACCACTTGGACTAGTGCGGTAACTGCAGAGGTGATGTGAGGTCATTGAAATCTGGAAATATTTCAAAGGCACAGTTGATAAGATTTGCTAATGGGATGTAAGAGGAGTGAGTTAAAGATGACTCCCATTAATATGGGCTGAGTAACTGGAAGGAAGGAAGAATCATTTACTGGGCTTCAGCATAAGACAGTGAGGAATTGTTCCAAGGAGTTGAGATCTTGGTTATGAGTGTGTTAACTTTAGAGTGAGATGCCCAGAAAGTGGTTAGAAATACGAGTCCTGGGACTACAGGAAATGTCCTTGCCAGAAATATAAATCAGTAAGTCATCAGCATGTGATGGTATTTAAAGCCATGCAACCACGAGATCACTACTGCGAGATCATGTACTACCTAGATACAAGGTACTAGCAGTAAATGAGAATTCTTCTCCAACTTTTACTGCCCACAGTTTAATCAGGCCTACAGACTAACTGTGGAAAACAGGTATTGAGATGAAGGCCATCAGTATAGTACTAGGAGATGCTCTTTATGCCATAGGGCTTTAGGAATTGGGTTATCTCTGTTTAATGAGAAAGATCAATTGGAATTCCCAATAAATATGTTTTGCAGAAAATAAAATTTAGGTATTAATTTATTAAACACCTTCACTTGCTCAGCCTTTAAGATAGTCCAAGGAGCTCTTAGGAAAGTGAATATGGCAGTGAGAAAAAAAAATGGATGGAGCTAAACATCTGGGAACGTTTGTATAAAATTTCACTGATGTAAATGCTACATGCATAAGAATTCTTGATGAAAAGTAAACAAAAAAGTAATACGTTATTTTCCATCAATTCTGTATGTGTAATGAGAAAAAAGAAGAGCTTAAATGGTAGCATAAACAGTTTAGGAAAGACAT
>NW_012148530.1:708848-728600 GCF_000956105.1 Propithecus coquereli | reverse complement strand
TTAGCTTTAAATATCAGTAACTCAATTTTTTTCTCTAGAGCCCTAAGAAGTCTTTTAAGTGTGCTTTATATTTTATCTGTTTTATTATTCCAGTTTCTAACAGCTCTCTTAGGGAGTGCTATAGACTAGACGATGCTGTAGGAGCGTATTTAGAGGAGCTTAGCCAAGTCTGTTGTGCGTTTAACTAGAATGAACACTTTGAAGAAGTCTGTTTTCTTACTTTTCCTTTCAAGCATCTCCTCATAAAGATGTGGAAAGGGCCAAACAATCAAATTGGAAAGACAGATGTTTACTCTGTTTTGAAATAATTGCATCAAACTAGTTATGGCTAGGTAATATATAAAACAATGTTCAACTGCACTAACATTTATCAAAAGGCAAACAAAGACCCTAAAAGACAGCATCACACACCAGATTGGCCAATGGTTTTAAAGAATGCTTTACCATTGACTGCTGTAGACAATATTATCATGGATTATTATGTTGCCAATGGGGGTATAAATTGGTAAAACAATTTTGAAAACAATTTATATAATCATGTTAAGAAGAACGTTCACATACCTACCAAGTAAGGAGTCCTCTCTTAAATATTTACCTGGGAAATACTTGTGAAGATCTGACCTAGGAAATTATATGACAGGGTTGATGACAAAACTCGTTATCTTAGTGAACAATAATAAATACATGTCTGTATGTTATAACCAAAAACATTGACATGATACAGATATTCATCTATAGGAAATGGGCAAACATATCACATTATGTAGCAGTGAAAATGAATAAGCCACAACTCTATGGATAAATCCCAGAAACATAACATTGAAGAAATAAAGTACATCACAGAAGATTACATATAGTGTGATGTAATTTGATAAATCTCAAAATAAAGTAAAACTAAATAATATATTTTAGCAACATATATATATGTACATTAAATAGCAGGAGAATGATAAAAATTCAAAATTCAAGATAATGATTATTCCAAAGAGGAGGGAAAGTGATTCAATAAATGAGAGAACTATTTGTAATGGTAGCTCTTATCATTCATAAAAATGGCTGAGTGTACTTATATTTTAAAAAATGTATATATGCTTTGTATCTTAGTGGGAGAGGAATACACAAGAGCACAGGTACAAAAAGGCATGAATGAATTAGAGGCTTTTAATGCAAAATGATCTATCACATGTATTTTTATATCTTATATATTACTTGGCATACATGAAATATTCCATCATAAAACTGCTTAAAGAAAATGATTAGCACCTATGAAGAGATACAGGTAAGGAGTTCAGGATGCCTGATGGGGGAAGGTTTATTCTGGTTGAAGGGATCCAATCAGGCCCTGTGGCAGAAGAAGTATTTGATATGGGACTTGAAGAATATATAAGACTAGGGCTTTTGGAGGTAATAATGCATTGCGGTATAGCAGAATAAATAAGCTTAAAACAATAAAAGGAAAGACTGAACGTGGCATTTGTTTATTAATTTATTTTATGGAAACAATAAGGTTTAAATGACAGCAATAGAAAATAATACCCTATATGTAGAAAAGAGTCAGTGCAGGCATTGAATGATAGGAGAAAGGATTTAAAATTTTCTTTTTGGGTAATTAAAATAATTGAAAAATTGTATTGAAGGGATGATATAAAAAAACAGAAGAATTTTGTGGTAGATTTTCAGTTGTTAATCCAATCTTTTCTCTTCATCTTGGACACATAGATGCCCAGTTGGAAACCACATTTCCCAGCTTACCTTGGAGCTAGTTCTGACCTCATGCCTAAGTTCTCACCAAAGAATGGAATGGGAATGTCGTGTGCAATATTTTCCTCATTTGGATCAAGGAAGTTGATTGCTTCTCTTTCTCTACCGTCCAGCTGGAATGTGGGATGTTTCAGTCAGTTAGAGAGCTCTGGAGAAGGGGGCAGAGAGAGACAGAGAGACTCTTATTTTGACATCCCTTTGTTGCAGCATTAGCCATTATTGTAGCCAATACAAGTTATCAGGCCGCAATGTGAGAGAAAGTATAGTGGGAAACCACAAATCTTGGCAAGAATAACAAAAACTATTTTATGTGCCTGCCAATTCCTATATATTGGTAAAGGCTGCCTGGAAGAGTGTTACGAAGGGTCTTATGATGAGTCTATACATTTTTAAAAATTTTAAAAAACTGAAATCTATTAACAATATTATTGCCTTAGTTCTAGCCCATATTATTTCCCATCACTCCTAACAAGCCCATGATAGCCTCCAAATAAGCCTCTATTTCCATTTTTGTCTGCGTGTCAAATCAACCAAGGATTAGGTAAATTCTGTCACCAGGATAATTTATCCAAAATGTAACTCTGATCATGTCATTTCCTTGCTTAAAACTTTGATTATTTTCTATCTCCTATAAAATAAAATGCTGGGGCTTTAACAAGCCATATAAGCTTCTTAATGTCCTGGAGTATCTTTCCTCATTTTTCATTAGGAATAATAAGAAAAACTATCTGATTATTCTTGTGAGTATTGGTAATAATATTTAAAATATAGTTCTTGGCACAAAGAGAAAAATCAGTGAATAGTAGCTATAATTCTTGTGGCAAAATAACTCCAAGCAAACTCTCTCAAAACTTACCATGGGGTATGACTGTAGGAAGCAAAGAGTTGTAAAGGTAAAACAATTAGCTAACAGAGTTCACTGCATATAAACTAGCATTAGAGAAAGCCATATTAATCATGGAATTAACAGCACAATATCTTTGAGACGATTGTTGAATCAAGAACATGATCAAATTTCCTGAATTTCTGAATTTATCAGGATATAATAGTACTCTTAAGATAAGTCTTTCCCCACCATCTTGAACATGTTCTTAGAAATTTCCTCCTGAGAGCTCAAGTTTATGTTAAGCAGGTCGGTAAAAAAAGAACAAGAACATGTTCTTTTATCAAATGAATCTACCTGATCCTTGAGAAACATAGATTATTTACTCTAAAGAGACAGAACTTTGCTGTGCTGAACATTGCATAAAATAATGCATGAGATATGAAATCAGAAAACCTGATACTGTGATGTTATTCATGATGATGATGATGATTATTATTAGGACCATTGTAAAAGTTGTAAGCTCATTATAGAAACTCTGGAATTGGAATCTAAACAATTTCAGAGACAAGAGCTTATTTAAATAATTGTGTATACAGAACTAAATTTATTCAAACTGAAATTAATTGCTAAAATGATAGACATTTGTTCATTTTCATTGTTTACCTTATATCACATTGCATGTATATAGCTTAAAAGGAAGAATTTAAAAACAAATGAGGTGATTCAATGAAGTCAGCAATTTAGAAAGAAAGGCTTAAATATAAATATTACCCTAGCTGCAATTTAGAGAATGAATAGGAGGCAGCAGGCCCAGGTGGGAGAATGTCCCTTCCCTACACACTTTGCTATGCTTTGATACTTGGTTAATGCATTCATGCTGTTGTGCATTGATGTCTACTGGGGCCTCATTAAAAGAAGACACTCAAGTGTTGTCCTGTAGTACACACCTTCCTCCAAAGAATGAGCCTCAGATACCACATCCCCCTAAGTCACTTCCCCAAATACGTAGTTTGAAAGAGGTACTTTTTGAGTGGGGTCTTTATGAATCAGGAGAGGTTACATTAAAATTAATTGTGAATGTGTAAGACATTTAAGTGAGAAATGGTATCATATGTGTTTAAGAGCAATTGAAAACCGACAATGGCAAGTATGATGGCTCTTGGGGCCCATGGAATTAGAGGATGCAGCCAGAGGAGAAGCTGGAGGAGACATCTATGTACTGTAGGGGGGATTATGGTAAACTGTATTAATAGACCCAGTTATTTACCCTTCCCTATATCCACACCCTTCAGAATTCAACTTTGAAGTTCCTCTCACTAAAAAGGTCAAGTGTATTTCTCCACTCCTTGCCTTTGAACTTGACCACATGATTTACTCTGTCCAATGAAAGGTTGACATGTGCGACATGAACAAAGCCTTGAAAATGACTTGTGAGATTGGGCTTTCTTCACTGTGCTAGTGCCATGAGAAACACATATCTAGGCTAGGCTCCTGCACCAGAAGAAACTCTTGGAGCTAAGGACCTAAGGACACGTGAAAGAGCACAGGCATGATCAATAGAGCTGCCAAGCTTTGCCCAGATTAGATTAGCTGACCCATAGGGAACTTGATGAATTGTGAGTACATAAGTGCTCATTTCCATGTTCTGCTGAGATTTTTGTGGTTGTTTGTTACACAGCATTATTGTGGCCTTAGCTTACTGCTACAGAGCTATAAACATAAATTATGACTTTGTTCCATGAGCTCTCCTCTCTTTATCAGTGGTAAAAGATACTTACTCGGTTGATATAACAAAAGTTCTTAAATGTGAGTATCTTCATGCTCTCATTTCTCAGAAACGTTAATTCTGGGCAAGCACAGAAATCAGTGTTTTACCACTTATCTCTAGAAAAAATATATGCTTACCTAAAAAGGTTCTGCATGGCAAAAGAAATAATCAACAGAGTAAACAGATAACCTATAGAATGGGAAAAAATATTTGCAAGCTATACTTTTGACAAAGGACAAATATCCAGTACAAAGAACTCAAGCAGATAATCCCATTAAAAAGTGGGCAAGAGACATGAACATTTTTCAAAAGATATACAAATGGCCAACAAATACATGAACAAATGTTCACCATCATTAATCATCAGGGAAATGCAAATTAAAACCACAATGAAATATCACCTTACACCAGAGTGGTCATTATTAAAAAGTCAAAAAACAATAGATGTTGGTGCAGATGTAGTGAAAAGGGAACACTTAGACATTGTTGGTGGGACTATAAATTAGTACAACCTTTGTGGAAAACAGTATGGAGATTCCTCAAAGAGCTAAAAGTAGATCTGCCATTCAACCCAGCAATCCCACTACTGGGAATCTACTAAAGAAAAATAAGTCATTTTATCAAAAAGACTCCTGCACTTTTGTGTTTATTGCAGCACGATTCACAATTGCAAAGATATGGAACCAACCTAAGTGACTATCAACTGAGGAGTGGGTAAAGAAAATGTGGTACATATACACCATGGAAAACTACTCAGTTATAAAAAGGGATGCAATAATGTCTTTCACAGCAACTTGGATGGAACTGGTAAACATTATCCTAAGTGAAGTAATGCAGGAATGGAAAACCAAATGCTGCATTTTCTCACTTATTAGTGTGAGCTAAACTACAGGTATGCAGGGACACATAGAGTAGTACAATGGATGTTGGAGATTAAGAAGGGAGTGGGTAGGAGAGGGGTGAGGGAAGAAAAATGGCCCCACCAACAATGTATATGTATTCCTTTTTCACTGTCCACATCAACATCTATTTTTTAAAATTTTTAATAAAACAAAGCATCTTCACCTAAATTCAATACTAATTAAAGTGCTTGACATGATCCAATAACCAATATCTTATTGCTCTTCGTCTATTGCTTTTGATATACTACTCTTCAGCATACATAATATTTTTCCTCACTAACACAAAGGCTGCTCAGGCATTTACTTTTAGTAAACTCCCTTTTCATTAGTTTTATGCAACACATAGAATATTTAATCAATTCTCAGTAGTACTTTGTCATTCCTGCTGCTGTTTTGGAGGTTATTAAAATTGTTGCTGTTAATGCTATCTTTGGCATGGAGATACAACCACCACATCATTAGCTGGACTTCCATAAGGGACAATGTAGCCAGGGGTCCAACCCAAGGTTATACAGAATAAATCCTTCAGGATCAAGACTCGGCCAAAAAAAGTACAATATCTGACTCCTTTTGTATCATCATATGACCCACCTATACAAAAATATGTTCCCCACCGAATTTCTAAATTTCCTGTTATCGAACCCCTTTCAAATTATATCTACAGTTTGTATCTATCAAGCATTTCAATTAGTATTGAATTTAGATCAAGATCTCTTACAAATAATGTATTAACATTTTAAAATTTTGACTGGAATATTTCTGTCTCACAAAAGGGATCAATCTAATTTAATTTTAACTTCTCTCTCCCGGATTTCAGCACATCCAACTGAATTGAAAAACCAGAGATGTAGAGCTGCCTTATAAGGACTCTGTTAGGCTGCTAAAACCTCAATTTTACCCTAAAATTTTTGGATGCAATTTCAATTCCAGGGAAGTTAAGCAAGAATGCTTTGGATTTAAGATTTAAATATGAAGATCTTCAAGGGAAATTCTTACAATCAAAGAAATATAACTTTTAATTACTCAATCACACTAAATAGATACGACTTTAGTTTGTTTTTTAGTTGGTATATAAGTGATATTTTTTATAGGGATGAAAAATACTTTTATTTTGTCAATGGCATCTTACTTTTGAAGCAACAATTCTAAATCTAAGATTGTATAAAGTTTCAATATGAAAACTCAATCTCAAAACTCACCTCATACCAATGAGAATCTTGAATTCACATCATGTAATTTCCCAAGTTCCACATTAATTTAATATAAGTAAAATGAAAGATGGGTGAAATAATGAGCAGCTGGTTAAACCTTTACACATTTAAGTACCACATTGATCTGATCAAATAGGCAATTACTTTTTCATATGGTAAAGACGGTGTGTAATCTAGTTTTTAAACAAAAGTTGATGGAAACTTCTTTGTGGAATCAGGAAGAGTGTGTTGGTGGGAAGGAATTTGTGAGCTAGATTGGCTATTCTGACTATCCGATAGTTTCAAGATAACTATTTAACCAACCACAGTATTTCTTGAAGCAGTCTATCTTTAATGATCTAATTGTCAGAATTATATTTTAACAGTCTTAGCCTAATGAAGTCAGAGTATTTAAATAACATTTAATGGATTAAATATTTTATATTTATTAGGAATATGTACATTTTATATTTAGTTTCAGGTATTTGTACTACACTATGAGATTATAAGCTACCTGAAGGCAAAGATTGTTTGTGAATGTATGTGGTATTACCCTTGTTATTTCTAGAACCTAGCTAGGTTCCAATATTTTCTAGACATCACTCAATCCCAAATGCATAGACAAAAGAATGAATTAATTCTATAACTTCATTTAGATTGTTTCATTTATTAAATAAAGGGCAGATGTTTAGATTCCAGAATCCTAAACATATGTCAATGTTTCTAAAAGGAAGATTAGGTGAAGGGAGGAATAGCGAATAATATCAAGGCTCATTTCAGAACTCTTTGAATTCCTTTTGACAATTATTCTCCTTATCTCAGGTAGACAGCCAGGAATACCCAGGATTTTAACCATAACCAACCAGAGGATTCATAGATGTGGCAGTATTAAAACCTCAGCTGCCTTGCCATAGGTGGGACAACTCTGAGGCAGTACTTGCATCCTCCCGTGGGCTCAGGATACTCTCTGACGGATTTTGCCTGGTATTTCACCCTTGTTTGCTGTGTTAGTTTCCTATTGTTGCTGTAACAAATTACAACAAACTTTGTGGCTTAAAACGATGTAAATTTATTATCTTACAATTCTAGAAGTCAAAAGTCCAAAATCAGTTCCACTGGGCTAAAATCAGTGTTAGTAGTGCTGTGTTCCTTCTGGAGTTTCTACGTGGGAATCACTTTCTTATTTTTTCCAGCTTCTGGAGGCCCTGTGCATTTTTTGGCTTGTGGTTCCTTCTTTCATCTTCAAAGACAGCAAAGATGCTATCATCTTCAAATCTCTCCAAGTCTCTGATACTTTTCCCTCCTTTTTTCTTTTATCAGGGTCCTGGTGATTACAGTTAGCCTATCTGGCTAATCCAGGATAATCTCCCTATCTCAAGATCGTTAATTTACAGCTGTAAGGTATCTTTTGCCATGTAAGGTAGCATACTCATAGGTTCCAGAGAATAGAACTTGGACATCTTTGGTGGTGGCAGTACTCTGCCTATCACACTGGGCATCTTCCCTCTCACTCCCACTCCATCCTGCTCTGTCTACTCCCATACAGTTTCTCTAACAGAATTTCTCAATAAATCACTTGCACCGGAATCCTTGTCTCAAGACATGCTGCTGGGGAACATGACCTAATACAGGGGGGTTGACAATAAAAAAGTGACAAAAATCTGTTAAAGCTGAGGTCTGTAATTGATTCAGGGGAGCTTCTGATTTACATGTTTATTTCTCCTCCTCCTGATATTTTCATCAAAATGATTGGGATCAACATTTTAAATGAGAAATTAAAGTACATTAGTGTTAGAAAATAGAAAATAGAGCTACCAGTGGACCAGAAAGTTTAAACAAACCCTGGAAGCTAAAAAGTAGGTGGGATGGAATTAATGGAGAAAACAGAGCAGATGAATCCAAGCCAAGATTCCAGAAGTGAGAGCAATCAATTCTGATGGAGCCCATGAGAGATTCTAAAATCAGTGACATTAATACAAAGAGTAGGAGCGGGTCCTGGGAATCATTGGGGACATTCATTAATTAAATAACTTCTTTTGTAATAGCTGGGCCTAGGGAGACCTACTCCCTCTTCTTCCTCTGACATCTATACAGATGATACGGCTGACAGCAGAAGTATTTGCCTCCATGCTAGAACCTAATACCTATCTGGGGAGGTATTCTAGAATGAGTTTGGGCATAAGAGAGAAGTAGAGAAGGATTTGAAGTAACTCCAGACATTTATATCAAACACTGAGAAAATATTAAGTAAAAAAAATAAAGAAGAAGGAAACAAAAAGAAAGTTTCATCTGGTAGTGAAATATGGTAAATTACTTTATTCCCAGAGTAAAAGTCTCCTTAATTTGATAATTAAAGGCGTCTCTAGCCTGCCTGCTCCATACCCAAGCACCCATACCCAAGCACAATTATTGATCTGTTGACATGACCCCACTCTCTAACAAAAACCAATAGTTCACTCTCTCATTTAAGGAAGAACCTCTTGGGAAAATAGACAAACACAACCAGAAAGATAATCTGTGAATAAATTTTGTACTTTTTGCATACATGTGGATTAGGAGCTAAGATCAAAATATTTTTCAGGGGGAAAAAATTCACAATATAAAAAGAAAAAAGAAATATATTCACTAACTCCAGAAAAATAAAAATCAAAAGTGACAAATGAAATAAAGAGAATTTTTATATTTCTAGTAGGTATATGCCACAGCTTCTCAATTTTGGCACTATTGACATTTGGGGCGAGATAATTTTTTTTTTTGTAGAAGGCTGTCCTGTGAATTATAAGATATTTGGTGGCATCTGTGGCCTCTACCCACTAGATGCCAGTAGCAACCCTCAAAATTGTGACAAGCAAATATGTCTTTGGATGTTGCCAAATGTTTCTCTTTTTTTTTTGAGGGAGAGATTCTCTTGAGAAACACTGGGTATATTCAGAGAGATTTAAAAGAATATGATACCATTAAATTAAGAACAGATTATTACTAAAAATGAATAATTAAATATCAAGGCAGAAATAATATGAAATAAATATTATTTCCAAAATTGAGACAAAGCAAAGGAATGAACTAATGAATGCAATGGATCAGGCTAAAACAAACAAACAAACAAACAAACAAAAAACTAGTGATTTATAACATAAAAACAAGGAACTGTCCCATGATGCAGAGCTGAAGATGAATATGAAAGCTTGAGAGAAAATAAGAGAGACATGATAGACAGATCTTGGAGGTCATTTAATAAGATATCAGAAGCAGAGGAGTATACACAAGAGATGGTAGAAACTAATCAAAGATATAACAACTTTGTAGGTAGAATTTAGGTTGCTAGTCAGGTGACTTTAAAAGAGGGGGATTATTCTGGACTATCTAGTTGGGCCTAATGTAATCACATGAACTCTTAGAAACAGAAGGTGAAGACAAAAGAGCCAGATAGATGCAGCAGAAGAGGAAGGCTTGAGAGATGAGGCGAGAAGGGAGGTTGAACTGTGAGAGCCACGCGGGCTTTGAAGACGGAGAAAGGGGGCATGAGCCAGAGCACGTGGGCCGCCTCTAGAAGCCATCACCAGCCAACAATCAGCAAGAAAATGAGAACCTCAGTCCTACGGCTGCAAGGAAATGGATTCTGCCAACAACCTGCATGCACCCGGAAGGAGATTCTTCCCTAGAACCCTGATAAGAGCCCATCCTGCTGACGCTTTGTGAAACTCAGAGAAACCAGTTGGACCAATCCAGACTTCCAACTTACAGAACTTGGAGATAATAATTTAGTGTTGTTTTAAGACTCTAAGTTTGTGGTAATTATTATGGTAACAATAGAAAACTAATACAAGCACTAAAAATGGAATCAAGTTCTTATGAGACCTTGTTTTGTTCTCCTTTTATGGACAGAAACTAAAAGAGACTGTCTCTTCTCTCAAATTGTATATAATTTAGTTTGCAGGGGGAAAAAAACACCAAAACTAAAAAGCCATGTGCCCTTGTATAAATAAAAGAAAACATTGGAGGTAGTCCAAGCTGGCAGTCCTTTACATGGCCAGCATTCTTAGGCCACCCCTCCATAAGTTTCCTAAAGCCGGCCCCGGGCAACACCACTCATGGGAGATGAGCACTGCCAAGCCCACTCTGCTTTCCCTTCACCTGCCTTCCCCAGCCAGTTTCTATGCCTCTGATTTCTGATATGTTCTCTGGTCCCTGGATTTGGACTCACACCTAAAGCTTCCTAAACTCTGCCTCCAGCTCAATTCTTGACTCCTTAAACTTCCTCATTTCAGTATCCCCCATAGATTTTGGTAAATATTTGTTCTCTCTGCCCATCCTCTGGGATCCAATGAACGACCCCATTCCCCTTCCCAGGTGTGACTGTTTGGCCAAAGCACCAAGTTTGATTAAAGCTTTACTTTGAACAATTATGGGCTTTCTAAAAATGTTTTATTTTCAATTATTATGGGTACATAATAGTTGTACATATGTATGGAGTACCTGTGATATTTTGATACAATGATACAATGTGTAATGATCAAACCAGGGCAATTGGGGTATACATCGTCTCAACCATTTATCATTTCTTTTTATTAGGAACATTACAATTCTACTCTTTTAGTTTGAAATATACAATAAATTTACAATTATGGCCAACATTCTTCAGTACAGGAAAGGCTAGATGATAGCATGGGGTTTTAAGTCAAGAGAATATTTCTTGGACAAGTTAACGTTCTCCTTTGCACAACTGGTATTTTTTTAAACAGGGTCATACGATATAGATTGCAGACACTGCAGTATGCGCTTCAGTGCACTCTTTTTTGGCATAATTTCTAGTCATGTTTATATTTTAATACTGCAACTGTGCATGTAAATGTGCAGAAATGAATATTTAGTGTGATTTCACGTCATTAGTTTTCTAAATTTAAAAATGTAAAACTAATTTGTTTAACTTAGCGACAATCTGTAAATTGTTGAAAATTCACACAATGACAGGGCTGTGTATGTAGAAATGGGAAGTAACTATGGATTTTATTAAAAAACAGAGTAAGCACCATTAATAAATAATACAAAAAAGCTAACAAGCTCAGTATTAAAACAAAGATGTGGACTCTACTAGTCATTCTGGAAAGAATGTTGCATTTCTCACCTTTTATAAACAACTTTTTCCCTCCCTCTTGCCACTCATAGCTTTGCTTTGTTAAATATCCTGCTAAGTCTCAGTCTACATTTATATTAATAATATATATGTGTTATTGATAACATTTGCACAGGAAAGAAAGCTGTGTGGAAAGCACTGGGTGTTCCGAAAGTCTGTACAAAGTTAATTTTTCTCCTTTTTGTCCCGTCTCTCTTTTTCCCTCCTCTTCCTTCTTCTGTTACAGAGAATCCCTCAGAGATACGGAGTTCAAAGGTAAGACGGGGCCTGGTACTTCCTGATAAATCTTGGTCATTTCATAATCCTTCACATGTTACACTTGTACTGGCTTCAGGTAATTCAATCATTTAGAATAGTAGAAAATGAAATTCTTTCCTCGTTATTACAGATATTCTCCTTGGTTCTGATGCTTCTTTGAATGTAAGTAGACGTCTTCCCTTTGACCTCTTCTCTCCAAGACCAAAATAAGATATATAGGAAACTGAAAATGACTTCTTCCTTTTATTTGTGTTGAAGATTTCTAAAGTAAGGAGTTAAGAGTTTGTAGAATATATATTAATGCCCTTGGACTGGATACCAACAGTGGCATAAAGAGTTCCAAAGCATCATGGGTCAGATTCTTATATTTTTGTGTTTATTCCAGCCCTCCTCTCTTATAAATCACACGTTTGAGATTGAACAAAACAACTTATTGTTTTTCCATATGAAATAACACCCATCAAATAGTATAATATTTTCTGGTACTAAAAGAAGTGAAACTTTAAAGTGGTTTATTATCCACACATATTCTATTAATAAGACTTAATGCTTCACTGATATTAATTCTGGTTATATAGATAACTGATACCTTTTGAAATACTGAATAAAGATGATCCATTATTTATAATTTTTTGAATATTAATTGCCTATAAGATATTTTCTTTAAATAATCTTTTGGTTCATAGAATATATCATCCTGAGAATATCTCAAATGATTAACATGTTGATTACTAAATTCATTTAGAAGCACCCCTACCATGGCAACTATATAAAGGAACAAACTGATATTTAAATGTCAAATTGTATTTTGAAATAAATATTGTTGACTAAAAATTACTTTCAGATACTCCAGGAAATCCTTTTGAGGAGCTTCAGCAGTAAAATTGTATATTCTTTAAGAATGGATTTTCTTTAGAATAACAGACTAAGAGATTTAAAATCCAAATTCGAAGAATAAAATCGGTGGTCAAATTCATGATGCTTTTTGAGATCAAAAATTAAAAGCTGAGAATGATTTTCTTTGTGATTTGTGACTCAGAGATATTTAACATCATGTGTTTAATTATGGAAATTCTGATAGCTAACACTATGGAGGGCAACATACAATTGTGCTGAATTTATTAGTACAGTGGATTTGATTAATTTAAAGCATTTTTTCCTTTACATATTATAGTCCTTCTTAGACAAAGTCAAACTGTGAAACTTTTATTTCCTTCTAAAAAGTACATGGAATAGAATGTAGCTCTCAATTTAGAACATATGTTTTCAATATAAACAAATGATATAGTTCTACAAGGATAAATAATTTAACTATTTAAAATTCATTTCCTTTCCTTGAGCTGCAACACAGCCCACTGAATTACGTAAGTATAATTATGGCTCTTCCCTTTGATTACCTTCTCTGCATGAACACTTAACAACAGAAATGTTGAAATATAGCATTTCCTAGAGTCTTGCTGTACAGAAAACCACTTCCACAGGACATAATTATGTGTTCCACAAAGAAAGGAGATTTTAACATATATATGACAATTACTGAATTAAGAAATTTAAACAGGTTTATTTACTGTAGGAATTCTCAGACTGATGTGCATTTTGGATTTTCAGTAGGGAAATGTTATAATGTTTGTTATGTATTGAACAAGATTGTTTGACAATGGAACTCTTTTACCATAGAAACCATCAAGGTAGTACTATTCTTTTGAACACTTTTTATGAAACACTGATTTCAGGAATAATGACTAATTTCTTCATTCAAAAATAATTCTTGGATCACCTCTTACAAGCTTAAATAATAAGACACAGTCTGTCCTTAAAGAACTTACAGTTCACTGCTTGATTCATACATACACACAATACAATTACATACATACAAATTCATACAATTACAATTCATTGTGTTAACAATAACAATAGTAATCAAAAATCTAATGAAATTTATATAAGGAGGAGAGGGAGAAAAGAAGAAAGAAGGCCTGAATCAGGCTGAGGGAAATAGGGGAAATTTCATCTACTAGTTGGTGCATCTGCTGACTCAAAGTGTTTGCCAGAAAAAATAGAAAAGATGTTTCATATAGAAGAACATAAAATGTTTTTGCAAGGTTTGGAACTCTAAAGGAACCTAAAAGCGTAGTTATACAGTTCATGTATTAGAAATTATTCATCCTTCTAAATTCATTTCCTTTCTGTTTGAAATTCAATCACTCATATAATCTGTATAACATATTATTTAAAAACTGGTAGGTTAAATATTGAAAAACCAGAAAACATTTGCAAACTCTATGCAAGTCATTAGCAACTCAGGCTAAAGAAAGAACCAAACTATATGAACATTCAAAAAAATTACCTCACAAAGTTGACACCTTTATAAAAATACAGATTTGTATATGAAAGGACTTAGAATTTTTATACTTATGCAATTAACTTGATGGCTAATATTAGTCGTCTTGCCACATGTATATGGTTAAGGGCAAGAAACCTAAATTTAATATTTCACGTGATGATAGAAAGATTTTTAGACCACCGGTCCCCAAAATCTTTAAAATCATGCCTAGGCTGGGAAATTTCCAGATTGGTAAAGGGTTCCCTCCTTCCCCAGGTGTAACAGTTGCTCTGGATAGGATTAAGGGTGGGGCAACACCAAACGGAATGTCCGCCCTATTCTTCTTCCCAGGTGGGCCAATTGCTCAAGGCAGTACCAAGTCAAGGCACCTTTGTCCCTAGAAGAGCTGGAGACTCTAGCTATCTACCTAACAAATGCATATATTTAATAGTATAAAAATAGGTTTCCTTTTTATTTTAGAACAAAATATAAATACAATACCATTTTATTTCTCCACCTTGTTGGATGTGGATGGTCTTGTGCATCCTTTCAGATTCATGCACCTCATTGGGGAGATCATCCTTCAAGACTGATTGTCTTAAAATGAAGGCACTCAGACCTCTGGATCTGGACCTATGCAGACGCAGAAGTTTCGGTATCCAGAGTCTCAACTTCCATAGGTACTATTGTAAAACTGATCTACCTGAAGAACAAATTGTGCTATTACTCCTTCCCAATCAGCCCTTTCACTATTGCCCTTCACCGAAACTGCAAAAGAAAGACATTCCACTCACCCATCCTGATTCTTGCTAGGGCATATTGCTTTTGAGGGTAAAAACTTCCATTCAGGAACCAAACTAAGGGACACTTGTTCATGGAGGTTAGTCACTAAAAAGCTAATTATTCTTATGACTGTATAACTTCTTGCAATTCAGGCAGTTTATTTTTGTGCAAAAAAATTAAAAAGAACTTAAAATAGGATGTAACCTGGTATGTTATTAAACATTAAAAATTTTTTTTACATAAGTTACAATATAACTTTAGTACAAAACCTTGAAGGGGTACAAAAAAATTAAGTGATATTGCTTCTTTTATTATTATGTAACTATGGATGACGGAAGTGGTTACATGTAATTTACATCCTCAAATATGAAAAGTAACTATATAATATATTCTCAATCCTATCTCATTCTAGAAATGAAAATATTTATCCATGTATACACTAGCTAATTTTAGAATCACACAAAAAAGCCACTTCCAATAAAATTTTATTCTTATTTTTAATAATTATGTATTAAAATATATATTTGGTCAATAGTAATCATCTGAATAACTGAATCTTAAAGAATATTTTTTTAATTATAGAAAAGAATATTATTTAATTCAAATTATATATATACTTTGATTATAGATACTTATGACAAGGTGTTCCATATTTAACTTATTTAGATAAAATTATCATATTTGTATGATATTTAGGGGTGGAATTAGATTGGAAGTATGACTTAAAAGATAAAACAGATGATGTAAAATTTTTATCTTCCCATGTATGTTTAAAATTCATGATGGTGGGCACCAAACAGCTATGATATTTACATTTTATTAGTTAAACAAATGATTAACAATTTAATTTCATAATGTCAGTGTTTGCAAGCACCAAATTTTACATCCTTTGCAACTATTTAAAGGAGTGATAAAAAAAAAAGCAAAGATGCTCATTTTTAAATATGCGAAGATTCTTTTAAACATTTTTATAGGTTACCCAAACAAAATGCTGAAGGCAGAACAATCAAATAAATCAACTATGTGTGGTATAAGGTGATCAATATTTAATAGCAATGGTAGCTTTGCTTGTCTAGAAGCACCTGTTTTTAGGAAGCTTATAGTAAGTAGGGACCTGAATTGTTAAATTGAAATAAATCCCCCAAAGTCTATCTTAATCAATATTTAGCACCCCCTTTTCTTTGATTTAAAGGAAATTAGAAATTTTGACTCCATCCCACGAAACTCTACATTTTCCTAGATAAAAGCAGTTAAAAATTGTTGCCAGTGCTCATTAAAGAACAATGCTTGTAGATCTCTACTGATCAAAACCCTGGTGGTCCTGTACAGTGGCTCATGCTTGTAATCCTAGCACTCTGGGAGACCGAGGAGGGAGGATTGCTTGTACTCAGGAGTTTGAGACCAGCCTGACAAGAGCAAGACACTGTCTCTACTAAAAACAGAAAAATTAGTGGGGAGTGGTGGTATGTACCTGTAGTTCCAGCTACTTGGGAGGCTGAGGCAGGAGGATTGCTTGAGCCCAGGAGTTTGAGGTTCCTATGAGCTAGGCTGATGCCACGGCACTGTAGCCTGGATGACAGAGCAAGACTCTGTCTCACAAAAGAAACAAACAGACAAAAAAACTCTGACAACTAGTTTTATTCACTATCTTTCTACAATCTTCCTTGAATACCTAAACTTTTCTTGGATAGACCAATTGACAAAGTTTTATACTGGCATATAGGCAATTTTTTCCCTACCTGTTTTCTTATTCTTCACTAATCTGACAGATATGTATTGTACTGAGCATACTATTTCATCTGCTCACTCATCCATCCTGAAATATTTTAGGAAACGTAACTTCCAGACCTGATTGCATCTCTATTTCACAAGGCTTCCTCAAATCAGACATTTTTATAACCTGGTGCTCTTTCCCCAGCTACAATGGATTGGTACGAAGGAAAAACCAAAGGTAGGCTACTTGCATGTTAGCCTCCATGTATTGGTTTACACATGACCTTTACCAAGGTTTAACCAATTAGACTTTTTTCTCTGCTTTTGGGTTCCAGAGAATACGACCATTCTCTTCAGTGAGTGCATCTGTAGAAGTTAAGCCTGGACTTTCTGGCAGCCATATTTCCCTCCATGTGGACTGGAGTAGCTGATGCTTTCCATTTCCAGAGAGAAGAACAATGAAGCAGAGATTATAGGAATGAAGTTATGATACATGCTAATGCAACATGAATGAACCTTAAAAACATTATGCTAAATGAAAGAAGCCAGACACAAATGTCTACATATTATATGATTCCATTTATATGAAAGATCTAGAATAGGCAAATCTATAGAGACAGAAAGTAGATTAGTGTATACTTTAGTATTGGAAGGAGGGAGAATGAGGAGTGACTGCTAATAGGTATGAGATTTCCTTTTGGGGTGATGAAAATGTTCTGGAATTGGTGGTGATGTTTACACAACCTTGAGAATATACTAAACATCACTGAATTAAACACATTAAAAGGGGTGGACTTCATGGTATTTAAGTTATATCTCAAGAAAACTGTTATTTAAAAAATGAATGAAACAGATTTTGGAGCAGGAGGGAAGAAGAAAGAGAGACAGAGAAGTCTGATAAATATATAGTCATTTTTAGATGTACTTAAGGCTTAGGTCTTTTCTAATTCAGGGTGTCCTACGATTATGCCACAAATTGCGTATCAAATAGAGTTGGTTTTTCTTTATTTCAAATGGAAGAGTCTAACTCAGAGCTTTTAGTACCCTGGTTTTACATATGAGAATAAGAATGCTCAGGCAATTTAGTTAACTAGTCCAAAATAAGGGAGGATGTATTTTATATTCTCATTTTAATTTGCTTCTACTGTCCTCTCTATAAATTTAAATCTATTGCAAGTATACTTTTCCACATTTAATATTTTCCCATTATTTAATTTAATTGCTCTTCCCTTTCCAATGTAGATTATTTTGTTTGGGGAATGGGGTTTTTCCTACTTGCATTTTTTTGGGGGAGGAGTTGTGCATTAATCTATAATCCTCTATTTACATTCTACTCAAAAAGAACATTTTCTTGGAAAGATTTCTTAAAGCACAGGGCCAAAGCAGGAACAGGTAGCGGAAACCAAGTTTAAGTAGAAATTAACTTGAATACTATGGAATACCTCATGAAACCAGAGGCAGGAATGTAACCATTCCATCAAGATACAGGGACCCAGGACTAGGAAGCTATTAGCTTTCTTGTCTGTACTTCTCTTGGGATACTGTTTATTTCTTCTCTTTCTCTGTGAACTAACTACTTTTGCTTTCCAGTCCACAGGACAGATCACAGCTCTCACTCCAGTTCCAAAGATTAGACATTTCTTACCTTATGGCAGGGTTTCATGACCTTGGTCCTGACAACGTTTTGGATTAGATAATTCTTTGTTGTGGGCACCATTCTGGGCATTATAAAATGTTTAGTGGCATCTCTGGCCAATGCCCTCCTCCCCTAAGCAGTGACAACCAAAAATGTCTCCAGACATTATCAAATGCCCCCCTTGGGGGCAAAATTACTCCTGGTTGAGAACCACTGCCTTAAAGGAACTCACCCAAAGGAGAAAAGAATCTCAAATTCCTAGAGAAGGAGACATTATTGGCCCAGTTTGGGATTAAGTGCAAAAGAATAATAAATTCTGGCATAATGCAAGGGAAGGTCTACTGCAAGAATACATCTTCTGGAGCCCACCTCTGTGCTCTGTGATCATATGGAGTGAATGAGAAAGGTATGAGAAGAAAACCAAAAAATTTTCCAATATAGGAGTTGTCAATAGTTTTCAATATAGGAGGACCCCTGACTAATTGAAATAGCTCATTGAAAAGCTTTTTTAACCTGAAAGAGCATGAAACTGGTCAAATTTTTCTTCCTATACTCTTGTCTGCTAGCTGAAATTAACTTAAGGTTAATTTAATTGTCTTCCCAGTTCCTCTGTTTGAGCAATTTTTAATAAAATAACAAAAAAGGCGTATCTGGATCCACTTAAAAACCAAAACAACTCATGGCTAATAACTAAACTTATATTTGCTTCACATTCTCAAAATTAATGAAAGAATCAGTTAGCATTGTGTTTGTCCATGCAGCTACAAGATTTGGCAGAGTGAGGAAGAATTGTATTTAGTGATTCACAGTATTACCTCCAGTGAAAATTTAATGTATAATGCTTGCCCCTCCAGGGGTGCTCTGCTCAGATTCCTCAAGGTAAGGAGACTACCACCATCTCTCTTTTAAAGTTACTCAGTCACTCATTAAATCTGAGTGTTCTTATGTTTACACAGTTAGCTTGCCCAGAGAAAAGAGAAAGTTAAGAAGAGCTCCAACTGTACAATCCAGCTATTGTGTAAAATAGGTCCCCAATCTCTGAATTAGTTTGCAATCAAAATAGGTAAATCAAGCCAAACCAAATGACAAAGCAAAACAAAACAAAAATAATAAAACCAAAAACATTGGCTTATTTGTATATTTACCTGAATTAATTAGTTATACATTTGTGGTCCTTGACAGAATAACAAGCAAAGGAAAACAGTCACCTTGACTGCTAAAATTAAATTATGCAAGCTTTAAAACAAAAACAGAAGTGTCCATTAGCAGTAGTAGACTCCATTGGCTCTCATTAACCTAGGCAATTGTTTTCATTTAAAGCTCTGTTTATAATAGTCATGGATGATATTTTGTATTTCTGTGGTATCAGTTGTACTGGCTCCTTTTTCATTTCTGATTGAGCGGATTTGAGTCCTTTCCCTTCTGGTTCTGATGAATCTAGCTAGAGGTCTATGATTT
>NW_012148530.1:696605-707178 GCF_000956105.1 Propithecus coquereli | reverse complement strand
TTTGACAATGGAACTCTTTTACCATAGAAACCATCAAGGTAGTACTATTCTTTTGAACACTTTTTATGAAACACTGATTTCAGGAATAATGACTAATTTCTTCATTCAAAAATAATTCTTGGATCACCTCTTACAAGCTTAAATAATAAGACACAGTCTGTCCTTAAAGAACTTACAGTTCACTGCTTGATTCATACATACACACAATACAATTACATACATACGAATGCATACAATTACAATTCATTGTGTTAACAATAACAATAGTAATCAAAAATCTAATGAAATTTATATAAGGAGGAGAGGGAGAAAAGAAGAAAGAAGGCCTGAATCAGGCTGAGGGAAATAGGGGAAATTTCATCTACTAGTTGGTGCATCTGCTGACTCAAAGTGTTTGCCAGAAAAAATAGAAAAGATGTTTCATATAGAAGAACATAAAATGTTTTTGCAAGGTTTGGAACTCTAAAGGAACCTAAAAGCGTAGTTATACAGTTCATGTATTAGAAATTATTCATCCTTCTAAATTCATTTCCTTTCTGTTTGAAATTCAATCACTCATATAATCTGTATAACATATTATTTAAAAACTGGTAGGTTAAATATTGAAAAACCAGAAAACATTTGCAAACTCTATGCAAGTCATTAGCAACTCAGGCTAAAGAAAGAACCAAACTATATGAACATTCAAAAAAATTACCTCACAAAGTTGACACCTTTATAAAAATACAGATTTGTATATGAAAGGACTTAGAATTTTTATACTTATGCAATTAACTTGATGGCTAATATTAGTCGTCTTGCCACATGTATATGGTTAAGGGCAAGAAACCTAAATTTAATATTTCACGTGATGATAGAAAGATTTTTAGACCACCGGTCCCCAAAATCTTTAAAATCATGCCTAGGCTGGGAAATTTCCAGATTGGTAAAGGGTTCCCTCCTTCCCCAGGTGTAACAGTTGCTCTGGATAGGATTAAGGGTGGGGCAACACCAAACGGAATGTCCGCCCTATTCTTCTTCCCAGGTGGGCCAATTGCTCAAGGCAGTACCAAGTCAAGGCACCTTTGTCCCTAGAAGAGCTGGAGACTCTAGCTATCTACCTAACAAATGCATATATTTAATAGTATAAAAATAGGTTTCCTTTTTATTTTAGAACAAAATATAAATACAATACCATTTTATTTCTCCACCTTGTTGGATGTGGATGGTCTTGTGCATCCTTTCAGATTCATGCACCTCATTGGGGAGATCATCCTTCAAGACTGATTGTCTTAAAATGAAGGCACTCAGACCTCTGGATCTGGACCTATGCAGACGCAGAAGTTTCGGTATCCAGAGTCTCAACTTCCATAGGTACTATTGTAAAACTGATCTACCTGAAGAACAAATTGTGCTATTACTCCTTCCCAATCAGCCCTTTCACTATTGCCCTTCACCGAAACTGCAAAAGAAAGACATTCCACTCACCCATCCTGATTCTTGCTAGGGCATATTGCTTTTGAGGGTAAAAACTTCCATTCAGGAACCAAACTAAGGGACACTTGTTCATGGAGGTTAGTCACTAAAAAGCTAATTATTCTTATGACTGTATAACTTCTTGCAATTCAGGCAGTTTATTTTTGTGCAAAAAAATTAAAAAGAACTTAAAATAGGATGTAACCTGGTATGTTATTAAACATTAAAAATTTTTTTTACATAAGTTACAATATAACTTTAGTACAAAACCTTGAAGGGGTACAAAAAAATTAAGTGATATTGCTTCTTTTATTATTATGTAACTATGGATGACGGAAGTGGTTACATGTAATTTACATCCTCAAATATGAAAAGTAACTATATAATATATTCTCAATCCTATCTCATTCTAGAAATGAAAATATTTATCCATGTATACACTAGCTAATTTTAGAATCACACAAAAAAGCCACTTCCAATAAAATTTTATTCTTATTTTTAATAATTATGTATTAAAATATATATTTGGTCAATAGTAATCATCTGAATAACTGAATCTTAAAGAATATTTTTTTAATTATAGAAAAGAATATTATTTAATTCAAATTATATATATACTTTGATTATAGATACTTATGACAAGGTGTTCCATATTTAACTTATTTAGATAAAATTATCATATTTGTATGATATTTAGGGGTGGAATTAGATTGGAAGTATGACTTAAAAGATAAAACAGATGATGTAAAATTTTTATCTTCCCATGTATGTTTAAAATTCATGATGGTGGGCACCAAACAGCTATGATATTTACATTTTATTAGTTAAACAAATGATTAACAATTTAATTTCATAATGTCAGTGTTTGCAAGCACCAAATTTTACATCCTTTGCAACTATTTAAAGGAGTGATAAAAAAAAAAGCAAAGATGCTCATTTTTAAATATGCGAAGATTCTTTTAAACATTTTTATAGGTTACCCAAACAAAATGCTGAAGGCAGAACAATCAAATAAATCAACTATGTGTGGTATAAGGTGATCAATATTTAATAGCAATGGTAGCTTTGCTTGTCTAGAAGCACCTGTTTTTAGGAAGCTTATAGTAAGTAGGGACCTGAATTGTTAAATTGAAATAAATCCCCCAAAGTCTATCTTAATCAATATTTAGCACCCCCTTTTCTTTGATTTAAAGGAAATTAGAAATTTTGACTCCATCCCACGAAACTCTACATTTTCCTAGATAAAAGCAGTTAAAAATTGTTGCCAGTGCTCATTAAAGAACAATGCTTGTAGATCTCTACTGATCAAAACCCTGGTGGTCCTGTACAGTGGCTCATGCTTGTAATCCTAGCACTCTGGGAGACCGAGGAGGGAGGATTGCTTGTACTCAGGAGTTTGAGACCAGCCTGACAAGAGCAAGACACTGTCTCTACTAAAAACAGAAAAATTAGTGGGGAGTGGTGGTATGTACCTGTAGTTCCAGCTACTTGGGAGGCTGAGGCAGGAGGATTGCTTGAGCCCAGGAGTTTGAGGTTCCTATGAGCTAGGCTGATGCCACGGCACTGTAGCCTGGATGACAGAGCAAGACTCTGTCTCACAAAAGAAACAAACAGACAAAAAAACTCTGACAACTAGTTTTATTCACTATCTTTCTACAATCTTCCTTGAATACCTAAACTTTTCTTGGATAGACCAATTGACAAAGTTTTATACTGGCATATAGGCAATTTTTTCCCTACCTGTTTTCTTATTCTTCACTAATCTGACAGATATGTATTGTACTGAGCATACTATTTCATCTGCTCACTCATCCATCCTGAAATATTTTAGGAAACGTAACTTCCAGACCTGATTGCATCTCTATTTCACAAGGCTTCCTCAAATCAGACATTTTTATAACCTGGTGCTCTTTCCCCAGCTACAATGGATTGGTACGAAGGAAAAACCAAAGGTAGGCTACTTGCATGTTAGCCTCCATGTATTGGTTTACACATGACCTTTACCAAGGTTTAACCAATTAGACTTTTTTCTCTGCTTTTGGGTTCCAGAGAATACGACCATTCTCTTCAGTGAGTGCATCTGTAGAAGTTAAGCCTGGACTTTCTGGCAGCCATATTTCCCTCCATGTGGACTGGAGTAGCTGATGCTTTCCATTTCCAGAGAGAAGAACAATGAAGCAGAGATTATAGGAATGAAGTTATGATACATGCTAATGCAACATGAATGAACCTTAAAAACATTATGCTAAATGAAAGAAGCCAGACACAAATGTCTACATATTATATGATTCCATTTATATGAAAGATCTAGAATAGGCAAATCTATAGAGACAGAAAGTAGATTAGTGTATACTTTAGTATTGGAAGGAGGGAGAATGAGGAGTGACTGCTAATAGGTATGAGATTTCCTTTTGGGGTGATGAAAATGTTCTGGAATTGGTGGTGATGTTTACACAACCTTGAGAATATACTAAACATCACTGAATTAAACACATTAAAAGGGGTGGACTTCATGGTATTTAAGTTATATCTCAAGAAAACTGTTATTTAAAAAATGAATGAAACAGATTTTGGAGCAGGAGGGAAGAAGAAAGAGAGACAGAGAAGTCTGATAAATATATAGTCATTTTTAGATGTACTTAAGGCTTAGGTCTTTTCTAATTCAGGGTGTCCTACGATTATGCCACAAATTGCGTATCAAATAGAGTTGGTTTTTCTTTATTTCAAATGGAAGAGTCTAACTCAGAGCTTTTAGTACCCTGGTTTTACATATGAGAATAAGAATGCTCAGGCAATTTAGTTAACTAGTCCAAAATAAGGGAGGATGTATTTTATATTCTCATTTTAATTTGCTTCTACTGTCCTCTCTATAAATTTAAATCTATTGCAAGTATACTTTTCCACATTTAATATTTTCCCATTATTTAATTTAATTGCTCTTCCCTTTCCAATGTAGATTATTTTGTTTGGGGAATGGGGTTTTTCCTACTTGCATTTTTTTGGGGGAGGAGTTGTGCATTAATCTATAATCCTCTATTTACATTCTACTCAAAAAGAACATTTTCTTGGAAAGATTTCTTAAAGCACAGGGCCAAAGCAGGAACAGGTAGCGGAAACCAAGTTTAAGTAGAAATTAACTTGAATACTATGGAATACCTCATGAAACCAGAGGCAGGAATGTAACCATTCCATCAAGATACAGGGACCCAGGACTAGGAAGCTATTAGCTTTCTTGTCTGTACTTCTCTTGGGATACTGTTTATTTCTTCTCTTTCTCTGTGAACTAACTACTTTTGCTTTCCAGTCCACAGGACAGATCACAGCTCTCACTCCAGTTCCAAAGATTAGACATTTCTTACCTTATGGCAGGGTTTCATGACCTTGGTCCTGACAACGTTTTGGATTAGATAATTCTTTGTTGTGGGCACCATTCTGGGCATTATAAAATGTTTAGTGGCATCTCTGGCCAATGCCCTCCTCCCCTAAGCAGTGACAACCAAAAATGTCTCCAGACATTATCAAATGCCCCCCTTGGGGGCAAAATTACTCCTGGTTGAGAACCACTGCCTTAAAGGAACTCACCCAAAGGAGAAAAGAATCTCAAATTCCTAGAGAAGGAGACATTATTGGCCCAGTTTGGGATTAAGTGCAAAAGAATAATAAATTCTGGCATAATGCAAGGGAAGGTCTACTGCAAGAATACATCTTCTGGAGCCCACCTCTGTGCTCTGTGATCATATGGAGTGAATGAGAAAGGTATGAGAAGAAAACCAAAAAATTTTCCAATATAGGAGTTGTCAATAGTTTTCAATATAGGAGGACCCCTGACTAATTGAAATAGCTCATTGAAAAGCTTTTTTAACCTGAAAGAGCATGAAACTGGTCAAATTTTTCTTCCTATACTCTTGTCTGCTAGCTGAAATTAACTTAAGGTTAATTTAATTGTCTTCCCAGTTCCTCTGTTTGAGCAATTTTTAATAAAATAACAAAAAAGGCGTATCTGGATCCACTTAAAAACCAAAACAACTCATGGCTAATAACTAAACTTATATTTGCTTCACATTCTCAAAATTAATGAAAGAATCAGTTAGCATTGTGTTTGTCCATGCAGCTACAAGATTTGGCAGAGTGAGGAAGAATTGTATTTAGTGATTCACAGTATTACCTCCAGTGAAAATTTAATGTATAATGCTTGCCCCTCCAGGGGTGCTCTGCTCAGATTCCTCAAGGTAAGGAGACTACCACCATCTCTCTTTTAAAGTTACTCAGTCACTCATTAAATCTGAGTGTTCTTATGTTTACACAGTTAGCTTGCCCAGAGAAAAGAGAAAGTTAAGAAGAGCTCCAACTGTACAATCCAGCTATTGTGTAAAATAGGTCCCCAATCTCTGAATTAGTTTGCAATCAAAATAGGTAAATCAAGCCAAACCAAATGACAAAGCAAAACAAAACAAAAATAATAAAACCAAAAACATTGGCTTATTTGTATATTTACCTGAATTAATTAGTTATACATTTGTGGTCCTTGACAGAATAACAAGCAAAGGAAAACAGTCACCTTGACTGCTAAAATTAAATTATGCAAGCTTTAAAACAAAAACAGAAGTGTCCATTAGCAGTAGTCCTTTTCATTTCTGATTGAGCGGATTTGAGTCCTTTCCCTTCTGGTTCTGATGAATCTAGCTAGAGGTCTATGATTTTGTTTATCTTTTCAAAGAGCCAACTTTTTGTTTCGTTGATCTTTTATATATTATTTTGATTTCCATTTTGTTTAGTTCTGTTCTGAGCTTTGTTATTTCTTTCCTCTGCTAGCTTTGGGGTTGGGTTTGTTCTTTTTATAGTTCCTTGAGGTTTGACATTAGGTTTTTAATGTGTGATAATTCTCTTTTTGATTTAAGCATTTAATGCTATGAACTTTCCCCTTAGCAATGCTTCTTCTCTATCCCTTAGATTTTAGAATCTTTTGTTACTTTTATTGTTCTATTTGAAAATTTTTTTGATTTCCATCTTGATTTCATCAATAACCCAAAGATTGTTCAGTAGCAGGTTATTTAATTTCCATGTATTTGGGTAGCTTTGGGAGTTCATCTTGGAATTGATTTCTAGTTTTATTCTACTATGGTCTAAGAAGATACATGGTATGATTTCAATCTTTCTAAATTTGCTAAGATTTATTTATTGGCCTAATATATGATCTATCTTGGAAAATGTCCCATGTGCCGGTGAGAAGAATGTATATTCTGCAGTTTTAGGTAGGATTTTCTGCAAATCTCTATTGGGTCCATTTGTTCTAGAGTCATTTAAGCCATTTAAGTCTGGTGTTTCTTTTTTGATCTTCTGCCTTGGTGATCTGTCTAGTTCTGTCATTGATGTCCTTGGCTATTACCACATTACTGTTTATTTCTTTCCTTAGATCTGGTAAACTTTGCTTTGTGATTCTGAGAGCTCCTGTGTTAGGTGCATACATACTTAGGATTGTTATATCATCTTGTTGAATTGATCCTCTTATAATTATATAATGTCCATCTTTGTCTTTTTTTACCACTGTTGATTTAAAGTCTATTTTATCTGATATGAGAATGGCTACACCTGCTTGCTTTTGGTTTCCATTTGTGTGGAATATTTTTTTTCAATCCCTTTACTTTGAGTCTCTAAGAATCTTTGTGAGTTAAAAGGGTTTCTTGGAGACAGAATATATTTAGGTTGTGTTTTTTTTATCCATTCTGCCGATCTATATCTTTTAAGGAGGGACATTAAGACCATTCACATTCAATGTTAGTGTTGATATGTGAGATCCTGTTTTGGTCATCATTTTGATTGTACCTAGTTTTTTTGTTCTCTCCCTTGTGTTACTGTTTTATAAGAGCTGTGAGTTTTAACTTTTGGTTGTTATTACCCTGGTGGGTATCAATTGTTCTGTTCCATGTATAGAACACTTTTAAGCATTTCTTGTAGAGCAGCTCTAGTGGTGACAAATTCCCTTAATTCCCTGTTTGCTTGCCTGGGAAAGACTTAATCTTTCCTTCATTTATGAAACTTAGTTTTGAAAGATACAAAATTCTTGTTTGGCAATGATTTCATTTAAGGAAACTAAAGATAGGACCCCGTTTCTTTCTGGCTTGTAAAGTTTCTGTTGAGAAATCTATTGTTAGTCTCATAGGTTTTTGTTTGTGAGTTACTTACTGTTTTCACCTCATGGCTCATAGGAGTTCCTAATTCACGTTTAATTTGACCAGTCTTATGCTTATATATCTTGGTGAACCTCTATGCACTCAAACCAGAAAGCCTAGAGGAAATGAATAAATTTTTGGAAACACATAACCTCTGAAACCTGAATCAGAAAGAAATAGAAATCCTGAACAGATCAATAATAAGTAGCAAGATCAAAACAGTAATAAAAAATTTCCCAACAAAAAAAAAGCCCCAGCACTGACAGATTCACAGCCAAATTCTACCAGACCTACAAAGAACTATCACCCATTCTACTGAAACTATTCCATAATACTGAGACAGATGTAATACTCTAACTCATTCTATGAAGCCAGTATTATCTTGATACCAAAGCCATGAATGTACACAACAAAAAATGAACATTATAAACCAATATCACTTATGAACATAGATGCAAAATCCTCAACAATATACTAGCAAACCAAATTCAACAGCACAACAAAAAGATAATCCACCATAATAAGGTAGGTTTCATCCCAGGGATACAAGGATGATTCAACATACACAAGTAGGATTCACCACATAAACAGAAGTAAGAACAAAGACCATATGATCATCTCAATAGATGCAGAAAAAGCATTTGATAAAATCCATTACCCCTTCATGATAAAAACCCTCAACAAACTACGTATAGAAAGAACATACCTCAAAATAATAAAAGCTATATGTGACAAACCCACAGCCAATATCATACTGAATAGGGACAAGTTGAAAGCATTCCCCCCAAGAACTAGAAGTGTGCCCACTGTCACTACTTCTATTCAACATAATACTGGAAGTCCTGCCAGAGAAATCAGGCAAGAGAAAGAAATAAAGGGTACCCAAATCAGGAAAGATGAGGCCGAATTATCCCTGTTTGCCAATAATATGATATTTTATCTAGAAAACTCTAAAGAGTTCACAAAAATTCTCATGGAATTAATAAATAAATTCAGCAAAGTCTCAGATTACAAAATCAATCTATATATTAATAACAGTCAAGCTGAGAGTCAAATTAAGATTGTAATACCATTTACAATAGCTGGAAATAAAATAAAATACCTAGGAATATACTTAACCAAGGAGGTGAAAGATCTTTCCAAGGAGAATTACAAAGCACCAATGAAAGAAATCATAGGTGACAAAAACAAATGGAAAAACATACCTTCCTCATGGATTGGAGGAACGAACGTTGTTAAAATGTCCATAATGTCCAAAGTGGTTTACATATTCAATGCAATGTCCATCAAAACAGCAATGTCATTTTTTCACAAATCTGGAAAAAATAGTCCTAAAATTCATATGGAACCAAAAAAGAGCATGAATAGCCAAAGCAATCTTAAGCAAAAAGAATAAATCTGGAAGCATCACATTACCTGACTTCAAATCATATTACAGGATACAGCATGGAACTGGTATAAAGGTATAGACATGGGCCAATGGAACAGAATAGAGAACCCAGAAATAAAATCATATAGCTATAACTAACTGATTTTTGACAAAGCAGACAAAAACATACACTGGGGAAAATATGCCCTATTTAATAAATGGTGCTGGGAAAATTGGATAGCCACATGTAGGAGAATGAAGCAGGATTCCTCTCACTGTATGCAAAAATTAACTCAAGATGGTTAAAGACCTAAATGTAAGACCTGAAACTATAAAAATTCTGAAAGAAACTATAGAAAAAAAAAAAAAACTTTTCTAGAGATCAGCTTAGGCAAAGAATTTATGACTAAGGCCTGAAAGGCAAATAAAGCAACAACAAAAATAGATGAATGGGATTTAATTAAATTAAAATTATCTGCACAGCAAAGGAAATAAACAGGGTAAATGGACAACCTACAGAATGGGAGAAAATATTGACAAACTACACATCCAATAAATGGCTAATATCTAGAATCTAAAAAGAACTCAAGCAAAAATAAAACAAAACAAAACAAAAACAAATAGCGCCATTAAAAAGTGGGCAGAAGACATGAACAGAGTTTTTTCAAAAGAAGATACACAAATGGCCTATAAACATACGAAAAACTGCTCAACATCACTAATCATCAGGGAAATACAAATTACAACCACATCAGAATGGCCATTATTAAAAAAAATTTTTTAAATAGATATTGGCATGGATATGGTGAAAAAGGAATGCTTATACACTGTTGGTGGGACCATAAATTAGTACAACTTCTATGGAAAACAGTATGGAGATTCCTCAAAGAACTAAAAGTAGACTTACCATTTGATCCAGCAATCCCACAGCTGGGTATCCACCCAAAGGAAGAGAAGTTACTTTATCAAAAAGACACCTGTACCCAAATGTTTATCACTGCATAATTCATAACTGCAAAGATGTGTAATAAACTTAAATGTCCATCAATTGAGTGAATAAAGAAAATGTGGTATGTATACACCAGGGAATACTACTCAGCCATAAAAAGGAATGAAATAATGTCTTTTGTGGCAACTTGGATGGAACTGGAGAATTATCCTAAGTGAAGTATCTCAGGGATGAAAAAACAAACACCACATATTTTCATTAATAAGTGGGAGCTAAACAATGGGTACACATGGTAGCAAAGTGGTCTAAAGGACATTGGAAACTAAGAAGTGGGGAGGTGGGGGGTGGTGAGGGATAAAAACTTACCTGTTGGGTACAATGTACACTATTCTGGTGATGGGCACAGTAAAAGCCTTGACTTCAGCATTTTGCAATTCGTCCATGTAACAAGAACACTTGTGCCTCCTAAATTTTGAAATAAAAATTATAATAAATTGTCCGGAGCCGTGAGGCCCAGCAGCTGCTTACCAAGCCCACGCATTTGCAAAGCCTGCGGAAGAGCTTGTAAGTTTCTGTTTACCCATTATAACTATGTAGCCCTTGAAAGCCCCTGAGGGTTTCCTTATATAG
>NW_012148530.1:693570-696555 GCF_000956105.1 Propithecus coquereli | reverse complement strand
TGCTAGTAGCATACTGGTTATATAAATTGTGATACATCAATAGATTATACTTCCATGTCTTAGAAGAATATTTGTACACAGTCAATAAAGTTAAGGGAAAAAAAAGCAAACACATAATAAAAGAATAGGTAGACTGATTCTAAAAAGGCTTATCATAATATCTGGACAGGGGTACCAAAACTTTGCTAATAATTGTGACTGTCTGGATGGTGAGATTAATGTAAGGTTTTTATTATTTTTCTAGTTGTTTTTCAAATCATGCATCCTATTTTAATCAGAATAAAATTATTGGCTTTAAGAAGATGAATTAAAATACTATTCAGTTATCAATTTTGGGGAGAACTTATTGCTTAGCTTTAAAAAATGTCAATCCTAAACTAGTTTTAAGTGAGGGTGACCTCTGGATGGCCATTTCTCAAGGGAGCAAGTAGGGGGCTCAACTTTGGTGAAAAACTAGAATAAAAACAATAGGTTTCCTGAAATGCTGCAAATTTATTTAGTCTGTGTTTGCATGGTATCTGAGTAAAATCAGTTCTGTCAAATCAGAGGATCTGGGAGCCAAATTCAATAAAATGTAAAAGTCAGCTCCAAGAGGTTTTTGACAGTTGTGAAATCTAACCTGAAATTTCCCTTTTCAACTTGTGTTTAACAATAGCCTAAGGAGATAGGCAGAAAATAATCTATTTGGATTATATATTTCTTTTTCAAAACAAGAGGAGACTGTGATTGATTTTTTTTTTAAATGTTAGAATGGGCCTGATTGTACCTACTTTTCTTTCCTACTAATTAACTTACTAAAGAGCAAATTCTAGCTTTTCTATGCTATCAATTATCCTTGGGGGGAAGAGATTCAAAATATGCTTAGAAAGAAACTGAAAATGTGTTTAAAATAAAATCAGAGCTGCTTACCATAACCTCCAAGACCCAGTGAAAATTAGTGTCTGCTAAGTTCCCCTGAGCTCATTTGCCCTGGTTATGCTGGTGTTTTGTTTCTTTCTTAAATACATCAAGCTCATTCCCACCCAGGACCCTTGCACTTGCTGCTCGTTCTACCTAGACCATTTTTAGTCCTAGGTTTTCCTGTGATTGTTTTTTCTTATAATAAAGTCATATCAGAAGATGCTAATTCTGACCTGGCACCTCATCTAAAGCAAGCTGCCACTCACCCTAGTCTCATTATTTCATTATCTTTCTAGTGTTAATCACTACTTTAATGAATTTTATTTATTTGTTTAGTGTTTGAGTCTTTTCAGTAGATTTGAGAATTTGGCAGTCTACACCTGAGCTTATAGAATCATGATTTGCCTTGTAAACATAATATATCCAATGCCTAGAACTTAATACTAGTCATGTACCCAGCACTAAATACTCTAAATAATATTTATTGAATGAGTGAATGAATAATCTTCCTTGAACAAATGAAATTTAAAGCCATCAACCATAAATATAAGTTTTCATATGAGATATTGAATTAATGTGGATTTTTTTCCTAAAAATATTATTAACAATAATATGAACACATAAAATACATAAAAAGTGAAAGAAGAAAAATAAATTTAACCAAAAATATTAGCTTCATGAACAAACGTTTTAAAAAGTATTTTCATGTTTCCATAGAAACAAGACTTTATTTTCTTCTTGCTTAAACTTTTGGCTTATTCTCTGGATATCATTATTTTCCTGAACAAATTGTTGAAAATCTATATTAAAATAATACGTGTGTCTTTGTGTGTGCACAGTTTTTAGCCTCAATTTTCTAATAATACAACTGTTTGATTTGGACAGATGGGAGATTTCCTTTTTTGCTTTCAGTCACGTTCAGCCCTGATTTGTTATTGCTTGAAATTCTGAGAATATTTTACACACGTTTACAAAGAAAAACATTTGGCCTCTGATAAACGAATGACAAACATGATATAAACGCTTGGGGATGATCCTTCAGGATCTATGCAGAGAGACCTGCACATCTGTCTCCAGCTGTGCAGCTACTCAGAACTGAAATGGCTAATCCTAGTTTGGCCAATGTCAGTAATTATTTTTACTGTTGATCCGAAGATCAAAGGTTATTCTGAGAAAGTAGGGACAGGGCAACGCACTTTGCTATCTGACAACAGTAGAGATTTATGCAAGCTATCATTTGGTTCATGGTTAGCACATTAACCTGGTGCTAATGCATATGGATGACAGCAGAAACGTAAACAGCCTCGATGTGATATTAATTATAATTGGCTAAAAGTAAATTAATCTCCTGGTTTTGAATCATCCTTACTCTTTTATCTGGCCTCAAATTCTTGCCCTAAACGTTAGGAAAATCTTTAGCAACTACATCACACTTTTAAAAGAGAACGTATAATTCTATGAATTCTTGCTACTATTTAAAACTTTTTTGGCTCTCTCATTATTAAATTAATTTACACTGAAATCCTTACTTCAAAGAGCTTCCAGTGGTGAGGTTAGGCTAATGTTCCCAGAGGTTATAACACTTTTAAGTTCATGCAATATCTTAAACATGTAAGTTTTCAATATTCTTTTTTTCTTCCCACCCAAGGAAGAAATCTCAGGTTGGGAACCACACTCATAGAAATTATGCCTACTCCCCTCTCTACCCATTCCACCCCTGGTTCCGGCATATCTTCCTGAAATCCTGCATCCAATAATGTGCCACATTGTTTTAGTAGATCCATAGCTGAGACAGAGAAAGTATTAGTACAAATACAGATTTAGTCTGGGATCTGCCTGTCAGTCTGATAATTATGGCTAATTTCTATTGTGTGTTAGGCACCAAACTAGATACTTAACATATATTATTTCCTCCGATTCTCACAATTCAAAGTAGGTATTATCCTCATTTATAGACAGGTAAATTGAGACCCCCTAAATGATCAGTAAAGGGTAAGATTACAGCATAAATCTCTACAATTCAAAATAAGTCCTTAATAGGCTGTACAACACAATCTCGAGCAAGTCAAAAAGTTGATTTTAATA
>NW_012148530.1:632764-693190 GCF_000956105.1 Propithecus coquereli | reverse complement strand
TTCTAAAGAGTTTTCTTTGTGAGAGTTTCATTGATTTTATTAAGTCCAATGGAATATTTTAATTTTTATAAAAATGTGTAGGTTCACTGCTTGAGAAAAGTTGTAGGGGTGGTGATAAATGGGGGCAGTATATTTAGATAGAAATGAGGCTGCCATGAGAACAAACGATGTTTATCAATTTATTCCACAGTGTGAGGTGGTTCTGCAAAGCATCTCTTCATCTTGCATAGCAACTTCCTTGACCCAGGTAACATCTCTCTAGCCCAGACACTGCAAAAACCTCCTACCTCATCGTTTGCTATCCACTTTTGCCTCTTTATTTCTGTTTTCCACGCTGTAGTCAAGTAATAATCTGACATATCTGTTCATGTACCTTCCTGCAGAAAAATCTTTCCATGACTTCCCAGTGTCCTTAGGATAAAGAATAAACTCTCAAATTGCTGACAAGCTCCTGTGATCTGGTCCTTTGTCACCTCTCCAGCCTCCCCTGGCTTCTTCACTTTCTGCACTCGAGACTATCTGATTTTTCAATCCATTGTATCAATCATTCCTTTGGCCACAGAGCCTTTGTACATGTAATTCTTTTTTATCTCCCCAACCCAATTGAAACCCCATAGACCAAGGCCACTGGGTCATTTCAGGATTTTCCCATGTGCCCTTGCTTTTCTCCTTTGAGAAAAGGGAGGAAAGAAGAATTGAGAGTGAGTAGAAAGAACATAACTCCTACTACTGCTACCACAGCAACCATTTATTGAGTGCGTATTATCTGGTAGGCATTTTATATGCATTAACTAATGTAATCCTTGCAATAACCTTGACAGGCAAGTGGTTTTATATGTGACCAAATAAATCTCACATTGATGCAATAACTTAACCAACTAGTAAGTAGGAGAGTCAGGATTCAGACCTAAATGTCAAACTTCAGCGGTACTATGTAATATAGCTTTTTAAAATATAATTCAATCAAGGAAAATTATATGTGTTTATGTGGCATATCTCAGTTTTATCTCTCTCCTGTTTTTCTTGATTCCATTTTTCTTTATAATGGATATTTAAGGATTCCCCACTCTAAGAAATTGTATTAATGACAACAGTTGAAACCGGAGTCTAATTAAGCAGTTAATGTCCTGCACTCTGGAGACAGACTGCTGGATTCAAAGGCCCCTATGCTATTTACCAGCTGTTTGTCCTTAGGTCATTTGCCTAACTTTTCCATGCTTCAGTTTCCCAGCTGTGAAATGGGGATAATTATAGTGTGAAGATTATACAGTGCAAGTAAGTGGGTAGATTGTAGTTGGCACATAAAAGAAACTATTTTAAACTATTTTCACTTATTGAGAGCCTGTGATATGCAGTGGACTATTTTAGACATTTTTCATATTCTATAATTGTTACATTTAAACTTGAGCCAATCTTTCTTTCCTTTACTATCCCTATGAATGCCAAAATCTCCTATATGCTACCCACTCCATAAAAATAAGATAAAAGAAAACAAAAAAATTGACCACATTTTATTTTTTAAAAAATTAGATTTCCAGGTATTTAAAAAGTCATTTGACATATTTTATTCATGATCTATTTTTTAAAGTCACATATATTCAAAAATAGATAAAATATAAAAATTTTAATACCACGGGCTTCTGGATACAGAAGAGACATCAGACGAAGGTTGGTGATGGTTTCAGGCAATTTAAAGAATACTCTCAAATAATTGTCAGCATTTCCTTAAAGAAATGTGTTAAGTGCTTTTCAAATGAATAGCCCACTATTATTTCCAAAATTTATGCTAGGAAATTTCTTTTAAACTCTTTCTTGGACCTATGTTCACCCAGACATCTGAAAAATATGTACAGTTAAATATCAGAGAATCTGAAAGATATTGTCTCATTTTTAATTAAAGAAGAAGGCCTGGTTAAAAATCAATCTACCTACTTAAAAATATCCTGAGGTATATGTGCACTCATGAGTTTAAGCTGAACACTTCTTGGAGAAAGGCATTTGTACCTGGAATAAAGCACAAAGGAAAAGTTCAAAACAAGCAATAGCAGAGCACCCTTAGAATGGATCCTTAAAAAAATAATCGTTTCATAAATCAGCATCAATTTGAAGTTAATTTCAAAGGAGATTAAAGCCTTCCATCAGCAATCTTACCTATCGTCATGTAAGTGAATTGGCAATAATATGATGAGTGTGTGTACGTGTGTGTGTGTGTGTGTGTGTACCTAAGAAGTGAGCTTGACAAGGACCTACCTTCCCACAACCTCACTGTCCTTCCTTGCCTGACTTTATCTCGTTCCTTTAACTGGCCTCCCTAAAATACTTCTTGCAGACTTAGTGAGTAGAAGACACTGACCATACACTTAAGAAACACATAATTTTCAAAATAAGAAGGGTGAATTTGTCTCTGTCATTGCTGTTGAACAGACCTGTAGTGTATGAAGTTCTACACTGGGGCAACACTGAGGGAATATGGAAAGGTCCAGTGGAATGAATTATGAATGTAGACCTGTATCTAAATTTCAGAAAGGTTTTACAAGAAGCACTTTAATTACAGAACTTTTCAAAGGAAGCAATGTATGTTTCTTTTCTCTAAAAAGAAGATGGGCAATTCACACGTGTTATTTTTTCCAACTTCTTTGAACATGGTAGTGAATGGCTTTTTCAGTGCTCTTCATTTTGTGGTAAAACTGCATAAATTTTACATAAAACACAGTATACAGACCTTTAAAATAACTTGGAAAAAGTTGAGAGAAACATTTTTTTCTATTACTACTTTTATAACATAAAAATCTTGTTGCTTCTTTTGTTAACTTTTAGTACCATATTGCTCAGATAACCATTTCAAAGGTAAAAAGCTATGATACATGCTTATTTAGGATTTTCTCAAAGATTCCAAAAAAGTACATTTTTCAACCAACTTAAAATTATAGGTCCAAAATTGTGTTTACTTTAGAAATATTTTTTTTATATTTGGGGGGAGAGAAATGTTTTCAATAATATTTATGTTGAATACCAGTTCCCCAAATATCACCATGCAAAGCTGAGTTCACTGCTCACTGCAGGGAGGGAGAACACCTTCTCAACAGAGCTTTGGTTAGTGTCTTAGAGTGAAAGGGCAAGATTGGATTTTATTGAGATTCTGAAGTTTGGTTTAAGAGGGCAATCGTTGGGGTGGGGGAACGCAGAAAGGGTGGTAGGAGGGGAGCTTGATTAGGATTGGGAAATTATTACAACATAATAGTTTAACATTGGTGCAAACAGCAATGCCAGGATTTTTAGGCAAGGGCTTCAAAGAATCTTGTCATGTTAACTATCTATTGATGTTTTCTATTGGAAAGTTGATAAGTTCTTTCGAAAATTCCTCTAGTGAATAACAAGGACAAGTCAATAAAGACAATTAAAGTCATGCTAAGGTAGACATTAAGCTGTGTGGGGGCAGTTTTTTTCCATTTCTCTAAATAATATAATTTTTAAAATATATACTTACGGATTACTACAAAGGTAAATGTTCTCTTTCTTCCAAGCAAGGAAAATTTTTATTGGAACTCTGTATCTTCCTGTAGAGAACACATATATTACCACATGAATTTGTTAAATAATTATTACTCATGAATATTTGTGGTTATAGACTTGCTAGAGTCATGAAAGAAAAATATAGCACTCTTTTTCTTATCTTTCCATTTCTTTATTTTTAAAAGCTAAAAAGCATTCCTGCTCTGGAACACACTGCAAATATTTGAAGTAATAAAAACAAAATAACATGTTACGCTGAATTTTAATTACTTATGTAGAAATTAATTGCACAAAGATGTACTATAAACACACATAAAGCATATTAATTTTTTTAAAAAAAGATTTTCTACTTAATAGATCAAAAAAGCTCAGTAGTTCACCAGGAGAAAAATACCGTTCAAATGCATAGAGAATATTAGGTCACTATTAAAAATACTTCCGATTTTATTTAGGCCAACCCAGTTCAAGTGCTATAAGAAAAAGAGATTATGAATTCGGAAAGTACTGTTTACGGTTACATCTAAAATAATTAATCTTCGAGGATTGAAGTTTGTGAATGTCTATTGTCTTCCAATATAATTTCACAAAGTTATTCAGATTTATGAAAATTATATGAAATAACTTTAAAAAAATAACAGATTTGGAGTTAAATATTAATATGAGGATAGAATTGCAGAGAAAGGAATATATCAAGGGCAAGAGAGACAAATACTAGATAAGTTGAAGAAGGAAATTATTTAAACATTCCAGCTTTAGAAAGAAGGCTCTCATAAAGAATGAATGCCATCCACCAAAAGATAGCATTCCATGTCATATAAATATTTTTGGGTTAACTGATCAATCCTAAAGATCTTTAAATCAAATTCGCTTCATTGCTGTGGAGGGAAGACTAACATAGTCTTCTCCACCGTTACGTGGAGTCAGGAACAGCCTAATGTGGAAGCTGACCAAGCAGTGTGACATACTTGAAATACCTCTAATATAATTTATATCTTTTTGTTAAACATTGCCCTCTTCAGAACCTGCCCTTTAAAACATAAAAAATCTCAGAGGAGTCCTTAGCAAGAAGGGATCAAAGTACAATACAGGGGATTCTGAAGCAATGAAGTGCCATCAAAGGGACCTCGGGGGTTAGAAGGAGACATTTTCTTTGGCTTAAAGTTTTGCCTAGAGTCTCTCCTCTTGTAAGCATGACGAATCAGAAACTATTTGTCACCCTGACTGGGTATTCTACATTATAAGTTTAATGCCTACGGAACAAAGGAAGGTCACACATCCATGTATCCCTTAAATTTTTTTTTTAAAAAAAGCGCCAATATCTGCTAAATAGAACGTTTATTAATTTATTGTTTTCAAATTGAAAATGTGGAATTGAACAGTTCAGAATTCATTTTTGTTTAAGAAGAAACTTTGGAAATATCCAGGCTAAGGAAACTTTTAGTACTGTTAGTAAGTAAGACATTTTTATAATGGAAATGTTCAGAGCTTTGTAGCTTTTAACCTGGGTAATAACAAACAGACAGTTATGATAGTTTGGTACTAATTCAATAGTTGAAATGGAAAACAGAAAAAAAAATTAGCTGAAGTTCCAAAGTTTGGTTGTTTCGGTTTGTAAAATGGCCTAATACAGCGTAGGTAGGAAACCAGTGCTGTCGTTGTGACTTATGTGGAAATGAAGGTTCTCAGTGAACTAACTTTTGC
This sequence comes from Propithecus coquereli, assembly GCF_000956105.1. Classification (NCBI taxonomy): domain Eukaryota; kingdom Metazoa; phylum Chordata; class Mammalia; order Primates; family Indriidae; genus Propithecus; species Propithecus coquereli. The sequence goes on along the minus strand of NW_012148530.1, from coordinate 687,976 downwards.
TCAATAACAGGAGTACAATTTTATAGTGATTTTCACTAACCATCCCGTCATCTGGATTCTTTCACGGCCTGGCCTGAGATTTACAGACAGCAGGTATAAGTGCAGTACTTTGTTTTCTGGCAGTTTTATCCTTAGATCTTTTAACATAATAACAGCTTCTTCTTTTTTTTTTTTTTTACTTTAGAAATTGGTGAGCTTTCTCTATTGTGTCTTGCAAGAAAGAGGTAAGGTCTTATGTTGACGATTTTTTTGTGTGTAGTTTCAATTCTTTCTAATGCTTTCTCTTTGCCATAAAATCAGCTTTACATACTTCCAGGGCTGCTTTATGCAGATGTGATTCAAGAAATAGAGACCAATACTTGGTTTTTTTTTTTTTTTATCTTACACATTTGAAAACTTAAGGATAAGAACATTTTTAGCTGGTCTTTTTAAATTCTTAGTCTTATGCTTTGGGACATGAAAGGAAACTTGCATTGGCATTCTGTGTGGTGTAATTTGGAGCCTTGGTTTTCTGGCTTCAGTTTGCATGCTAAGGATTTAGAATAGTAAGGCCAAGACCATTATAAATAGACCCCTGGCTTCTGTAATACTGGGAGCATTATGTTCACAATGCAAGAAAGCTTAAAAACATTGCTTTCATTATAATTGAAGCTGGTATAACAATCCTGTAGACATACTGTTTATATCTGGATTTATTTTTCCCAATATTTCTTTGTAAAAGGCTTACAGTTTTATTTTGTAGATGGCTGAAAAAAATTGGTTAAATGAAGTCAAGATGCACTGATGCCAGAAAGTTGTGTAAGCAATGAAATATGATGACTTAAAAAGTAGTTTTTGTTCGACATCATCCAGGCTTACCACTTACACTATTCACAACCGTTGGATACTTGCCATTTTTCTTCTTTGCAGTAGGAAGAACTGGCCTATAAGTTTCCTCTTTATATATTTATGTGGGTGGGAAAGGAAGTCCTCTGGAAAAGTTGCTGCAGTGAAGGTTATTATCATTTCTGTGCAATTAGATCTCAATACTTACAGATAGAAAAATTAACTTTGTTTTGTAACTTGATTTATTTTAGACTGAATTGAGATGATAATCGAATATCACGTGGAAAGACTCTGTAACAAAATTGGTCACCACTTATGTGTTTCTTAAACATAATACTTAAACATAATACTTTCCCAGTATTGCTGACATATATATTATTCTACACTGATCAGTACCTACATATTCTGTTCTGAAACCAGTTCTCTGACCCAGCGAGGTGTCCTACAATTCAATTTAATTCTGACACTAAGTACCCAGGGTTAGCATAGAGCTCACAAGTTAGTGCAAACAGTTGTGAAGACAGGACTTCATCCACTCAGACATCAACTGCAAATCTCAAAGCCACCTGTACTTCTGACTGATCAGCTGTAAAGTCAGGGGCTACCACAATCATCCCCTTAGGTTTGATGATTTGCTAGAATGGCTCATAGGACTCACCAAAAGCACTGTATTCGCAATTACAGTTTTATTATAAAGGATACTTACAGATCAGGAAAAGCTAAATGGGAGATATATAGTGACAAGGCCTGGGGTTGGGGGCGGGATGGGGCACAGAGCTTCCATCCTTCTTCTGTGGAATCTGGGCATGTTGCCCTCCCAGCACATCAATCTGTTCACAGCCCAGAAGCTCCACTTAGCCTCAGATTCAGAGTTTATATTGAGTTTTCATTACGTAGGCATGATTGATTAAATCATTAGCCATGCGATTGAATTCAAATTCCAACCTTCCTGTCCTTGCCAGAGGTTGGGCTGGCCCAAAGCTCCAATCCTCTAAACGCAATCATGTGGCAGGTCTTTCTAGTGACCAGCTTCCATCCTGAAGCTATCTGGGGCCCCCATCATGAGTCATCTAATTAGCATAATAAAGACTCTCCTACTCAGGAAATTTCCACTCAGGAAATTCCAAGTTTTTTGAAGATCTATTCCAGAAACCAAGGACAGGGAAAGTTAACTAGTGAAAAAGAATAATTTCCTCTTTCCATGTTATTTATTACTCCCTAGTTTTTCTGATTCTTCTGTTATTTGACAGATACTAGATATAAATACTGCAATAAGTAAATTTGAAATAAGAAAAAAAAATTATTGGGTGTCTCCACTGAAAAACAGCATTATTTATAGCCCCCTCCCCTGGGTTATCTGATTCTAATTCTGTAGGGCTCTGTGCCTTTCACTCGCTTTGAGTAATTTCATAATTCTCTAAATTGTACCTAATAGTGGTGCAAAATAATTCTTGTCTGCAGACATGCAAATAAATTCTGACAGGTGGGGATTTCCCTGCTCCACTATGTACAAAGCCAGTTTTGTTTCTCTTTGCAAATTCATTTCAATATTATTTGTATATAAATGTGTCTGTTCTGTAGCTTCTCCTTTGAGTAGGCTTAACATTTAAGTTAATGAGTTAAATAAAACATTTTACAGATGCTGATTTTATGTCTGTGTGAGAGTAATGATTTGACCTGTTTGGGGAAACTCAACCTTTAACAGAAATTATCAAGAGATTGATTATGCAACCTGTAAGAAAGGGGGGAAAAAAGAAAATAAGTAAATGTTGTTAGTTTAGTTACCTTCAAACTGACCAGCAAGTCAAACCACTTCAGAAAATCTGTGTTTATCAGGGTAATTAATTATTTAGTAATTTGCATTAATTGCTTAGTTCAGTCATTCATCAATTATTAATTTATTAATATGATTGTGATTATTATTTACATAATTAACAAAATGCTTAATTATTAACAGGTTTAATTTAAGATGTTGGTAAGATGTATCAAAGAGTGTCTTACACAAACAAAAATAATCCTGTATATGACCATACTGTTAAAGACTAGTTGAAACATATTTTTTAGGAAAATAAACATTTCAAGTTTATTTTTCACACCCTAATTTCAGACTTCAAGGCTTCTAGCCTAAGCAACAGGACAAAGGGAAATGGCATTACCGAGATGAAGCAGGCTACATATAGAGTAGCACTAGAGATGAACATGAGTGATCTGGTTAGGGAGAGTACGTTTGAGATGTTTGCTCTACATACATCCAGGAGGAGAGTTAATTCACATAATTAGACATACGAGGTTTGAATTCATTAACAAGTCTCTGTAAAAGTAGATTTTAGGAGCTGCAAGAACTTAATGGTATTTAAATCCAGGAGACTAGATGAAATGATCGAGGAGGTCAGTGTAGATGAAAATACACTAGTTCCGTGATTCTGTGCATTGAGAGTCTGGGGATGTGAAGTGCTGAAACCAGCAAAGGAAGCTGAAGGAAGAGCCAGCAAGTTAAAAGATAAAGGAAGCGACAGTGATATCCTGGAAGCCAAGTAGGAAAAGTGTATCAAGGAGGTCAAAAGGTGTGAGAGAGGTCCATGAAGATGATGTAGAATTAACCACTGGGTTTACCTATGTGGAGGCCATTATTGCCTTAATAGGAAGAAGAGTGAGGGCAAACACCCCATGGGAGTGGGTTTAAAAGAGAATGAGAGAAAAAAGTGAAGATAACTCCATCTTTTAACTCATCTTGGTTTTGTTTTTTTTCCTCTTGGCAGACATTCCTGGAGACAGAAGCTAATGTGATCCAATTCAAACCTAGGTCAGATGTGGTTACTCTCTACTATTTGGTTACAGGAAATTATAAAGATTCTTATACATTAACGAGAAACACTAAAATAAAAAACGGATGAAGGATATCATAGACAAATTGTAAAAAAGGCAATGATAATAGCTAATAAAGTATTGGTAAGATTCTCAACTGCCCTAGAATTCAGAAAAAAATGCTTATTAAAACAATAATGACATACTACTTCACACCCATATAGATAGATATTTAAAGTTTGGAAATGTCAAATATTGGTTAGGATAGGGAGTAAAACTCTGTTGGAAGGGGTATAAACTGATACAACTAATTTGACTACTTCTTCAAAAATTGAAATATGCATACCCTGTGATGTAGCTTTTTATGTGAATGAAACGGCAATTAAGTTGACTTGGTTATAATTCTAGGGAGGTAGAGGAGGAATGTGTTTGGAAACAAGAAACCCATAATCTTAACTGTTTTGTAGCCTATTTGGAGGCATCTGTATTAAGAGATGATACATGGAGCCTAGAAATAAGAAACATAAAGTTCAAAAAAGTATTAAATTGTCTCTAGTACTTTCCATGAAAAAAAAGATGATCAGTTGTAATAAACCGAATTACTAGGCAAGTGTATGTGTCTATTGCAGGTGTCTCAGTCTTGGCTCTCTGGACTTCTGGGGCTAGATAATTCCTTGTCAAGGGAGGCTGTGTCTTGTGCCTGTAGGATGTTCGGCAGCATCTTTGGCTTTTACTAAATAGATATTAGTAGTAACCCTCAGTTGTGACAAACAAAGATGTCTTCAGACATTGCCAAATGGACCTGGATAGGGGTGGGAGTGGTGGGGGAGGGGCGAGTTTCCCCTGTAGAGAGAGTTGTACCGATCAAATGCCGTGAATATTTCATTTGGCGTGAAGATAATGGTTTTGACTCCATAAATTGGCATTCCCCCTATAGTCGATACTGTTCTCTTTGAAACTTGTGTTCACTAGTGAAAATCCAATTTTTTGACTCTCAGAACTAGAGACCAGAACCTAGAAATAATGGACACATTCACATATGCTCATCTTTTGAACATTTGCCTATATGGCTGGCTGGTCTTCCTGGATGACATCTTCATGCAGTAGTCGTTTTAACTGCAAAAGCAGCCAGTAAGGTTTTGACACACTCAGTCCCTTCTAGGAATCTGTTGTAAGGAAATGAGGAGAAATTGGACAAAGATTGACGTGCCAAGAATTCATTGCTATGTAATTCATAATAGTGATTAATCTCTTTTTACCACTCTTTAATTCGAGTGATAGAAATCCAGTTTAAGTCTATGTAAGGAAAAACAAAACAAAACAAAAAACACAAAACAAAATGTGAGCAACATATCTGTATATTCACTAAAATTGTGGGAAGGGTAGTTGAGAGTATAACTGGATCCAGAAACCCAAATGAAGCCCAGACTCCCTTGTTCTAATTTTGTATCTCATCTCCTCTTGTTTTACGTTGACTTCTCTCAAATTGTAGCTGAGTATTCTCATATGGTGTAAATACTATTGAAAAGGATTTTTAAGTCATCCAGCATCCAGAGATAAGCACAAGTAACAGTTTTCCTTCCAGGCTTCATGCATGCTATCGTATACATACATAACGCACATACACATGCACAGGCATACATAATTATTTGGAGAGCAAACAGTGTATATATCATTTTGTAGCCCACTTTTGTTACTTAGCACTTTTTTTAATACAGACTTTTCTCATTCTTAAATTTTATTTGAAAATGATGTTCAAATATTGTCCAATGTTTCATTCCGTCTACCTTCATGAAACTATTTCCTGCAAAGTGCTTTCAACTTTAAGGTGTTTTCAATATTTCACTAATATAATATTTGACACTAAATAAATTCTGAAATAAAAATAATCAGAAACACATTCTTGATTGTGTCTTAGAACAAAGTCTTAGATACAGAATTAGTGAGTCAAAGGCTTTGTACATTTTTGAGGGTCTTAAAAATAACTGCCAAAGTGACTTTGAGAAAATTGTTCTAATTTATACCTGTACCAGCATTATAAAAGAAATGATTTAATTACTATAAATATGCTAACATTGAATATTACAACTTGCAAATATTTTTGCCAATTTGACAGATGCTTTAATTCGATTGAATAGTTATTCAGATGTTTATCATTCATTTGCATGTCTTATTTTGAGAGTTGCCTAGGCCTATATTTGCCAATACTTATTAGATGTTTTTCTTTTCCTCATTAATGTGAAAGACACATTTATTTGGTAAATTTATTAGCCCTTTGTCATATATGCTGCAAATATTTTTGTACCAATTTGTCTTTTGCATTTTAATTTTATGATATTTTGATATATCATAACTATGGATTCATAGGTAGGTTAATTAATCACGTTTTCTTCTCCAGTTACCGTAGTCACTAATATCCATTCTCATATGTAGATATTATTATTATACTAAAGTACCTGCATAAATCTAATTTCAATCAGGCCGCCTTTCAGCTTCCTAGCTTATTCCCTTTAATACTCCAACTCTAGTAACTCTTCTTCCCTATAGGACTTTCTAACCACCAACCCCATTATCTTTCTCTCTTCCATATTGCCCCGAAGTCCTGATCTTCCTCCTTAGTCTGAAGAAATCCCATCAAGACAATAAATCCCTACAATGCATCCTAAAGTCTTTTGACCCTTCTGTTCTACCTTCTGCTTGTTCAATAAAAAACAAACCCTGATTTAATTGCACTTTAGAATGTTTGCTCCAAGAGAGGAAAAATATGATCATGTTAGCTGGCTTCTCAATAAATTGTTGGTTACCATCCTCAAATGGGCCTTTTTGCTACAGCAAACACCTTTCTCCCCTTCAAACTACCAGCTGATGATAGTGCTTCCTATTTCACACTCTCCAATTACCACTTGCCATCCTGTGTGTGTATGTAAGGAATGCTGCCAAATTTCTGTTTTTATGGATGTCCTATCTTTGTTCCTATGAAAGGCCAATGTCACATTCATTCATTCTAGCCCAATCACTCTTCCCTGATCATTACTTAATTCCAGCATTTGCTTCTCTTTATCATATTGTAATTGCATCTAAGTGGCCAGTGGCCAGGGACAAGATCAGACCTGTGGCTGCAGCAGAAACTAGCATGGATTCAGAGACTACTATGTGGCCACAAGGTTTGCGTCTTCATCGTGTTGAGATGGCTCAAGTCCCTCAGTCCTTCTATAGATTCAGAAAAATACTGGAGAAAAGCAAGGGATAGGAGAGATTATTGGAAATACTGTCTTTCCCCACAAAGAATTTACGTCATCTGCTAAAAACTACACAAACTAGAAGATACCATTATACTTTTATTACAAAGCTTAAATCAAATTTTTTCTATTTTTTTTCTACTCAAGTTTGTGGAAGTATTTTTTCATTAGCACATGTGAATAGTTGAATACATTTTAAACGCATAAAATAAATTCCTAGTTAAAGATGTAATTGAGTATCAGCCTCCTATTTGGTCTGAACAGTACTAAACCAGCAAATAAAATGATATAGCTTCCAATTTTCAGAGAATAAGGTAAATAAATTCCACTAGTACTTTCAATGAATTAGCTAGAAAATATTTCTGAAGAAATACTTGAAGTCTGAAGTAGAATCTTTATTTCTATAACAGCAAATATGAGGATATGTACTGCCACACTTACTCAGAACAGATTCCATTATACATATACTTTAATACCGTTAATTAATATCCTCCTTATAAGTACATGGTTGATGTGACCTATCAACCATGGCTAATATAGAAGTTAAACAGACATAGAGTTTTTTGTAACAATAAATATGAAACACAAGCAGAAGTGCAACAATAGGAGGTGAGTTTAGCATATGGTATTCTCGAATATAATATTAAAAAGCATACACATTTGAGTATTGGAACACATTTTTGAGTGAGAATATAAATTCATAAATGCTCATTCTTTTTACAGCATTTTTGACAAATTTCCATAAATTTTCTTTTAGTTATTTATTAATAGTCATATCAACATGTATGAAATTCTTAACAGGCCAACACATTCTCATTAAGTCTATTTAGGATCAACTTGAACTTTAAAATTTTAACCTTGATCCCAATTATTGCCATGCATCATGAGAATAATCTAGCATATGTACCGTGCTAAAGTTTCTTTTTCTTTATAGAACTTTCATATTCCTTTTACTGATGTATTTCTTCTTCACGTCATTCCACCAAAGCTAACAAGGTATTATCATGTTTCTAATTAGGAAGCAGAAAGACAGAAATGTGAATTTTGCTTCAGGTTAGTTAGAATAACCAATCATCTGCTGTCCTCTCCTTTCTTCTAGAACATACTGGGAGGTGGGAGAGGGTTATTTCACTCTTCTCCTGAGTTGTGTAATATGAAGCCACTTGGTCTCGTGGGCACATCCATGCTACCTTCAGCTCCGTCATTGAAAATCTCTCACTTCATTACTGGTCACCTCCTGGAGTTTCCAGAGCCAATCCCTATAGAGATACTTCTCTCCCTGAGGACAAGCAGCAGCAAATTTGCTATCGGGTACAGTTCCTTCACTTTGCTACCTTGTCCCTTCCCCCACATCACTGCCACTCGACAGCGTATGGTTTGATCAGACTTTTCTCAGAGTTTGGAGGTAATTATAAGGAACTGGAACTTAGAAGAAGATAATCACTTCATTGTTAAGTTGCACTTTCCTGTACATTGATGAGTCTATTTTTGGGGACAACTATTTTTGAAAGTCAAATTTCTCCATTGCCAACCAACCCCCTTATCAGACCCCGCCTAATATTGCTTTTCTTCTAATGTCTACTGAGCAAACATCACCCCATTTTAGGGCACCCCAAGTTCTTTCCACAAGATTGATTTTCCTCAGGATTCATTAACCTCCCAGGACCAGACCTTAGTTAATCAATCCAGAGATTAATGACTCCAAGGCTCCACATGATTGGCCATTGAAAACCTGATTCCTACTGAATGGTGCTGGGCAGGTATGGCTCCATCCTTCTAAGTCTCAACAGGATATCTGGACATAATTCTGATACCACTGACATTTCTTCACCAGTGTGATTTTTTGTATACTGTTTATTCTCCCCATAGTCCAGATAATAACAGTAGACCCTTCCACATTCCCCTTTCCTAAAGGTTAAGTGTTATTTCTCAAAGAAGCAGAATTTAATACTGTAGTGAAAAAAGAGAATTACCTTTCTATTTTATTTTTAAAGCACCCCTCTCACAGTAAAAGCTTAATCCAACCTTGAGGAACAAGTGATGATGAACTTTAATGACATAAACTTTTAAAATGTCTCCTAAAATGATTCAGTTAATAAAACAAACATTTATTAAGCACCAAATATCTATAGGTACTGTGTACTATAGATGAAAACCTTGATTAGATGCTCTTCTCATGTACACTCATAGTCTCCTGGACTTTTCAAGTACAGTTTACAGGATGCTACCTTGTAATTGCCTGTTTGCTTGCTTGAATCATTCACCAGGTTATGTGTCACTAGGGTGGAGATTTATAGGTCCTATTTTCTCTCTTACCATTAGCATTTAGCAGTGCTCATAATAGAACACTTGTTTAGTGTATAACTCTAAACCATTCTGTAACTATGAATGGGTTATGAATCTCAAACAGGATCATTGACATTCTAGGGAGAGAAATAGACAACTGTTTAAGTGGTTAAAAATCCTACGGTGGGATAATATAATGAGAGCTTATTTTCTCGTGTAGAGGCCAAAGCCCTTGGATCCTGGAGGTTCGAGGAAAATCACTGACAAGAGGCAGATTGATTAATAGGATAAAAGGCATACAAATTTATTTAGCATGTATATACAGGAGCCTTCAGATTGAAGACTCCAAGATACAGAAAAAATTGTCCATTTTTATGCTTAGGTTCAACCAAGTATGGACAGCCATATAGAAATATGATTGGACAAAAAGGGTATGATCTAATACTAATAGACTGAGTGGGGAAACCCAGCAAGGCCTGTCTGTCTAGATTCTTCTTGGCCTCTCTGATCATGAATTTCTTCCTTCTGGGTATGGAGCAGGACCCTCCCTAGAATGTGGGTGTTACAGTCAAATAAGGTAGGTCAGATAATTTCTGCATAGCCAGTCTTTACATAGAATATTTTTAGGTTTTATGGATGGCTTTTGGGAAAAGGGGTTCTGGTTTCTATGGCCCACCTTGGGGAAGAAGGATTCTAGTTCCTATCACTAGCCTCAGAGGAGAATGGGACTAAGAGACAGGAGGACAGAAGTTCAGAGAAAAATTTTTGCTTCTGAGGCCTTCATTCTGGAGTACTGTTTTCTGAGCCTCATCATTTGTTTATTTTTGTTGTCATGGAGACAGAAAAACATAAGAGGTACATTTGCCTTCTTAAAAGAGCCCCAAATTGTGTATAGATCTTTATTTAGAATTCTAGACTCTTTTAGTGGGGTGGGATGTAAGAGCTCCTTTGTGTTTCTGGGAACTTCTTGATAATATTCCTTACACAGGTTATATCATGGAGGTTGAAACTCATTGAGAAACTCATTCTAGAAACTAAATAAATTGAAGGTATTGAATCCAGCAGGGCAAGACCTGGGTTCCTTCCTCTCAGGGCTGTAGGAGGAGCAGCTGTGTACTGTACCATGGAAACTCAGCCATGGTTAGCTCAAGACTTCTATTTTATATAGACAAAGAAGAGCCATTTGAATGGGAATGAGGGTGTGGACACTCCCAGGGAGGGTAAGATGACCCTTATCTACCCAATCTCAGTACCTGCAAGTCCTTTATTACCTCAGCAGTTGTCTAATAACAGCTTATATTGAGATCTCCTGGCAATTGAGGGGTTGGAACCAAATTTAATGCACTGCAAAATATTCTGTGGTAACATAACCTCATTAACTGTAAGTGAAGTGATTTAGGAGAGGGCAGAGAACAATTAATTTTTCCAGGAGCTTTAGTTTTGGAGGGAGGGATATAAAACGTCCCAGAAATCCTCAGCTGTGATTAGAAATAGAAGGGGGAAAAAATCATTTGAGGAAGCAGAAAGAGCGTAAGTAAATGTAGGAAGGTAAGAAAACGTATACTGGAAAAAAAAGCATTTAGTTTGATGTAGCTAAAGCAGCGGTTACCAGCATTTGCTGGGCATGTGAAGCATCTATAATGTTTTCATAGACGGTACGTGTATCAGAGACCTAACTGGGATAGTCTGGATAAGGAAGTATGGAATGGGGCTCTATTATGCAGATGATGAGTAAGGTTTACAGGTGTGTTGATGCACTTAAAAAGGTGAAAACCATAGGGATAGAGGATTAAATAGCAAAAAAGATTAATAGGACTTTAGCAAAAATCTAGATAGAATTGGATTTTGAAGAATGTTGAATGACATGCTCAAAATGTTAGACTTTGAAAGGAGTTTCATCTTTCTCTGTTTATTTTGCGGGTATGTGCCATTTTTGTATTTTATGTAGTTCCTGTAGACTAAGTAAAAAATATACCAGTAGTTTAATAATTTAGAATTTATATTGACTGGTTACTTTTATAGAAAGACTTAACCTATTTCCATCAAAAACAATATTTTCTAACAAATACATTGATGATTTTTACCTCTGAAAGCAAAATTCTGCTTTTCAAAGACATCTTAAGAAGGAAAATACTAACCTAATCAAATCATAAAATTTTTGTCATGAAAATCTAAATGAACTTTCTAAACCCTTACTACCTTGGCTGTCCTTTCTAACTGAAATGTTTAGTATACACAACGAGTAAATTTCACACTTAGAAGGCTCTTAAAGAGTGGTGGTTGGAATAGGTTTTGTCAGTGACTGTGTTCTACATAACTTAAAACATTCAACATGCGTGTGAATATATGTGTGTATAGACTTACAGGCAGAATTACACTTACAAATGGTTTTGGCTTCAGATTCAGGCCTCAGAAAATGACTTAATTCCCTAACCTGACACTTTCCACTGTTATAGGTTAATCTTCTATAAACTCATTTTGAAATGATATGTTATGTTTATTCTAAAACTCCTTAAAGTAGAAATATTTCAAAAGTATAAAATGTTAATCATAAGAGAACTAAAAGAACACATTTTTCCTCTCATGAAAATTTGGTCAGTTATCAAAAAGTCAAAGAGATATTTTTCTATAAAATGCTGAATTATAAGGTATGGAAAAATCCATGAAACTAAAACCTCCACACTGTCTAAATTAAATGCCCATATTTATTTATATAATGAGAGTGACCCTCAGTATATAGAAGATACTTCCTTCTTTTTTTTTTTACTGTGGTTTTCTTATATGAAGGAACACTGCATGGCCTGTATTCTACTTAATTAAAAGCAATAGTAGGCCTTCCCCCATGTGATGTTAAAGGGACCTGAGCTGAATAGTGTGTTGACATCAGATGAATGGGCGAGGCCACCTGCTAGCTCCACTCTTGGCTTTGTGGATGATTTGCATTCCTGTGGCCTGTTGCTCTGCATGACCACTCTCAGCACTTCATAGCCCCGTGGCCTGTTTAATATCACGGATGCCTTCCAGTCATGAAGTTTCTCTTCTATATTAACATCAGCACACAATAGCAAGGGGGCCCATTCCATGATTTCTCTGCTCAGAGTATGATGGTTTTACTTAATTTAGGCTGCATGAAGCAAAGGAAATGCTTTTCTACAGGCTGGATTAAAATAAAATAAATTTCTTCTTGCCGAAAATCATTAACAGATTGTCCTTTCATGAAGGTAATTTTCCTCATTTTAATTGACAAGCAATATGTTAGATCGAAATATAAATCTTGATATTATTAATATGCACAGGATGTTTCAATTTTGTTTCTTTCTCAGTTTAGAGTAAGTCACCCAAGTATGTTAAGATTAAGTGTGGTTCACATACCATAGAATTCACCCACTTGAAGGGTAATGTCCTGCAAAGACTGTGTGGGTATTAGTCTGTGAGCCTAAAAAATTTCATGTTTCAAAGAAGAGAAGTAGTAGGTCGCAACAGAAGAGAAGAGGAAAAATCGTAACATTGCAATCTAGGATATATTAAAGAGGAAGAGAAAGGTGTGATGAAGAAACATACCAAACAGTTGATTTTAAATTATTTTAAAACAAGTAAAACTAACAGAATTTATATTCGTAGATTTGATGTTTTGCCCATGAAAAGTTAAAACAACACCTTAAACCTACCCAGCATTAGCAGAGGTATTAACTTTATGCATAGACTGTATGTATGTTTTTGTATTTTAAATAGTTAAGTCTTCATATGAAAATGAAAAATTTATATTTAATTCCATACTTATATGTTGAAATAAAATATATTTGATGAATAAAATGCTGGAAGCATTTTGTATATGTCTGTTTGGGTTTGGGGTACAATTATTAAATGGGATCTACATTATTTAAGACACAAGTGATTGATGAGGGAAAGATTTTACTGTTTTACAGTTCTCTAAAATGTCAATAGTTAACTGTATGTAAAACACTTACTACAGGTTGAGAATCCATAGGTGACAGAAAATGGGATTTTCATGCAGCACTAAAACCTGGGTGGATCTTAATGTTAAATAATGTCACCTGTAACCTAAATAAGCATAGATATATCAAGAGCAAAATAGAATAAAGAAATTCAATACTTCAAAATATATTTATGATAGTGTTTTTAAAATAATTACTGCCATTTTTCTCCAAAGGTAACCCATATAAACTTCACCAATAATGAAGTAATTTTAAAAGAGAATTTTGATATAATTGAAAAAATTAGGTTATTATTTATATTTATCACATAAAATACTATTATTGTAGTAATCAAATTTATTTTTCAGAGGATTGTACATTTCTTTTGATTAAAAATTATTTTAAAATTTTTCACTCTGTCTCTTGTCAATTATAATTTAGTCACATAATTTATTTTTGAAACACTAAATGGTTTGCTTTCTTTCTTTTTAAAGAATAATTATAAGCTTGTAAGAGGTGTTTTTAAATAAGGCTACTGAAAGAAAATAGAATGTGAATGGCAGTTGGCCCTAGCAATCATTTATTATTCTCTCTAGTTTAATTCTCTGTATTTTGCTTATTTCTTTATGGGAATTTGATTTTAATCTATAATATCATTCCACCATGCTGCTAGGATTCAATTTAGTTTCCTGTGTGACACTATATATTAAAATCAAATGAGACCAGCCTGAGCAAGACTGAGACACCATTTCTATAAAAGATAGAAAACATAGCCTGCCATGGTGGCGTGCACCTGTAGTCCCGACCACTTGCGAGGCTGAGGCAGGAGGATCACTTCAGCCCAGGAGTTTGAAGTTGCAGTGAGCTATGGTGATGCCACTGTACTCTAGCCCAGGTAACAGAGTGAGACCCTGTCTAAAAACAAGTAAACAAATGAGGCGAGCCTTGTAATTTCCCCAGCATACTATCTTGAGGGAGTTTCCAAGTCATAGCACAAGGAGGAAAAGGAAGGACCTATAATTTTATATCCAGCTAAAATATCTTTCAAAAACAAAGATGAAATAAAGATTTTTTTTTTTTTAATCCGAAAGCTGAAAGAATTCATCCCCAGCAGGTTCACACTGTAAGTAACGTTAAAGGAAATTCTCCAGACAAAAGGGAAATGACTCTGGATGGGAACAGAGATCTATACAAAGGATGAGAATTACCAGACATAGCAACTACATGAGTTAATATACAAATTTTCAAAAAAGAAAGTAAACTTCTTTAAAGATTATTGACTATTTAAAGAAAAATAATAGCAATATATTATAGGTTTTATTACATATGAATAAGTAAGATGTTTGAAACAGTAGACTATAGTTTGGCAGAAAGGCAATAGAAATATGCCATTTTAAGGCTTTTATACTGTATGAGAAGGAGTACAATATAATCTGAATATAGATTGTGATAAGGACTATAAATTCTAAAGCAACCACTGAAATAACAAAATTTATAGCTAATAAATTAATAAAGGAGATAAATTGAAATCATAAAAAAGTCCAGTTAATCCAAAAGATGACAGGAAAAGGGGATAGAAAACAAAGAACAGAATAGATAGAATAGAAAAAAAAGCTTTATAATATACTCAAAACTAACCATATGAATAATCACATTAAATGTAAATGGTCCAAATACCCCAATTTAACCTCAGACTTTGCCAGATTGGGAAAAGTTAGACCTAACTACCTGCTGTTTATAAGAAACAACTTTTTAAAAATAACAGCTTTATTGAGATATAACTCACATATCATAGAATTCACCCACTTGAAGTGTAATGTACAATTTATTGATTTTAAATATATTCACATATTTGCAACTATCAGTACTGTTAAGAAACAACTTTTAAGTATAAAGATACCCATGAGAAAAGTTAAAGGATGAACAAAAAAGTATTGTGCTAACCATAGTCGAAATAAAGCTGAAGTGACAATATTATTATTAGATAAAGTAGATTTTAAAACACAGAATATCAGTAGGATAAATAAAGCCATCGTATAAAGATAAAGTAGCCAATTTATCAAGAGAACATAACAGTCCTACAGTTTATACTCCTAATAACATAGCTCCAAAATACATAAAGCAACAACTAATAGAACTGCAACAAATACAAGATAAGTTCATAAATTCATAATTATAATTGGATATTTTAATCCTATTAATTCTATAAATCCTATTTAATTCCTATCTCAATAATTGATAGAACCAATAAACAGAAAATCAGCAAGGATAGAAAAAACTTGAATAACATTACCAACAAACTGACTTAATTGGAGTTTATAGAACACGTCACCTAACAACAAAACACACATCATTTCTACTAACATGGAATGCTTACCAAGATAGATTACAAGACAGATAAATCTAGCATGTAAATAAACTGTCAATTAATATAAAAGTATTAAGCGTATATACAATATATTCTTTAACTATGTTGGAATCAAATAAGAAATAGCAGAAATACACCATCTGGAAAATACCCAAATATAAGGAAATCAACACACTCCTGAATAAATCATATGTCAAAGAATAAATGACAAGAAACATTAGATATTTAAATGTTTTTAATTGTTTAATTTTAATTTTAATTTTTTTTTAGAGACAGGCCTTGCTATGTTGCCTAGGCTGGACATGAACTCTTGGGCTCAAGTGATCCTCCTACTTCAGCCCCCTGTGTAGGTGGACCTACCAGGCTCACCCCACCTTGCCAGTTCAGAAACTATTTTTATTTAAAAAAATGAAAAATAAAAACACAAATGTCACCATTTGTGGTATACTGCAAAAGCTCTACCAAGATGTAAGTCAATGGTACTAAAGGTTTCCAATCAAAGACTTCAGTTTCTACCTTAAGAAACAAACAAAAAATGCAAGAAAGAGTAAGAAACAAAATAATAAAGACTACAGCCAGCATCAGTGAAACGGAAAACAAAATCAATAGAGTAAATCAATAAAACAGAAAATTGATTCTTTAAAAATATCACAAAAATTTGTAATCTTCTTGCCAGACTAATCTGGAAAAAGAGAGAGAAGGTGAGAGAGAAAGAAAGAGAGAGAGAGAAAGACACAAATTACTGATGCATAGATGGAAAGGTGGTGCCACTATAGACTCTACAGGTATTAAAATGACAGTAAGAGGCTGTTATGAACTCCTATATGTCAACGGATTTGTCAAATTAGATGTAACAGACAATTTTTTGAAATAACACAAACTACTAAAGTTCATTCAAGAAAAAATAGACAACTCACAGTATTATGTCTATTTAAAAAATTGAAATTGTAGTAAAAATCCTTTCTACAAGAAAACTTGAAGCTCGGATGGCTTCAGAGGTGAATTCTATCAAACATTTAGGACACAATAATACACAAGATAAAATAATTAAGAATAAAATAATAATTCTACACAGACTATTCCAGATCCATAATTCATTCAATAAGGCTAGCGTTATATTAATATCAAAACCAAACAAAACCACTTAAAGAAAGTAAAATTACACACCACTGTCCTTTGTGAACATAGAATCACAAATTCTGAACAAAATTTTAGCAAATTGAATAAAGCAATATATAAAAATGATAGTGCATTTCATCAAATGGGGTTTTACACCAGGAATGGAAGGTTGGTTTAAATTGCCAAAAATCAATACAATTCACCATATTAGCAAATTTAAAAAGAAAAAACATATAATCATCTCAATAGATACATCAAAAGTATTTGACAAAATCAAGCTTCCATTCCTGATTTAAAGATAAATAAATAAATCTCTCAACAAAATAGGAAAAGAAGGAAACACCCTAAAATTGATAAAAAGCATCAATGAAAAAACATATAGCTAATATCATACTTAATAGTGCTAAACATTTTCACACTAAGATCAAGAACAAGACATGGATGTCAGCTCTCACCATCTATATTCAATACTGTACTAAAGGTTTTAGCTAGTGCAATAAGACAAAAAAGAGAAAGAGGTGTCATTCAGATGAGAATCAAAGAAGTAAGATTATATTTATTTGAGATAGTATGCCCATCTACATAAAATATGCATAAAATCTGCCCCCCAAAACTCCTGCAACTATTAAGCTATTTCATCAATGATACAGGATATAAGATTAATATACAAAATTTAAGCACAGTTCCATATACTACTAATGAACAAAGGGATGTTGAAATTAAAAAATAAACCATACATTGAAAATATTAAATGCTTAGGGATAAATCTTCCAAAAGATATGCAAGACCTATAAACAGAATATTACAAAATATTGCTGAGAGAAATTTAAAAAATATAAATGTAGACATACACTTCATCATAGCTCGGAATACTCAATATTGTTAATATGCCAATTCTTTCCACTTGATATACAGAGTCAATGCAATCCCTGTCAAAATCTCTGCAGTCTGTTTTTTTTAGAAATTGACCAGATGATTCCAAAATTCATATGGACATACAAATGAGTAAAATAACCAAAACAACCTTGAAAAAGAACAAAGTTCAGGAGTACACATTTCCTAATTTCAAAATTTATAAAGTTGTGGTAATGAAGACATGATACTAGCATTAAGATAGGCAAATGGATCGGTGGAACAGAATAGAGAGTCCAGAAATAGATCCAGCCATATAAACAATTGATTTTTGACAATCCAAAGGAAATTAAGTGAAACATAAGAGTCTGTTCAATAAATGTGGTGGGACGATTGAATTTCCATTTGCACCAAATGTATTCATTACACCTGCAATAAAATAATAAAAATGCTAAAACTTTATAAGACAAAAATCTTTGTGACTTTGAGTTAGGCAAATATTTCTTAGATATGACACCAGCAGTATGATCCATAAAAGAAAACTATTGACATATTGTACTTTCTCAAAATTAAAAGCTTGATACTGTTAGTTCAAGAGAATAAAATGACTACTTAGTTAAGCTATTATTCAAGAGTGAGTGTAAAGGAGAGGCATATTCAAAGTAAAGCTGCAAGTGGTTACTACTCCCAGATCGTCACTGAGGCAATGACCAAAGCAGAATTCTGAAGAAGGAACTTGCACCCACAGTGAAAGAATAGGAGAAAGCAAGAAGCAACAAGCAACAAGTTGTAAACATAAAAGAAACATTGACTATGTAAATTAAAAATAATAATTACCTGAGGGTGTGCAAAAGTAAAAATAATATACTAAACAATAACATTTGTTTAAGATACAGGAGTTAAATCTTTTTAAGGTATTCAGTAGCAAGAAAAAGATGTTGATCAACTTCAGGCTTTGTTAATTATAAAAATGATAAATTTTTGGAGTAGTCACTGAAAAAATAGAAATATAATGTATAATATACAAGAAGATGAAAAGGAACTTAAAATTTCGATTCAATAAAAAGCAAGAAAGGGGAAAATAGGAAGAAAACCAGGTACAGAAATAGTTTATATATTTATCAAATATTCAAAAAATATGAATAAATCAAAAATGTTAAAAGTTTTTCAAGAAAAAAGTGTGTGGGGATACAGAATGAAAAAAGTTAATTGCTGATACTAGTTGAAGTCGGGTGATAAAGTTTGTTATATTATTTTCTTTATGTTGTATGTGTTTGAAATTCCCCCCCAAAAAAGGTTCAAACCTAAAATTTCTCATTATACTATTTTGCCATGAACTTTTAAACTGTAAAAACAATAACAGTAAATAGATTGGCTTTAAAAAAATCATGTTGTATTCTTTTTGCAAAAGACAACTCCAACATGCATTTTACAGATTGTTTGAAAGTAAAAAGGAAGAAAAATACTAACCAAAGGAAAGTGACTATGGCAAAATGAATTTTTGACAGATTATAAAGTTAAAAATTATATAAAGACATTGACTACTTAATGATTAACAATAAATTCAATAGGAAAATAAATTTCATCACAAAAATTACTTTCAATACTAAAATCACTTTTGTTTGCAGTGCCTTTGTTTGAAAGAAAATACAATTGTTTTTCTTTTTGTTTTCTTTCAAAGTTTTACGGGGTACAGATGTTTTTGGTTACAAGGATCACTTTTGTAATGCTTGAGTCAGGGTTAAAAGTGTGTCTGTCACCCAGGTAGTGTTGATTATACCCGTGAGGTAGGTTTTCGCCCATCCTCTCCTCCCCCCTTCCCCCTGATTATTTTCATTGAGTTTTAGTTCCTTCTATGCACATGAGCACGTGTGCTCATCAGTTAGTTCCAATTTAATAGTGAGTACATGTGGCGTTTGTTTTTGCAAAGAAATATAATTCTTAAAGGGATGAAAAAGTGCTTGGTCTGCATTTTTATGATCAACGCAATCTAACAGTGACAGGTGATGCAATCATTTCCTCCATCTTCATGGCAACTTGAATATTTACTGAAAAGCTGAAGGGTGCACCCATGGTGTAGAGATCTAGAATATGTATGGGAGAAAATTCAAAAACAAACATAAAGATAACTAAGTCCAAATAGATGGTAGGTTTCCTTATGCATTTAGAGGGCACGACGTTATTTTGGTAGGGGCGTAGAAAGACCAGGGGCTCAAAATGGAGGGTGCAGAGTGTCAGTTTGCTGAAATTTACTGTCTGTGAAGTTTGGTGAGACTCCAGTGGAATAAGAAGCAATTTGATGTGTTGTTGAAAAGCCAGGCAGCAAGACAGACCTGGTTTGTATTCTAAGTGCACTGTACACCAGCCCTGTGACCCCGGACATGCTACTTCAACTCACTGACTCATAATTTCCTCCTCTGTAAAATAGGGATGATGTATCTGCTTTACAGAATTGTAGGAACTAAATAAAACACACACACAAAGTGTTTAGCAGAGTGTGATTTTAAGCTGCAATATTGTTTTGGACAAAAAGAAGCTAAGGTGGAGATGCTCACATTTATCCGAGAACTGGTAAAACTACATTAATAAAGTTTTGTTTTTGTTCTTATTAATTCTTTATTTGACACTATTGTTTGGACAATTATTCTTACTCTGAGCTGTTCGTGGCAGTGAAAGATTTTTAAAAATCTGAATTTCCAAAAATAAAGACTTGGCTAAATAAATTATTACATAATGCAGTGGAATAATTTGTAACTTCTCTAAATCTCAGTTATTTTATCTGAAAAATAATGGGAATAATATCTACCCCTTGGAGTAGTTGTGAAGATTATATAAGGTTATATAAGGAAAGTGTTTAGCCCAGTGCCTGGGACAAAGCAAGCCTCCATTTGTAAATTCATAGTCCATGCATAGCAGTATATTTGGAAGTATATAAAAGTATGTGCAGATTATGGCTTTCTATTAGCAGCTTTATAATTTTTTAACATTCTTCTTGTGTTTACCAATTTTCTTACATTTAAGATTGGACTGTGATTTTTATTTTATTTTATAGTTTTGTAATTTCAACAACAGTAATTGAATGGAGTCAACAAACCAAACAATAAAATTAAAGCATTTGTTAATTGGAAGCATTATTCTAACCAAACACTCCCTCTATCTTCCACAATATTTTTTCATCCATTGTACCTGCTCTAATAATATGTTAATATTTTACTTGAGTTAATAGTCTGTATCTCTTGTATATAACATACATACTGATTTATAAACTAATTTAATATGACCAATACTGATAGGGGAAAACAATAATATTTGAATGAAAATGAAATTGAAATAATAAAACAAGTATAAAAGCCTTTAAAACCAACAAAAAATCTAAATAAAAAGCCAAAATAGATTATAAAATTTCTCACTGATGCTTCAAAGTAACAAATTTATGGGAGGAAAAAAATGACTCAAGTTTCATTTCTTAACAAGTAATCATTTTGATAAAAAACTCATTTAGTGTTTTCTAAATTTCCTTCAGCCCAAAATATGTCCTTATTTTGGAGTTGGAGAAAATAAAACATGAGTAGTCAAGAGATGTCTAGTACAGACTAAATTAGAATCCACACTTAATCCTAAATCTTGAATGTTATGCCAATAAATGTGTTTTTTTTCCTAAAGCAGTAGAAAGCATTAAAGGTTTTATTGGGCAGGAGAGTTACATCAGAAATATGATACTTAAGCAAAGTTACTGGTGGCAACAGTGTGGTAAATGGACTGGAAGGGACAGAGTTAACTGAGCTGAAAACCAGTATGGATGAGCAAAGACTCATTTTGTGGTTTGCTTTATGTGTGAGGCCCTATCTCAGCTTTGGTTTAAAGTGATAGCACTTTTCTCCTGGAAAAGCTGTTTTCATACCCGAGGGCTTTCCCAGAGGTACTTGTGGGCTTCCTAGCATCATTACACATGGGCAATGTCTGGGGAAAGGGATTCTCTTTTCCATATATCTGTTTCTCATATCTGGATATTAAATATAGAGAACGATGAGGGGTTTCCCTTGAAAAAGACATCTGCTGCTAAAACTCATTTTTAAAAACATCACATTAACTATAGAACTCTGGTGTGCAGATAGACAGCCTTCAGTTCTGTAATTTCATTGCCTTTGTTTGAAGATTCTATTATGAAACAACCTTTATTTCTGCTTTAGTCTGCCTTGAAGACAGCACAAGGTCACAGTTTGTTATAGCACTGTTTTATTTTTGCAAAAGTCACTTTCATAATGCTGTCTGCCTGCAGTGGGGATCTTATTTTTGGGAATTAGAAGCTTGATTAGAGAAAATATTTAACCTCTTCACAATAATCTGTAGTGGGCAAGAAGAAAGGTAGTTCCTATTAAGTCCTCCCCTTAAGCTAATGTGGAGCAGTACTACTCAGTGTGGTCCCTGGATGGGCAGCATCGCCTGCAGCCTGGACCTCAGGAACCAGAAACTTCCTGTGAACAAGATGCCCATGTGATCGCATGACCGATACAGCATGAGAGTCCACTGCGCTGGAGAACACAGTGGACACTTGAGTCCAGTGAGTAAGATTCATGGACAAGCACTGAGCATATTAACAAGAGTAACTATATTCAACAGTGTAGATAATATTTAACAATGCTTGTGTGTTGGGGATCTATGCCCCTCCTTTCCGCCTTACTCTCTACTTCCACTTGTTTTCTAACTGATTAGTAAAAAAAAACTTTTAAAATTCTGTTAAAACCTTGTGTTTTTTTCTCAGGCTATGGTCTAATGACAGTAACAAACAGGAAAGTCAATGGGATTGTTTGTTTTCTACCAGTTTATTTTTTTTAATTAAATGACCAAACTAATGGGATGGCATCACGCAGAAAAACAGCCTTCATATCTTTGAGGTTCTTCTTTTTTCTTGTTCAGTAACAGTGGGCTTGCCAGATTTCAGAGTCACTATATCTCACAACTTAGGTGCGGTTTTACCATTAGGTCACTTCCAGTCATTACGCATAGGCTGTTACCCTTAAGATCGTAAGTCAGGTATATTAGCAACTTCTTTTTTATTTCCGATGTTTCCTTTTATTTCATTTCTTGATGATTTTGTATTAATAATGATAATCATGGAAACTCTAAAGTTTGTGCTATTGGCCTTACCCTGTCATTAGTAAATTAAAAAATCTTTGAGGCTATGTCTCTATTTTTAATTCGGGTAAGGACTCATCATAAAGGATTTAGAGGAGAAAGGTAAAGAGAGCTGGAATGATCTTTTCTGAGTAAATATATTAGAGGAGCCAAGCGTTTATACCACTACTTAATATGACATCAGCCAAAGCTCTGGTTTCTCAAAGTACCAGCCACAAGAGCCAACATCCTGACCTAGAGTGGTTAATAATGCCTCATATGTGGTAGATTCCTGGCGATTCACATATCCTACAGTTGATTTCAGCGTGGTATTATGAGTATGTCCATGAATCTAGTTTAATATCAGGTTATTAAGTATGAAATGTCCGATTTCCTTAAGTACAAAGTTTGACAGTTGATATCTCTGACATCTGACATTTCACTTTGACACTTCTTGTTTTATTTTTATTTTGAAGGTACATTCTCATTTTTTCAAACACACTGGCTTGTGATTATCTTTCAAAAATTTTTTACAGCAACTTTTATGAAACCATGAATAAGTCAACAATTTGTGTTATTTCCGAATACAAGTTCTGTGGTGGAACCAATGTCAACCAAGTGTTTGGGAAGGATGTGACTAATGAACACACAGTACATCCATGGTTTGAGAAGTTCTGTTCTGGTGATTTTAATCTTGACAGTGAGCCATGTGGGTGACCTGACAGCAAGGTGTATAACGATGAGCTGAAAGCTATTGCAGAAGCGAATCCATCTCAACCTACTGGTGAATTAGCAGCAAAGTTTGACATTACTATTCCAATAAGATTGAACCATTTGAAATAAATTGGCAAGGTAAAGAAGCTGGATAGGTGGGTTCCACATGAATTAAATGAGCATCAGAAAAAAAATTGCCTCAAACCTTGCCTTTCTTTGCTGTCATGACATAAAGGTGAACGATTTCTGCACTGTATTATTATGTGTGATGAAAAATGGATTCTTTTTGACAATCACAAGCATTCAACACAATAGTTGGATAAAGATGAATTTCCAAAACACAGTCCAAAACCAAATATTCATCAAAAAAAGCTAATGGTGTCTGTTTGGTGGTCCAGTGCTGGTATTATCCACTATAGCTTCATGAAACCTGGCCAATCCATTACAACAGATGTCTACTGCAACCAATTTGACAAAATGATGAGGATGCTTGTGATTAAGCAGCCAAGATTGGTCAATAGAGACAGGCCAATCTTCTTGCAAGACATTGCTTAACTATATGTTGGACAAACAATGCTGCTCCAACTACAAAGATTGGACTTAGAAATTCTCAGTCATCCACTGTATTCACCAGACCTTGCACCAACTGACTACCACTTCTTCCAGGCTTTGGACCACTGCTTGCAAGGAAAAATATTCAATTCTCAATAAGCTGTGGAAAACACCTTTCACGATTTCATTGCCACTAGCTTTCCAAGCTTCTTTGCAGTTGGCATAAGCAAGCTACTGTTAAGATGGCAAAGCTGTGTTGATAGTTTAGGTGCACACTTTGATTAATTGTACTGCTTCTTGTTTGAGATATAATAAACTAAACTTTTGATTCGAAATTGGACATTTCAGATTTAATGACCTGATACAATGATACAGTCTTGCTGAGTGCTGGGGGGTAAGTTATCACCAACATCAATGTCACCATCACTGCCGGACATAATATTAAATCCTTGTGCATGACAGATGGAGGAATTGAGGCAGCCAAGATACATAAAATACAGTGTTCTATAGTTACCTTATTGGGTAAATGTGACAAGTAGGTGAAATGAATGTGAATGGCCTTTGAAAAGAGAGCAACGTCACAGTGATATTATCATTGATAGCTCATGTTTTATCTCACGTTTAGTCTCAAAGGACTATAAAATTGAGCTGTTAGTAGATTGGATCAAATTATCTGGCATATTAAATATCTCCCTATATAATCATTTGATAATAGGTATAAGTCTAAATTAGGAATTATAGAATTCTATGAAATATTTAAGACATACTTTAATTGAAGAATCAATTGCTTTAGTGGAATCACAAACACAAAAATCTAAAAAATTCTTTTGACTTCTCTGAAATAGTAGCCCATATGTATAAAGCAGTTTTTAGTATTATAAAGCAAAATCTTGTGTATTAGAAATGTGAATTTTAATGGAGTAAATTTCCCCTTACAATTTGTCTCATATTGTAAAGGTTATTATGTAGGAAGTGTTTTATAAAGCCATATCCCTTGACTTTCCTGTGATCTGGGCTTGATAAAGCCTAGAAAATAACAATTAGGTGACATTTTGCTAACACTCAGAGTATATCTACCACAATACCACCTCTCTCTGCCATTATACCTATGTGCTAGCTGCCATTGCATCCAAGTATATGAAGTATTAAATAGGCCCCAAGTGCCAAGCAAATGCAAAGGCAGCAAAGCATTTCCTTCCCTGCATATGGGAACCATTTCTTACGAACTTAACTTCGATGAAGATAAGTAGTTTGAACTGTTTTGATATTGCCTTTGTTAAGAAACCATTTTCATTCTGAAAACCAAACTTTTAGTTCTTTTTTGGAAACTGTGGACAATTAAAACATTTTGCACACTGGAGAGTTTTCAGTGTTCAGTGTTTTTTACAAGCATTTTTGAAAGAAAGTGTATGAGGATTTTTATGACTGGATATTTTAAATATTGTAAATATTATGCTGAGCATTAGGCCCCATGCTGTCCCTGCACTAGCATTATATAAAGTTTAGGCAAATGTGTGATAGTGGGAGAAATGCTTGGAAATGGTTCATGGAGAGGGGGTGAGGAAAAGGGAAAAATTTAGGCCACACTCTTGCTATCAGCATTTCCTCAATGCAAGACTATTTAATGAGTTTAGCCTCCATGGATTTTCAGTAGTGTTGAAATTTTGGAAGACACATGTCTGAATATTCACACTCTTTTGGTATGCCATTTCTTGTAAAATGGTAGGGAAAAAGAGAATGAAGGAAGCTTTGCTACTCTCTCTATGAGTACTTTACAATAGCTGAGAAATATAGCACCTTGTTTTTTGTTAGTTTTGCTTGTTTTTATGTCAGACATTAATTGAACATAAGAATATCTGTTCTGTGATATGCAGAATTTTACTTTAATGGTCATTAAAAGTTTAGAAATGAGTGGTGTTTGGTATTAACCAGCTGTGGCCTTGTGTGATGAAATTCTAAAAATATGTAGTGTGCTTTCTCAAAAAGCATATGCCTTAAATATGTAGAAGTAATCAAACACATAAGGCCAACCTTTAGGCAACATTGACTGTAGGTGGCCAAATAAGCATCCAATTCTTCATCCCAAAGATTGCAACTCAGGAGCTGAAGACGTTAATATGTAAATGGGAAAACATTGTGTTACTAACAATCTACAATGAGCAATATAATAAAAACATTACAATTTTGTTTTACATTCGGATATAAAAATTAGCACACATACACAAAGAATGATGTAATTAAGGTTTTAATTCTAAAATGAGCAATACAATAACAACATTCTTATTTTATTTTATATTTAGATATAATAATATATCTAAGGTGCTATTTTATATTTAGATATAATAATATATCTAAGGTGCTAATATAATAATTAGCACACAAACACACAAAGAATGGTGTAATCAAATATACATGGACTGAAAGAATCTTAAAGATTTCAAAGGGTAATGCATACATGACAGAAGAGAGAGCCAATGATCATCACCATATATGTTTCCTGCCTAAATCCATTTACTACTCATTTCACAAGAAATAATTCCAAGAATCACAATAAGATATCAGAGCATTACAGCCTTTAGAAAAGAATCCATCTTTGGCTGGGCGCGGTGGCTCACGCCTGTAATCCTAGCTCTCTGGGAGGCTGAGGCGGGCGGATTGTTTGAACTCAGGAGTTCCAAACCAGCCTGAGCAAGAGTGAGACCCCGTCTCTACTAAAAATAGAAAGAAATTAATTGGACAGCTAAAAATATGTAGAAAAAACTAGCCGGGCATGGTGGCGCATGCCTGTAGTCCCAGCTACTCGGGAGGCTGAGGCAGGAGGATCGCTTGAGCCCAGGAGTTTGAGGTTGCTGTGAGCTAAGATGACGCCACGGCACTCTAGCCCGGGCAACACAGTGATACTCTGTCTCAAAAAAAAAAAAAAAAGAATCCATCTTTGATACTTTAGCAGTTTGAGTATGGCCACTGACACCTGAGAAAATTCATAATTTATTCCAAGAATGGAAAAACTTTTATTGTTACAGGCAGAGTTAGTACCAGTATACTCAGAAAGAATAAGAAAAGAATAAGAAAAGGTAAACTGTGCGTGCTCCCTAGTATTTTTTCTTTTACCTGTATACAAATATAAAATTTATTCTTGAAACTCCCTGTAAACAGAGTTTTCAGTACATCCTGTACAACTTTCAGTGTTTCCATTCTACATTATGCCTATGTTTACATGTGACTTTAGATTTAATTACTTTGATGAAAAATATTTATTTAGAATGCTATCAGATGATGCAACACAAAATACTTCCTAGGGACAAGTAAATGTTTTTGTTTCCTTCTTGCAGAATGTATTGGTGTAACTGGATTTTTTTCTCTTTTATGAAATTATTTAAATGATACTTTCAAACGTTAACTCATTGATCTATTCATTTTTTTCCCACTTCCAAAAGTATATGGGATCTTTATGTCAACTGGACAGATATCAAATTTAAATTTCTTTTATCATAGTTGAAGCCTGTCTCCTCTTCCTTTTGGTTCGCCAGAAAAAGAGAACAGCTGTTGGACATCATCCTCTTACAATAACTCTCCCTTAACTTTCTCTTTTTCAGTTCCTTTAAAAGCCCCAAGCCCTGAGTTTTTCCTCACAGGTCCCATTACCCTTGCTAACTTTGTCAGATACAATCCCACAGTCAAATTACCATAGTCCCACATCTGTGGAGCCCCAAATTGGGAAGAGTAGTCTCATAAAGACCACATTCTATACCTAAAGTATGTTTGTCTTGCTCAATTGCATAACATTTTTGGTCATTATGATAACATGGAATGCTAAATGTACAGATTCTATATGATCTTTGCATTGTTTCTCACAATTTAGTAATTTTTGAATGTATATTATTAAAATTATTTGTTCTTATTATCTATGACCTAATTTAAACATTTTTCAAATCACTCATTCATATTTTAAGAGACAGGATCTCACTATGTTGTCCAGGTGGGGTGCAGCGGCATTCACAGGTGCAAACCTACTGTGCTACAGCCTGTAACTCCTGGGCTCAAGCGATCTTCCTGCCTCAACTTCCCAAGTACCTGGGACTAGAGGCATGCATCACTGAGACCAGCAAATCATTCATTCTATTTCAGGTTAGGTATCTCTTTTGTAAGTAATGGTCAGAATGAGTCATGGAACTATCTTGCTTTTCCTTTATATAATATGACACCATGTTCTATAGATTCATTAAAGTCTGGTGTGAGTCAGGAATATACAAAAATAATGGCATCTGGAGAATAATTTGATAATGGTAACATGTATCATTTCTACGTACAAACTTTACAACATGCTAGTAGCTTTTGAAGCAATCCCTTTGTTCCTCTGTACTCTCAACTTACTGAATCTCATTCTTATTCCATTTGTATTCATAGATGTTAACATCTTTTTTATAGTACCATAGTTAAGATCATAGGTTTTGAGTTTTATATCTGGCATTTAACATCTCTCCGATACCTTTGAAAGTTCTGAATATTTTAAAACTTCAGTCTTTTAATCTATAAAATGACAAAACCAAAATTGACCATAACGTCAGGGTGACTTTGAGAATTACATTTAAAATATTTTGTAAATTATCTGACACACAATGAAAATACAATAAGTATTATTATTAATACTAGTGCTGCATTTATATTATTATTGTCATCACTCCTTAAGTGAAATCACCACAAAATAATTTGCTATTATGCATTATGCTTATCTAATTTGTAGCATGCTAATCTTAAAAATATTTTACCATTACTGCTTTCTAACTCTATCTTTTTTATTTGCTATTTAAATTACATTCATGATTGTTTACTATTTTTCCACAAGCATGTTTATTTGCGATTGTGTAGGTTTAAAGCATCATTTCCAGCTTGTTTTAACATTTTTATCACACCGTATAATTTATCTTTATGTAAACAGTTTTTGTCTTCATTTTTTTTAAGTTTAATAATTGTTGGACAGAGGGAGGGGAAAATTACCATATAACACACACATTACAGGCTCAAGGAAGCTTGCAGGCCAAGGCTGGTAGATATACACGGCTTTCCGCACTATGCTCGTTTGCTTCTAGAAAACGCACTTAGGCTGAGTGTGGCTGGATCCTCCACAAAGAGGGGGACTCAGCTTCCTGTCTCCTTTTATATTTATACAAGAGCTGTGAGGAGACAGGCCTCACTCAACAGAGCTGGAAAACTCTGAGCTTTCAAACTGGCTTTAAAATCATGCTAGTATAAGAAATATTTTATATTTGAACACTGATTCAATAGGAAATTTGCCTATTAGTGTTGATATCGGCTAGAGGCCTGGAAGCCCACCATGATAAACCACCTCTTTTTAGTTCTCCTGAGGAAAAGCTGGAAGAGTCATCCAGTCGATAAACTGAGCTGTTAATAATAATTGTCCCAAATGGGAAAATTGGAAATCTTAGTCCTGATGTACTTAAGAAAAAAAATTCAGTATTAGTGTGCCTGAAAGTTTTCCATGCTAATGTGTAACATGCACTTATGATCAGATTGTTCTTCTCATAGCTAAATCATCCATTTTACTTGACACATGCAGAAGTGTTGATTGTTAATAACACACAAGGGAAAATTCAAGTAGAATACAAGCTCTTATAAAGAGAAGGTTCTATATGTTATTGGAGAACTATGTAATTACATATAATAATTTTAGAGTTATATGTACATGTTTGAAAGGTACGTCTCATGTTCAAGACTGATGTTCAGGAACAGGGCACTTAGGTGAAAGTTAATTGCAAAGCATCCCAATTTGCCTTTGTTGTTCTTTCTGCATTATTATATACCCTGGAACTCTGGAATAAACAGGGTCCTTCGTGAGAAATAGTGTATTTGAGCTCTTTAGCAAGAAAATGCAACATGCATTCAAGGAAAAAGAATGTGGTTCAATTTGATTATAATGGAAGGTTTACTATAGAGGAAAATAATATAGGTTAGGAAAGGAGATTAGGTATAAATGGCGAAGGATTTGAATGCCGTAAAAAAGGAATTTAAAGTTTACTCTTTAGGCGAAGAATTTGAGCATAATAAATAAATTTTATTTTATAAAACTTAAATTCATTAAATTAAATTTATACTAGATAAATGGAAGACAAAAATATGCAGACAAAATTTTAACTAATCAGAAGTTTCAAAGGGTAATACAGTATATTCGTTTCTCTTTACTGTTTTTTCTATAAATATAGTTTTTAAACATAATTGAGAGTGGATTTTTAAATTTTTAAGATCATTTATATTTGAAAAGGTAATACGTTCTCACATTTTAAAATTTAAAAGATACAAAAGGATATACACTGAAAATTTCCCTCTTAGCTCTGTCCCCTGACACCTAGTTCTGTTCCCAGAAGTAACCAGTATCATCAGTTTGTCCACCCTCCCAGGGTAATCAAGAACACACACACAAACACATATCTGCACAAACGCCCTTATATGCTAGCAGATTTTTCACTTTCCTGTGCACAGTACATTTTTGCACAGTTTATTTTTCAACTAACAATGTATCTAGAAATCATCCTATGTTAGTTATGTAATATTTACATGGTATTTCGTTACACGTATGTTTTACAATTATTTAAACAGCACCCTATTGATATATTATACCAACCAGAAGCAGCTAGATATTGCTGCAGTAACAACAAAAATCCCCAAGTTTCAGCTGCTTACCTAATAAAAGTTTAATTTTTACTCATGCTTTATATCCACTGTTGGTTACTTGGGTACCCGACTCCATATAGTTCTTTCTCTAAATATCAAGTTGGTAGAGTCTCCACCATTTAAATATGAATAAATGAAAAAGCTCAAATTTAAGTTCTTACATATTTTTGCTGGTTGTATCTATTACTAACAGAGAAATGAGGGATGTTGAAGTCTCCAACTAAAATCTCTAATTCTCCTTTCAGTTCCATCAGTCCTTGTTTCATGCCCAAACTCTTTTGTTATGTGCTATATTCGTTTTCTATTGCAGAATAACAAATTATCACAAACTCAGGGGCTTTAAACAACTTCCATTTGTTACCTCATAGTTCTGTAGGTCAGAAGTACAGGAAAACTCCAGTGGGTCCCAAAGAGCAATGGCATGTAAAGTCCTTACTGGGTTTAGTATCTCTGACTTTGCCCACCAGCCAGAAACACTCTCAGTGTTTTTAAAGGGTACAATGTAATTAGATTAGGCCCACTGGATAATCCCCCTTTTGATTAACTTAATACAACTGAAATATTCCTTTTGCCATGTAATATAACATATTCATAGGAGTGATATCCCATCCTATTCACAGGTTCTATGTACACTCAGAGGAAAAGAGATTTTATAAAGGGAAAGTACATTGAGAGTCATTCTTAGAATTCCACTTATCACAGGTGAATACACATTTAAAATTGATCCTTTTATTATTTCATAATTTCCTTCTTTATTCCTAGTAATTTTCTTTCTCTAAGGCCCACATTGCCTGGTATTACTATAGCTACTATAGCTTTCTCTGTTGTGTTTCCATAGTCTATCTTTCTACAACCTTTATTTTTAATCTAGCCATATCATTATATTTCAAGTGAGATTTTGGATGGTACCATATTATTGCATCATGTTTTTTCCTCATTCTGATAATCTCTGTCTCAATCTGTGAGTTAGATCATTTACATATAATTCAATCATTGATATGTTTATTAGTTGTTTTGCTACTTTCTGTGGTTCTCACTATTTTATTGCTATTTCCCCTTTTATGCCTTCTTTCGGGTTATTCCATTTTAATTTATTTACCATAATTTTGACATTGTATCTTTGTACAATGTTTTATAGTTGTTGCTCTAGGGATTATAAATACATAACTAGTCACAGCATTGTAAGAAGTAATATTTTACCACTTCAATTGGAATATGAAAACATAACTATATAGATTTGCTTACCTTCTCCCATTTATGTTATAAATGTCTTATTTATTACACTTACCTATATTGAAAATCCTATCAGATAATGTTATGTTGTTTGCTTTCAACCATCATATATGTTTAATGGAGCCCCAAAGAAATCAAAGTCTGTTATAACTCAGATATTGAACATTTTTTTTGTTAATTCTTTATTTTTGATGCTTTTTTCTGGTATAATTTCTGTTCTAAGTACTTTTAGCAATTTTTTTTTTTTGAATAGTAGGTCTTCTGGCACTGAATTCTCTTAGTTTTCCTTCATCTGATAATGTCTTTATTTCTGCTTTTTACCGAAGTTTATTTTTGCTGGATAAAGAATTCCAAATTGACAGTTCTTCTCTTTCCACAATTTAAAAATATTTTGTCACTTCCTTCTGAACTCCATGTCTTCTGATTAGAAATCAACAGTCATTCAATTTTTCTGCTCCTATAAGTAATGTGCCTTTGTGTGTGTGTATGTGTGTGTGTATGTGTGAGAGAGAGACCATTTTCAAGAATTTTTCTTTGTACATAGTTTTCAGCAGTGTGATTACAATATATGTAAATGTAAATTTCTTAGGATTGATCCTGTTTGGAATTCACTCAGTTCCCTAAGTCTATAGTCTTATATGTTTCACTAAATTTAGGACGTTTTCAGCTGTTATTTTTTTTCCAAATATTTTTCGTCTCTACACTCTTTCTTCTCTGCTTCTGAGACTCCAATAATATCGTTAGATATTTTTTGTTGTTTCACACTTTCTTGAGGAGCTGTTCATTTTTAATATTTCTTTCCTATATCTTTTTTAAGATTAGAAACATTTCTGTTGCTCTGTCTTCAAGTTATTTGACTATTTCCTCTATCATTTTTATTCATCCAGTGAGTTTTTCAACTTATTCAGTGAATTTTTAATTTCAGTTATTGTATTTTCAGTTCTAAGATTTTAATTTAGTTCGTCTTTGTACCTTTAATTTATCTGCCGATAACATTGTATTTTAATATCTATTTCCAGACTTTAAAGATTGCTTGCTTGAACATTTTTGCAATAGCGTTTTAAAAGTCTTTGTCATCTGTGTCACTTTGTCATTGGTGTCCATTGACCATCTTTTACCATGCAATTTGAGATTATTTTATTCTTCATAATCCAAGTAATTTTGGATTATATAATGAATACTTTGAATATTGTGAGACATTGGGTCTTATTTAAATCTCATGAAGAAAGTTGATATTTTTGTTTCAGCAGGCAATTGACCTGGTTTTGGCTCAGGCCACACATATCAACCCATCTTCTGTGAGCTATGTCTCCAAATTCAGTTTAATTTTCAAAGTTGCAATGTTATTTAAATTTGTTTCATGTATGTATCATCCACTGTTCCATGTGGGACCTGGGAGGAAGTTTATCCATTAACTTAATTGGCAAGTCTTTGGTATGCTACTAATGATTGATCCAGGTATGCATACATTGAAAGAGACTCCAGGAATTAATGAAACATTTAATGGTGTGGCTCTTTTAATTTCCTCCTTCTATACTGTTTCCTTTGTGCTTTCTGATTACCACAGGCTCTAGTTTTTGATTCTTTGACCAAAAACTATCCACTTCTGTGATTGTACCATGCCTGGGGCCATGTGGTGGGAGGACAGGGAGAGGAGAAAAAAAGCAATGGGGTTTGTCCCCACCCTCTTCACGACATAGCTCTACCAAATGGAGAGGAAGATTTATCTCCCTCGAGTTTTGGACTCTACTGATTCCTGTTCCTGGCCACTGTTGCTGTTGCTGTTGTGGTAGCAAGGAATTGCCTGGGGGATAGGTCATAAGACAACATAGATGAAAGAAAAAAAACACTAGAGAGAGTTCCTCTATTTTTTCTAAGTTTTACCAGTTCCTGCCCTATTCCATGAGCTAGGCTCCTTCTGGAGCTCCACCTCTACCACACTACTTACTTTTGGGTTTTGGCTGCATTGAATTAGGGTCAGGAATGCTAAAGGGAAATGAAGGTTTGTGATACTGAGAATTCTGGTGTCATTTCTTTATCCACCTGTTGCTATTTATTTTTCAGACTCCTTGGAGTGCAGTACATTCAGTCTGTCCAGGTTTTATAGTATATTCAGTAAGAGAGACATGTGTTTATTCTGTCTTACCCAGAACCATGTGTTTTTCTGTCTTACCCAGAACCAAATTCCCTAATTGAGAGCTCTTAAACATAAGCAATAGAAGCTGATTCTGCCTGATGAGGAAGGAAAACTTTTTAAACATGTTATTGGGTAATTTACAGAATTGTTGGGAGTGTTGAATAACTAGGCTGGAGGCTCTGTTTTAGGAACAGTGCTGGTAACCCTATCACAGACTTTGCTTGGTCAGGGAACAGCTGCCATAAGCACAAGAGTTGGCTCTTATCAGAAACTCAGCTTTTCCACAATAGCCACTGCTGTCAGCAGGGATTCCATTTTCAAATCCAGAACTCAATTTTAACAAATATTCATTTTAGCCCAAAATGCCTTCTTCTTCAAGTCACTCACTTCTAAATCAAAATCTCTCATAGGTGAGTTTAATTTGTGCAACTCAAATCATATGCTTGTATTTTTAACACTGAAAGGCCATAGAAGTGAGTTCTATGGGTTCTACTTCCCCTAAGCCTAACTAGGGTATTCAAAAGATGTTGGGTGACCAGGAGATGTGACAAATGTCTGTTGCATTTAGAGTATATTGTATAATACAAAATGAATGTCGGTCCTGCTTTATTCGCTAATACAGTAGGCAATTATGCTAGCAAAAGCATTCATTTGTTTTGTATACCTAGAAGATTCAATGAAATTAACTGGTATTTTTAAGTGCTTTTATCATGGCATTGAGCATGGGTAGATAAGGAAAACATTAGATATTGATCTTTATTCTTGTGCTTAGAATTCGTAATGCCATATATGTTTCCTTTTTATGTTTCTGTGCTTTAAACAAACCATCACCACCACCACCAACAAAACACAAACTGGCTTCTTGCCCTCTGAATTATTATATTTATGTCTTAGTGTGTAGCAATAAAGAACACAGACTCTAAAGTGAAAAAGCCTCCTTTGTACACTTTCTTGTCACTTACTAGCTGAGTATCTTTGGATAAGTTACTTAGTTCTCTGCATCCTGGATTCTTATCTTTGAAATGAGGATGACAATATCAGTTCCAAGCTTGTAGAATTGCTCAGAGGATTAAATGAGATAAGCATAAACCCTGCTGCATAGTAAACACTTGGTAATTTTACCAAATTATGCTTAGTATTATTAATGTTTTTTAATATGTTAATTAAAAACCTTAGAAGGTATTTATTTTGCCTTCTAAGATAAACAAAAGCATCTTCAATATTAAATAAAATGAAAATTACCTATTTACAAGTAGTGAATATTTTGTGATTCATCATGCACTCTTGGTAAGTGATTAGTAAATTCAAAGACTTCTAAATATTAAATTTTGTCCACCTCCTTGTATGTGCTGGCCTTAGCAGGTAATTAGAATCTATAATATCTCTACTGGAAGCCCACTTATGCTTCCCTTCAAACACAAGACATGGTGCTCTTCAAAGTTAAGAAGGCAGGGCAAAGGTCAATGGAAACTCAGCTCATGACTTTTATAACCTAGTCTGTTTAAGGACATGATGTGCAGGAGTCCAGACTTCTGAAAAAAAAATTGTGAATATTTCTTGGCTTCCACACACAATGTTGTAAAAGAGACTCGATTGCAATGTCTTTTGGTACTCTCCTCCTGTGTCTGTTTAAGGGATGTTCCATGCAGTTTTGGCAGATGATGTTTCCAAAAATTTTGAAATGTCTGAGTGGTGCAGCTTTCTAAACTGGCTGCTACCCATGTAGTAGGATTTGTTTCCTTTTGGTATAAATCAAACCTTTAAGATGATAGCTCAGAGAAAATAATTTGAGTTTTATTGCTTTGGAAAGGATATCTGTGCAAGTCCTTCATGCTCCGTTAGTTAGAAAATATTAAAGTAAAATGAATGAGTTCTACTATGAATCTATGATAATTTGTGGCCTGGTCTCTCATCATAAAAAAATAAAAACTCTAATCTTTACAAAGCTTGAACATGTAATATTAGATGTAATAACATGTAATTTTTTTTTTTCTTTCACATGGCAAGGAGAAAAGAAATGGAACTGCTTTTGCTTAAGGTCAGTGCCTACCCTGACTTAATTCAGGCATTTCACAAAGTGCAATAACTAATTTCTGGTACTTTGAGTGGATAAAAATGTGGTTTTCCATGAAGAGGGTTAGCTGATTACTGAGTACCCTGTAGGTTAATTCTTGAAACAGGATCTTATTTCTGGTATATTGTATAGTTTAGTTAATGCTGCTTTTAGGCCCTATTTGTAAAATTATTTGCACGGCTAGGTCATGTTGGTTCCATTACTTTTTAGCATACAATTGGGACTTCAATGTCCACGCTTGATTCAGAACCAAAAAAGAGAGTTTATTGAAGTGGATTCCTGTAGGGGGAAAGCTTGTAAGCTGAAAAGTTATGAGCACAGGGATTCCTTTTCTCTGCCTCTCTCTGTTACTTCATTCTCAGAAGCTTATGGTCTAGTCAAGGGAGCCATAGTTTCTTGGATGGTTATTGTGAGGCAATGTGGCCCTTCCTGTAGGTTTCAGTTGCATAACTAATAACTTACCAATTTGTCCAACTTTACAGTGGGTATATTATTTTGTCTTTATGATAAAATATGACTTAGAGCTCAGAAAAATAAATGTTTCAAGAAAATGTTCCATCTATTTACCTTGAGAAATTTTAGAAGAGGCCGTATTAAGGATTTTTAAAAATGATTTTAAAAATTTCCTCTTGTAACTAGTTCAGTTACCACGAAGATCTTTTCCACCGTAATGGAGAGTTCAGACAGATGACTTCGCAGCAATGTTTTAATTCCAGTTAAAAGCCCAAGGGGGTTTCCCAAGAAGAATTAAAGCAAAGGTTTGGGCCGGCCTTGGATGAGGAAGCAACTTCGACAGCTGCAAAGTTGTGGGGTCGGGGAAAGGAGGCAGATAATGTGCTAGTGAAATTTTCAAGAGAGAGGGGCGACCGCTTGTGTTAGCATTGAAATCTCCTCCTAAGTCTTGCGTTCCCCAATCAACCATAATCCTACTAACATGACCCTGTCCAAAATGTAAAGGAATACCCTAATTAAGAAAACGTGTGCACTTAAATTATCCTGTGGTTGCTCTGATGAATGAAAACTTATAAATGACTCAACAGGGAGTGTATTCTTACTTTACAGTTGCACCCTTATTTGGAACAAGAGAGTATTACTTAACTTTATTATCCACTACATTCTTCAGATTTTACTTAGGAAGATTTTAGGAAGATTTTACTTGTCTGCTACTCAAAATCAAACCACCACCAACAAAAAGATCACCCCAAAGACAATTTCTAAGCTTTCTTGAATTATTGAGGTACACATATGTCTATCCTCTTAACACAGACATTTAAAAATATGTATGTAGCAGGCAATTTCTAAGGGGGGCTCAATGACTCCCTTTCTGTGTATGCATACTCTTGTAGAATCCCCTCTTCTTGATATCATCTGAACCTATTGACTCACTTCTAATGAATTTATACGATAGGAGTGTTAGGGTATTACTTCCAAGTTTAGCTTATAAAAGAACCACGGATTTTCCTTCTCTCTCTCTCTCTCTCTCTCTCTCTGCCCCAACCCCCTGCTGTCTCTATTACTCTTGCTCTACCTCTGACTCCTCACTCTGGGAGAGGCCAGCTGCATGTAGTGAGGATTTGCCGTATCTGTGGCGAGACCAAAGGAGCAAAGAACTGAGGGCCGCCATTAATTATGTGAGTGAGCCTCAAAGTGGATCTTTTTAGCCTTAGTGAAGTTTTGAGATTTCTACAGCCTGGCTAAGCAATTGAATGCATCTTATGAGAGACCTCGAGCCAAAGGTACTCAGCTAAACCTTGTCCATGTTTCTGACCCACAAATTAATAAATAACAATTGTTTATTGTTTCAAGGTACTAAGTTTTGGGAAAGTTTGTTACAAAGTAATAGCTAAATCAAAAGACTTAAATTTGACCATTTAAAATATAACATTTTACTTTATAGACATAGTTTTAATTACATATACACTAATACATATATATAAATA
Source organism: Propithecus coquereli (assembly GCF_000956105.1). Taxonomy (NCBI): domain Eukaryota; kingdom Metazoa; phylum Chordata; class Mammalia; order Primates; family Indriidae; genus Propithecus; species Propithecus coquereli. Next base: position 650,092 of record NW_012148530.1, on the reverse strand, counting down.
TTTATTTATCTTTGTCTATATTTGAAAATTAAGTTTCCATCTGATTCATGCCCCACATTCTCTATTTCCTTTTGCTGGACGTAACAACTGTTACCTAAGTGTTTCATGTATCCATCTAGAGATAGTCAGTGCTTATACATTTAGGTAAGGTTATACATCTTTTAAAAAATAAATATTAGCCATCCATATAACTATTTTATATGTCACTTTTTAACTGACTGATATGTTTTAGAATTAGTTTATTAGGTGCCTTATTGTTTTTAATGACTGCATTCCACAGTGTATACAACAAATGCTCAACTGATGAACATTTTGATTAAAAGCATTTTGCTGTCATAAACAATGCTAAAATGAACTTTTTATACCCATGCCTAGAGGATAACTTTTTAAAAGAGGAATTGCTGTGTCAATTTTTTTGGAATTTTGAAGTTAGATAAATATTGCCCAACTTTTCTCTACAAACTTATTTTACACTCTCACTAGCGATGTAAGACAGCACCCACTTCCTCACACTTTTATTAACATGGTTCTCAAGCTTGTATGCTTATCAATTACAAAGGCTAAATAAATAAATAGGTCTTTTCGGCTTTCATGCTGTTTCAGTCTAATGCTATTTAGAAGTTAGGTTGAACATTTCCCAGGATATTTAAAAGCCTTTTGTATTTTCTTTCTTATAAACTATATTTTCATACTCTTTGCTCGTAAGTTTTTATTGGATCATTGATTTTTTTCCTTGTGAATTGCAGAATCACATTTTGCATATAAAGAAATTTGCCTTTTGTCTATGATATACATTTGAATTATTTCCTCCAGTTTGTTTTATTGTTTTTTCTTTTTTTTTTTTATTTCAGCATGTTATGGGGGTACAGATGATTAGGTTACATATGATGCCCTTACCCTCCCTCCCCCCCAGGTCCGAGCTTCAAGTGTGTCCATTCCCCCGGAGGTGCGCATCGCACTCATTGTTTGTGCATATGCCCGTCCCCTCCTCTCGCCTCCCCCCTCCCCCTGCCCAACATCTAATACATGTTATTCTTATATGTGCACTTAAATGTTGATCAGCTAATACCAGTTTGATGGTGAGTACATGTGGTGCTTGTTTTTCCATTCTTGGGATACCTCGCTTAGTAGAATGTGTTCCAGCGCTTTCCAGGAGTATATAAGAGGTGCTATATCACCATTGTTTCTTAAAGCTGAACAGTACTCCATGGTATACATATACCATAGTTTATTAATCTACTCATGTATTGATGGACACTTGGGTTGTTTCCACATCTTTGCAATTGTGAATTGTGCTGCTATGAACATTCGAGTGCAGGTGTCTTTTTCATAGAGCCACTTTTGCTCTTTTGGATAGATGCCCAGTAATGGGATTGCTGGATCAAATGGTAGTTCTACTTGTATCTCTTTAAGGTATCTCCATATTGCTTTCAACAGGGGTTGCACTAATTTACAGTCCCACCAGCAGTGTATGAGTGTTCCTACCTCTCCGCATCCACGCCAACAGTTATTGTTTTGGGTCTTTTTGATAAAGGCCAGTCTCACTGGAGATAGGTGATATCTCATTGTGGTTTTGATTTGCATTTCCCTGACGATTAGAGATGTTGAGCATTTTTTCATGTTTTTTGGCCATTATTCTGTCTTCTTTTGCAAAGTTTCTGTTCATATCCTTTGCCCACTTTTTGATAGGGCTGTTTGATTTTTTCTTGCTAATTTTTCTGAGTTCTAAATAGATTCTGGTTATCAGCCCAACAGGTGGAAAACCATACCATGCTCATGGATTGGTAGAATCAACATTGTTAAAATGACTATACTACCCAAAGTGATCTACAAATTCAATGCAATTCCTATTAAAATACCAGCATCATTCTTCACAGATGTAGAAAAATTAATTTTATGCTTTGTATGGAACCAGAGAAGACCCCGCATAGCAAAAACAATTCTAGGTAATAAAAACAAAATGGGAGGCATCAGTCTACCAGACTTCAAACTCTATTACAAAGCTGTAATATTAAAATCAGCTTGGTACTGGCACAAAAACAGAGCCATTGACCAGCGGAACAGAACTGAGAACCCAGATACAAAACCATCCTCATATAGCCATCTAATCTTTGACAAAGCAGACAAAAACATACACTGGGGAAAAGAATCTTTATTCAATAAATGGTGCTGGGAAAACTGGATAGCCACATGTAGAAGACTGAATCAGGACCCACACCTTTCACCTCTCACAAAAATCAACTCACGCTGGGTCATAGATCTAAACCTAAGGAGTGAAACTCTTAGAATTCTAGAGGAAGAAGTTGGAAATACTCTTCTAGACATTGGCCTAGGCAAAGAATTTATGAAGAAGACCCCAAAGGCAATCACAGCAACAACCAAAATAAATAAATGGGACCTGATCAAATTAAAAAGCTTTTGCACAGCCAAAGAAACTGTCACAAGAGCAAACAGGCAACCTACAGAATGGGAGAAAATTTTCGCATGCTACAACTCCAGTTTGTTTTAAAACTTTATGGGCATGTGGATATAGGATATTGAGGGAGCTGTCAGTCATCAAAAGTTGGTAAGTGGAAGGTAAGCTGTGCCTATATCACTGAGGATTTATTGAGCACCACCTACTAAGTATCAACAAAAGGCATACACAGATAACCAAGGACTGGCAGCTTTCCTTCAGTAATATAACTGTGGATAGGCTTAAAAAAAGGCTTAATGCATATGCTGCAGTATTTAATTTTAAAGAACAGCCACAACCATAGCAAAGACAAACTGTTCAGCAGATAGAAGCTAAGAAGGAAGGAAGACGACTAAAAGTACATGGATAAATAAAAAAAATGGAGATAAAAGGAAAAGAAAAGGGAGAATGCATTAAGTGTACCTGGCTTTTTCCTGACTTTCTGAAACCACAGGGCCCTGACCTTATCAAATACTTGTTCTTTTTGCAGGGATGTGAGGTTCATAAATGCAACAATTCAACTCAACTAACCAATTGTTGAATTGAATCCTTTCTGAACTGAGAAATGATCTACCCAGGATGAAACACTAAAGGATGCATTTATTTTAGAAGTATAATTGTCCCTCTATCACATTGAGCACCATAATACCATTTGCAAGTAGAGAATTCAATTCATTGCTAACATCTGCATTCTTCTGACATGTGATCAGAGGGTGGTATGTCCAAAATGTAAAGGAAAATTAATAACTGATCTGCATCTACGTTATGAACTGCCACTTCTAGGGGGAAATGCTCTGGTAAATTTATGCTCAGAGGATACTGCAGGGTAATTGACCATTCAGTTATATTCACGAAGGAATCACCTAGTGCCCTATACAGCATAAAGTGAAGAACAGGGACACACATCTATGGAACTTCAGAATAATTCACTGTTACGTAAGGAAATCAACACCTCAGAAAACATGGAAATTTTAAATATACAAGTAAACCAGTCAATGAAAAATTGCACTTCACGTATACCTCTTGAACAGAAAGAGTATGATAGATATGAGAGATCTGGAAAAATCACCTACTTCTAATTGCATTTCCTTCCCTCTTCAGTTACATGACAACTAGCAATTAAGCAATTACACCAGTTATTTTCCTTAGCATTCACTTTGACATTTAAGACACATGTTTCTGATTCTATCTCTGCAGGGTGGATTGCCAGAGAGAGAGAAGAAAGAGAGAGAGAGAGGAAATAAACTTTACTTTTCACCCTGAGAATCTTTAAGGCTATAATTGAGACAATACCCAATGAAGTCATAAACTGTTTCAGTTGGGGACTGTGTTATATAATTCTACCAAATTATTCATTAACAAATAGTTTATTGCTCTTCCCTGCTCCCACTTTCTGCTTATTTTCCTGTATTTTCTCTCTCAGGGAATGATATTTCTGTCTACTCAATTGCATAAGCCAGAATCCTAGGGGTAACCTTTGACCTCTCTTATCTCTCTCGCCATCTATATCTGCCCATGTGTGATACAGTGTTTTTCATAAATTTCTCTTGGATTTGTCCCTTCCTCTTCATTTGTACTGGCATCATGCTAACTCAACCTACCATTGACTTCTGCTTGGACTGCTGAAAGGCCCTCCAGACTTGTCCACATGAGTAGATTCTGCCCTCTCCTTCAGTTTATTCTGCAGACTAAAGTCAGAGTGATCTTCATAAATTGCATAGAAGGTCCTCTGATGCCCCAGTCTGGGTCACAGTGCTTTGACAATTTATTCTAGAATATGCTTTTTTTCTTTGTAGTACCTACTGAGTTTGCTGAGATTATTGGTTCAAGTCTCTCTTTTTCACTAAATAAGTTAATAAACTCCATGAAAATAGGAAACATGTCTATTTTTGATTACCATTTATTTCCAGAACATATCTCAATGCTTAACAAAAGTACTCTTTGAATAAATAAATGAATTAGCTATACACCATGTCCAAGCTCCGTGGTAGATGATTGAAATAGATGTTTTGTGTATTTTTGTTATTGTTGTTGTACTGTTCATATCCAGTACTCTTGTTTTGATAAATGTATCCCCCAGTCCCACAATAGAATAACTCTTCTCTAATCTCAGCCCATTGGGTTTTCATGTAAATGACCCTATTTCTGCACCCAAGCAACTAAAGCCCTAGCCTATCGAGGTATTTCATCCCACTCCCTAGGGTGTGCATGTGTGTAGGCATTGTTTCAGGTTTGGGAATATTATCTAATTCAGGATAAGAGGTAATATTTTTGTTTGGAGTATTAAGAAAAGAGAACAACTTTTAAAATAGAATTGAACTCAAGAGCAGTGAGGCAGAATTTGTTTACGTGGGGTTCCACATAGAACTGAGAATAAAGTCATCAAGGTGGAAGGCAGAACAGAGACATGGAGAGAAATTAAGTCCAGATGACATTTTAATCCATGAATTTATCATCTATTCTTGTCTTATCAATCTTTTCTCAAGTCAATCTTTTATCCTCATCTCAGTAAGTGGAACTCAAGAATCCTAGAGTTTTCACTGATTCCCCTCTTCTCCCACATTCTATACTGTGATATCTAATTCAGCAGCAAATTATGTGGTCTCTTCTTTTAAAAAATATCCAGAATTAATCACTTCTCACTATTTTTACAAGTAATACCCTGTCAAAGTGACCATTCTTTTTTACCCAGATTTTGCAATAGTCTTTTAACTGGTCTCCCTCCATCAGCTTTTGCCCATTGTCTCCTAGTCATTTTCTCCACACAGAAACCATAGCAATCTTTTAAAGTTTAAATCAGATTGTGTCACTCCAATGTGCAGAAACTTCTAATGGATAAAATGCTTGCTTTAGAGAAAAAAAAAAAACTTTCAGTAGCTTAACACAGTAATAGTTTATTTCTTAATCCATCACAATTCAGTGGGCAATATTTACCGTGGTGATTCAGAGACCCAGATTCCTTTCACGTTGTAACTCCACCACCCCACAGCGACTCAAGAGTCTTCCATTTGAACTTCTGGATCTGGCTGGCAGATGGATGAGAAGACAGAGATCAAATGGGGGGTAGGGAATTATACGAGATATTTTAGTCACCAGGCCTGTAAATGGTGTGTATCATTTCCATCAAACAGCTCAGTCACATGACCCCATCTAATTGCAAGGGAGCTGAGGAATATAGCTTGCCTGTGTTCCTAGGAAGAAAAGGAAAAAAAAAAAAAAAAACATATATTGTTGAACATTGACATTGTCTTGTCTTCCCGCAAATGTTTCCTATCATACTTAGAGTAGAATCTCAAAGATTAGGGAAAGCATGTGGTCAAAAATGACATCTAGATTTTTGACTTGTGAAAATAAATAGTGATGTTGCTTGTTGAGAAACGAAGAGTATCTTTGGGAAAGGAACATTTTGAATCTGTTAAATTTGAGGTTCTTACAAGATATTCAAGTGCAAATTCCTCATAGGAAGTTGGGTTTCTAAATGGTAATTTTAGGTAGGAAATCTTAGATGTATGAGGTAGGCAGCAAGAGCCCTCTGGCCCCTGCTGGGGACAGAGGCATCCGCCAGCCAGCATTTGCCACACCTGGGGAAGGAGGGACCACCTTACCAATCTGCTAATCAGAATTTAGTGTGCCAATTGCAAAAGAATGCAGAGGTACAATAGGGTCTGGAAGGTGACATAGAACAACCTAAGGCTAATTATCATGTCATTAGCTTAAATCTACATTACAGTTCATCCCCTAAATGGGCTTTCAGAGAGACTCATGGGAAATCCACATGCGTAGTAAGACTCAGTAAGACTCAGGTTATATTAACTCCCAACTGTCCATCAAAGTGGTTCAATGGCGACATTTGAACCAAGAGGGGGGCCCAGCCTAGATATTATAAAATGAGACCCCAGTCCATAACCAAGGCACTTTTGATACAACAGGGGTCTGTTCATTGTCTGTGGTGAATGTATCTTGCTCTGTGAATCTACCTTGTCCTTCCTTAATAAACTTTGTTTCACACTTGCCTTGCTTTTGGCGTGTCTGGTCATTCTTTGGTCAAGAGCACACCAAGAACCAAGAACGAGGTTGCTAACCTGATAGACAGATATTTTATTTGAGAGGTATTAGAATGTGAATAGGAATGGAAATCAACAGAATATATGAGATTATCATTTAGAAGAAATGATATCTAGAACTGAACTCAGAAATAGCAAATTTTAAGGATGGCTAATATATAACCAGGAGAAAATTAAAACAGGAATTAAATTAGCAGAGAGTGATGTTATAGGAATAGATGGTTCTGAAAAAAGGAAATTGTTAAAATTTCAAATGCTGTTGAGAGATCACCTAAGACAACAATCAAAAGTAATTCAATAATTTAGGAAAAAATGTTGTAGTAACTTTGTCAAGAGCATAGTTTAGAGAAGTATTGGTAAGTATTAAAGTGGTTGCCAGATTTTACTAAATTAAGGAAGAAAATAGGGGTAATGAAGTGGAGAAAGAGTCAGTGTATACTTCATTCAACATGTTGGAGTAGTATTTATAAGGAATTTTGAGGTATAGGGAGGAAATCCATCTATCTATCCATCTATCTATCTGTGTATCTATCTTGGTGAAGAAATACTTCAGCATGTGTAAATAAATGTTGATGGGACAAAGTCAACAGAAACAGAGACTATGAAAGAGAGAACATGGGATCCAGAGCATGGGTGGAGGGGATTTACCTTAGGATGTAGCGTTCTCTCTAATTGTAACAGGAGGGGGGAAAAAGGACTCATACTTATTAAGGTAAACGTATATGTTTGGAGAGTACATTGATTCAATTTCTGATTGGTAGATGATATTTTCTCTAGTAAGTAGGAGGAAAGTTTATCTACTAAAGAAATGAAATGAGTGGAATGATCGGCAGTCTGATAAAAATAAAGTAGGTTGAAAATATGTTGTAGGGAATTAGAAAAATAGCTTATGGAAATATAGAGATATTAATCAGCAGAACTGAGGACTCAATTTAAGCTGGAGAAAATAAATTTATAATATGACTAATCTGTATGGTTTTGAAAATTTCTCCAACAGTGCAAAGCAGCGCTGTGTGTAGGTGCAAGAGAAATGAACCATTTGACTCAAGGTTGGGATTTGTAGACTGGATCAATGCAAAGCCATAGAACACCTGATTTCATGTTATGAGGAAGGGATGAGTTGACATGATTAGCCAGAGAGTCTAAAGTGGATATTGTAAGAAAAGAATCCTGAGCACGTTGACAGACAGAAAGAAATTTGAAGTGTTAACATATTTGAGATCATAAAGAATTTGAAAACAAAGTGATATGAGCAAGCCAAAGGATAGGAAGTTGTTATAATCAAATTAGTTATTTAAATTTAATATTTCAGAAATGGAGCTATCCTGATGTTTTCTAGATACCAGTTTGGACAATAAGACTTAAGGAAGATATGATCAAGATTTCTGGTGATGTACAAGTCAAAGAATTGGGAAGCTATACTGTTGAATGCATTATCTTCACTGGCATTGGAATCAGCTGGATGAAAGAGATTTTAATGGAGGAGAAGACAGTGTTTCATGTTAAAGTCTTTAAGGAACCAGAGTTAGTCAACAGATGATATTATAATGGATACATTACATGCTGATAGGCGACTTACTCTGTTGTGTAAAATTAAAATTTTTATATTCATAAATAGCTTTAACTATGACTTCAAGTCTCTATTGAGTCTGAATCAGAAAATTTAATATAATAATAAATTATATAATATATACTCATATAATATTATAATAATTATGAAATAAACACAGTTAAATTTGTGAGTATTCAAAAAGTTTCATTATAAACTCAGTCAAAGTCAAAGTTTTGTCCCTTCTCCCCTCTTCCCCTTTCACAGGGCTATGTATTGTTTGGTATCTGGGAAAGCTATTCCTAGTTCATAATTATCAGAACTTTCTCATGCAGGCTTTTGCTAAAATGTAGAACTGCGTAGTTGGCCTTATGTTGTTGGTGTTTATCGTCATTAGCTCATACTCAAATAACTGATTCCAGTCCTGCTATGCTCACTCTTAAGATATGGCCCTTCCTCACTACCAGAGATTTCCATGGGTGGTGATCCTCTATGTTAAACTCAACGTAATTATTTTGGGATATGAAAAATCCTCAAGTATTTCTTTATACTGTTTTAAGTCCCCGCGGGACTCAGAGAATTAACACAGCACTTCCCTTTGCCTAGATGTATCACGCACCATTTTTAATCATGATTTTGGTGCCATGTGGAAGTGGGATTTCTCTAGGATGTCAGCTCTTCCTCAGTGGCTTCTCAGAATACACACTCAGAGGGATCACTCTACTCTGGGTTCCCTTCACCCTCCTCCAGGGTTCCTATTGGTTATACCTAAAGGATTCTGCTTATGGCTGGGATGGGGAATGGGTATCTTTTTAGGGACACTCAAAAAAGTTTATTTAATTCTATAGCTTGTCTTTCCCAGCATTTTTAGCCCCCAAGGTGGATTGGGCTTTATCTACTTTAGGTGTCACACATTTTTCCTAGTCCTGTTTTCATGATCTAAATTCTACCTATAGAGTAGTTTGAAGTTTTTTTTATTATTTAAAGGCAGGTGTTTTGGTAATAAGGAAAATATTTTCTTACCAAGATTTGGCTCTTGATCGAACTCTTTAGATTTGAAAAAGGTTGTTTCTATTCTAGGCTTAATAAGATCTATTTTATAATTTACTTGATTTCTTAACATTATTTATTCCTTTGTTTATTCCTGTCCTGAAGTGATGAAGGCTTTTGTCTCAAAGGCAGATTCTTACTGTACAGGAAGAAAAATGCTGGGGAGAAAAATTTTTATTATTAGCTAAGAAATTTATCTTTCTTGCCATAATAGAAACAGAGAGATTGAATGGTGGAATGGCGTGAACTTTAGGATAGCAGGGTTTTTTTTTTTTTTTTTTTTCTTTCTTACATAGGAATGAAGAAGCAATGGTATAAAATGGATTTTAGAAATCAAGTTGGATATGGATTTTATAATTTCCCTGTGAACCTGGGTTTTCCTTTACAAGAGACTTCTAGGAAATATGATGTCTTTAGAATAAAACTACAGTTGTAAAGCAAGGAAATAAAGAAATAAGGAATGCGCTGTTGTTTCATTAGATGAGCTAATAACAACAATAAATTTGCATGCAGATTTAAAAAGAAGCTATTTAAGAAGATATGTATGTAAAATCTGTCCTGGAATGTCACAATCCAAGATCCACTCTTAATTTAAACATTTTTTATGTATGTTTCCTTGTTTTTATGATATAGAATTTTTTACAAAGAAAAAGACAATCTCTACTTCCCCAGATAGACAAGGTTTATAGAAAAGACTGATTTGAATACAACTTATGAAGGCGACGAGATTCCCCTGACCATCGGCTGTATGAGCTACAAGTTCTGTGGAATAGAAACAATGATGGACAAACTGCAGAGCACGGCCATTGCTGACAAGCCTAATTGTCTGCAGAGCCACCTGCAGGATCCCGGCATCATTCAGATCCTCATCACAGACACTGATACCTGTTTTCCATCTCATGCAGAACATTGTATTCTCTATTCTCACAACAGCTTATTCTCTTATGATTTACTTTTTTTCTTAGAACTTTTCCCTGCATAATGAACTGAAGTGTCTACATTTTGTATAAACCCAGCACTTTCAATATCAAGGCATTATAGATTCAAAATCAGCTGTTACTTACCTACAAATGCCTTGCAGATTTCTGAGTATTGATAACGCTGTACTGATATTGATATGAGAACACTGAAGGCTTCTTCTCTAAAAGACATTTTGTAAGAGATAGATGGAAGAAAAATCACAAAAGTGAATGTCCTCTTAGAAGCAAAAAACACTTGGTTGATCAAAAAATCATTCATATTAACTCATAATTTTATATTACTTATTCTCAATCAATTCATTAACAAAAAAGCAAAAAAGCTAAACATTTTCCTCATTCTGATTAGGTTTTTTTCTTAAGAAAGTGATAGAGAATGTGTATTTTATTTTTCATTACAATTATAAGGGATTAGTCATCATAACAGAAATATAATTCCAATAGAAAAAAATCTATTTTATTCCCTTTTTACAAAATAGTATCATTGCATCGAATATTTTTTAAGTTATAGAACTATACATTTTTATTATAATCGGTAAAATTATTCAAAAATGTACAAATTTATTCATTTTCCTATTCTCTACTTTAATTCTACTTCCCCTACTTCTTTCCCATTCTCTACTCCAGTTCATTTTTTAAGGTAACCAATATTAACCACAGATTATATCCTATTACTCCTTTCTCCTTCATTAGAAAGCCATGTATATCTGTGCACCTGTGTGTGAATGCACACACACATAAAACACACATATTTATATAAAATTTGTTATTTATAGACAGTCTTTAATATGCCTATTACTATGCAGCTTACTCTTTCACTTACTAAATTGTCCCTCCCTATTTATCAATAGATTAACTTTATCCTTTTGATGCTCTAATTCATGAATACACATAAACATACAGAAACATAATAATTGTACCTAAGAAATTATATCATACATCTAGCTTTAAAAATTACTCAGCCTTTTTCTTTATTATTTGCTTCTCCTCTCCTTCCTTTCACAATGACTTATAATCTATGTTATTGTAAATATATAGATTTTGTCACTGTTTGTTTCCCCAAAATTTATCTTGTTTTCTCTTTCTCTGTATATTTTCTTTTTTATATTTGCTCAATAATATCTTATGAAAAGCTCTCCAAATAAGTTGATATTGCTCCAATTTATTTCTTTATGGCTTTATATTTCATGATATACATATTTTCTAATTCTTTCAACCACTCCTCCTTTAACGTGAATTCCTTTATTCTTAAGTTTTGCTTTATAAACAATGATATAATGTACATCTTTGAACATACAATAATGGTGCTTCTAAAAAAAACTTTTAAGTTAATCATGAGTTTGGAGTAGAATTTCCAATAAACAACAAGTTAAAGTTTGGTTCATGGAAGTAAAAACTTAAAATACTACATTAAATACTATATACAATATATAAAATATAAATTATGTGATATGATATATAACATTTAAAAATATATAACGTATAATACATATAATAGTGTGATACATGTTTAAAGAATAACATAGCATGTGTCTACCATGGTGATACAACGTCACCAATGCATTTGAAGGCCCTTCTCTATCTATTCACAAATGTGGTCCCCTCCTTTCTTCTACTTCCTTAGTGTCAGTGATAGGCACAACCTTGAATGTGAGGTTTTTTAAATCTTTATTACTTTTACATTAATTTTAATTAACTAATTAATATATATCTTTAAACAGCACAAATCTTAGAGCTTTATGTAAAAGAATGGTACTTTAAGTACTCTTCTATGTCTTGCTTTTTTGTTACACATTTACATTTATGTGATTCATTCATGTTAATAGGCAAGTTTCTAGTTTTTTAACTATAAATAAAACACATTTATGTTTTAGCATAGTGTTCCATTGAATAAATCAGTATGATTCACTTCCTATTCATCTGTTATTGTGTATTTAGTGTCTTTACTTTTTATATGTACCAAAGAGTGAAAATACTGGTATATGTCTACGAACATCTTCAACTTTGGAGATAATTGTAAAATTCCTACTCTAATTCTTTCCTCTCCAACTTTTCTCTTCTTCCTCCTCCTCCTTCTCCTCTTCTTCCTTTTCTTCAACATATTCTTTTTCCTCCTTCTTCTCCTCCTTTTCCTCCTCCATCATTATTGTCACTGTTATTGCCTTCCTTTTCCCTGGTTTATATAACTAGTGAAGGAAAACTAGTGAAGAAAACAGAGATCAGGGAACAATGATGTGATTATTAGGAGATTATGCTTAGCTACATTGAATTTGTGTTTCACAGTTCCTTCAATGTCTTAACCTTAAAATGCTTAAACCATTCTTAGAAATTAGTGTGTGTGGTGAGTATTTGTGAAGAACAGTGACTTGAGTTAGAGTCCCAGCTCGGCCAGTCCTTGCAATTTGCTCTTACATGGACTATTCATTTCAATTTCCTTATCAATAAGCTTTTAAAATATGTGTCTAACTTCTGCAGTGGAATTTTAGCTCTAGAAGGACCAGAAATATGTGTTTTTGGTTCAGAAAAATGGTGTCTGGACACCCTTTTCTGTGTCTATAATAGTACTGCCACCTAGTAGATATTTAATAAATATTCACAGAATAAATTAAAGCATTAAATGATATAACTACTGAAAAGATTTTAGCAAGGTGCTGGTATGTAGTAAATGCTTATTAAATGTTTGCTAGTAAGTTATTGTCCTGCTATAGTAGCAATAGTAGTAGTAGCAGAAATGTTGTCACTAATGGTTGTAGTAGTGATGCTGGTGCTATTATTATTATTAATAAGCATAATAATAGCACACATTTTTTAGATTGTGCTATATGCCAGGCACACGAATTACTTAATTTAATCATTCAACAATCCTTTGTGGAAAGTATTATATAATTACCATCATTTCATGAATAAGAAAACTGAAGCAGAGAAAGTTTAAATAATTATTACTAATTATAACTAGAGTTTATAGAGTGATAACATATTAGCTAAAAAATTAGTCTGTCTTTCAGACGTTGTAAATATTGTCAATTCCTTATCTTTGCTTGGGCTGCTAGGAAACATATGTTTAAATTTGCAGCTTACCCTTAACAATATTTAGGGCCATATGGTATAAATTTAGTGTTTATTATACTCCTGGCTTTATTCCCCTGTTTCCATTTTCCATTTATCCTAATTCCCTGAACTATTTAATTTATCTCTTTTACTGTATAAATTATATTTTTGAAAGCTACCTAAAACAAAACAAGGTCAGGAATACATCAAAACAGATTTTTTCACTTGCCATTTGTCCTGCCATTTGTTTAAGAACCCTGTGGATTAGGCAGATTTATCTACACTTTGCAAATGAGGAAATGGAGCTTTTAATAAGTTAGCATGACTTTCACAAGATAACAAAGGTTGAAAATAAAGAACCTAGGACTCATTTCAGACTGAAAGAGTTTTTCGTTTATTTCATTTTTGTTTTTCAAGTTTACCTCTAGTATTGAACAGCCCTTTGTCATTTAAGGTAGTTTTGGAAGCCAAATATTGATAAATTCATTCTTAATGGGGGAAAATATCTCTGTTTCTAAATCACTTTTTATTTCTAACAGCTAATATTACCTTGCCCCCTTGTCTTACTATGCTGTTTTTGGTTTATTCTCCTAACGAAAGTATTGCAAAATTATCAAGATTGCAATAATGACATAATTATATCAGTTTTAAAGACCAGATTTTAGGGTTAAAGCTATTTAGACCATGTTCAGGGTGAGTTTCGTAATTTCAACATTTGGCAATAGTATGGATAATACAAATCATCCCCGGGAAAGCCACAGTTCACCTACATTCTCAGTGCCATTTTTGTGACAACGGTTTAGTCTCAGTTCTCTATTGAATAATTCCAGCAAATGTGCTGTATGTGTATGTATGTATGGGATCAATTTAAATCCTGTGGGAACACGTATACAAACATACACACATCAAATTACAGAAGAAAGATCAAGGGGATGTGTGTCATTTTGATATTCATCCTGTGTGCTCACTATCCTAGGAAGCATATAAAAGGCCATCTGATCAGATACGATCTCTACTCAGAGGAATGTGTTAAAGAAAAATTATGGAAGACCATTGTTTTGGATTGAGCTCCTGCACCAAGTCCTAACAAACCATACTAAATCAAAATGGATTCACTCATAAAAAATGCCACAGAGTCAAACTGAAACTTAAAGAAGCAGATAACAAGAAATTCCAGTCTAAGTCAGGCTAATAAGGAAGTCCCCTCTGTTTTAACCCTTACAAAAAAGTATTCTGATGGTAACCCATTTTGTTTTCTCTATTATTCTATTTCCTTGTTCCCATGTCGCAAACTCAGTGCTCTACCATGGCCCAGTGAGAGTTCTTGTTCTATGTTGGAGAATGGAGGCTGCTCCAATTCATGAATTGCAAATAAAAGTCCATTCGGTCTATAATTATATTTTTTGTAATTTTGTCTTTGACAGATGTATACTATTTCTTTGGCTGAAACATCTAAATGGGTATTAACAAAGATGTTCTGAGAATAGAAAAAATTCATTGAATACGTATATTTAAAAATAATGATCTATTTGATTTTACTTTTCAGCCGACTTTTAAAAAAATCAATCTTCAAATGTGTTTTTGTGAAAGCAGTAATTTTAATATTACATTTACTTTAACTTTGGCAGAACAACTGACTCAGGGTTTTAAAAGTTTGTATCACTGCAGGAAGCTCCTGATGTAGTCCTGCACTTCAGGTGGGTCTGTCAGAATTGAATAATGATACTAGAAGTCCTCTTTTTAATCTACCTTCCTCACAGAGCTTGTTTCATTTTATTAAATTTGTTAAACAGTTCATCACTTTGGCCTCAAAATGTTTTCTTTATGATTGTACAGATTTAAAAATGATACCATTTTGCCTGTAATTGTAATGAGAAAAATACATGGGGGAGCTGGTGTAAATGTAAGACACCTCCTTTGTTCGAACTCTCCAGAGGTGTATTACTCATACGTTAGTTTAACACATCCCCACAGGCAACAACTCATTGCTTAAAGTTAAGAAATATGAATCCTTACACTAAGCCATAAGTTATTTAGCTTACCAGCAATTGAATTGAAAAGATTTAGATTGTGAGTCCAGCTGTAACATGGGAAACAAAGCCTGTATAGTAATAAGGACATATGGAAATCTGAGTGAGCTGCCACTGGCATAGCGAGGAAACTTAGACCCTTTGTTCTTAGTGAGAACATGTTACTGTACATTTTACTCATTATTCATATTAACCTTCAAAGTTCCACTGACCTTCCATCATGATCTTTATCTGAATGTTTGTGTATGCCCTACATAATACTTACAGAATATTATTGACACATCATCCATTTAAAAAGGCTTTAAAATGTTCGTATCTAATTTGAAATATTTTAAATCATGCCTCAATTACATTTCCTTTTGAGGCAGCCTCCATTTTATTAATATGTGAGTAGGATTAGGTTTGGTGTGGTGCCCTAAGTCATATTACTGATCAGTCGTGAAAATGAAAAAAGTACACAAAGGTAGTGCTACACTTGATCACGATACCAACAGTTCCAGTATTTCAGAATGCAGTCTCCTTCTACCCAGGGGTTCGGTACACTGATGGAGGACTTTCAGCTGCTTCTCGTCATGCTAATATCTGGGTCAGAGGGTGGGCGATGCCAGTTGACAAGCTGGATTCTCAGAGCGCTTCCACGATCAGTTCTGTTGGCTGCTACCAATTCCCTAAAACTTTACTTCTCTGGTCACACTTGTCATTAAACATCACCATTCTTTGTGTTCAGCAATGGCCAAGGCCAATAGAGCTGAAGCAAAGAACTTTCCTTTTATATCCTATGTCCTAACTCTTTTGTTCTCTTTACTGTTTCTTCCTTGCCCAATTCCCTTAGTGATGTAGTAAAGGAGAAATCCTATTGAAGATGTCCAGCAAATGATTTAAAATAATACACCTTCTCCACAAACTTAAGCAAAAAGTAAAAATAGACCCTCAGTAAGAATGGCATCTAAATGACGACTAGGATGCATCTTGGAAAGAAAGTACATAGTCTTATTAATTTGATATGATAATCAGTTCAATCACAGAAAATTAAATATATTTGAAATTTAGGTCCTTATTTTTAGGTAGCATATTCCACTAAGAAGAAGGGAATTTTTCTTACCTACGACTCTTGGGCTAGGGCCTCATAACAGTCAGATCTTCATCACAGCTCACTTTTGACAATCTTTAGTTCTACGATATTTCTTGCTATGGGTTGGGATTTGACCTTGTCCCTGTTTCCTTTAGCTGTATAATTGCATGTAATTCAAAGCTAGGTCTCAGCTGTCTGTTTACCTCGCTATTAGATATGGGCAGAGAGAGAAGCTTCGCTTTTAATAAAATCCATATACATTTTAATTTTTCTATTTTTGTTGTCATAGGTATATGATTTTTTTCTCCAAATTGCTCACAGCTCTTGAAAATGACATAAAGTAACATGTATTTGAATCATATAATTTTGTCTAGCTAGACAGTATAGTTCTAAATGTTTTGTCTAGGTCACTTTATTTCCAGTTTGAAGGTACATCCAACTCTCCCTTAGGGAGATTTTGAGTTTTTTATATTCAGGGCTTGGAAACTCAAGATAAGTGTGCCTGAACAGATAGTGAACTGTCTCGGTTGTTTTTAGAATATTTAGAAATACTATACTTTAAATTGCTTTTATAGAATAAATACAATTTTCCATCTTCACATTAAGCGTTGTTGATTTTATTCACGAAAGGCCCAATTAGGTGGTGAGCAAACGAAATAAAACATATTCTAGGGACTAAAATTCTCTGAGGAATCTTTCTTTTCCAGGATATGAATAACGGACCACATATGGGTGAATAATTTACTCAATGTGCCACAAGGGTTCTTATTATTTTAACCAAGTAAGGTTTTAGAATTTGGGAAATGTATCAACAGATTGATCTACGTGGGAAAGACATTTAATGTGTTCACATTCATTATTGTGGCCATGCAACTGTAGGAATGTTGGGAAGAAGCATTTTAGTTGTTTTAGAAATGTCATTTATCACTTCTGGTTACACAGATTAAGATGTTCCAAGTTATTTCTCCAATTCCACTTTGTCTTAAATTCCTGCTGTGTTCACAGTAGTTGTCTTGAAGAAAGAGTGCTAAAGTCAAGCAGCAAAAGCTTACTCAGGGATTCTGAGGTTTCAGACATTATATA
>NW_012148530.1:623879-632564 GCF_000956105.1 Propithecus coquereli | reverse complement strand
TTAACGTTAACATTGCATATTAACATTGCTTTCTGTCTTTGATGACAGGGCTTCATGTTATTTTCAACAAAACCTTCCCCTTCCTTCAGCTAAAAAAAAGTGATGATAAATGTATAGACAAAAAAATGAAATACATAATTCTTTGATAAATGTAAAAGGATTGAAAGTAATAAGATATAAGAATACATAATGGATTTGAGTAAAATTGAGTAAAATATTTGAGAATATAAGTGAAATGTGTTGATACATACGAATTTGTTCAGAAGAATGTTTCTGGTATCTGAGGAAACCGGCTTAAAAACAAAACAATTTTGGGGGCATTTTTGTCTTTCTTTCCGCATATCCATTCTTATGTTTTGGCAATAATATAAGTTTCTTTTAAATTTGTACATTTCCCTTCACTTCCCATTGCCCACAGTTTAATAAGGTACTTCAGAGCTTCTTAATGATTATTCCTGCTGTAAAATTTTACTCTTTTTAGTCTGTTCTGCTCATCAATGTTGGTTCACTCTTTGTAAAATACCATTTGCTTACATAATTTTACCTTAATGGAAAATCCAACAGTGGTTCCCTAATGTTTGCTATATTGAGGTTGAATTTCTCAAATTAACATTAAGGTTTGTTTTTACATAAAATAGTCCCTCTACAGTTTTCTGATCTTATTTTCCATTTTTTCATATATCTGCTCTCTACTTGTGCTGGATTGGTTTCTCCATTATTCTGTGAGCACACTATTCTCATTTCAATCTCTAATCCCACGTTATGTTAATTTATCTACTTGAAATTTTCTCTATGCCTGTTTCTCCTGAGGCTATTTGACACATATCTCATCCATGAACAATAACTAGCCCAACCCATGGTGGACCCCACCTTCTTTTTAATTCCTGTAATTCAAGGGCATACTTGACCATACATTAGACCATGGGTATTCTCATATTTATATTAGTGGTTTTGACCTGTTGCAAGAACACAAAAGTCCATGTAATTTTCCATGTAATTTGGTGAGGTAAAAATTTGACTCACACATGCCTTGAGGCTGGTGTGGGCTAGTGAGTCACCTACTAGTGAGTGGACTGGCTGCCACTTTAGTTTTCTGCTTATATTCACATTTGCGGTCTTCTGTAAAGTAATAAAATTTTTACTTCATGTGAAAAATAACATCCGCCCCAAATG
This sequence comes from Propithecus coquereli, assembly GCF_000956105.1. Lineage (NCBI taxonomy): Eukaryota > Metazoa > Chordata > Mammalia > Primates > Indriidae > Propithecus > Propithecus coquereli. The sequence continues at coordinate 631,391 of NW_012148530.1, read as the reverse complement.
TAAATCCTTGCCAATGTGGAGATTCAAACAGAGCTCTAGACGTTTCTCTCAGAGATGTCAAGAGTCTACACACAGCTTTATATGGTTTTCTCATTGCTTCGTGCATAGCTATCTGGTATCCCCAGCCAGTCAATAAAATTCACAGGAGAATGAACTAAGCACTGAAATTTTCTATCTCCAAATCTAGCAGAGTCCAAAGAAGAATATGATTATGCTTTTACTAACCAAAGCGTAGTGATTATCAACAGGCATGGTATCCACTGCTAGAAGTTTTACTCAGTCTCAGGAGCTCACCATCCATTATGATATGTGCTATAATACAAGTATGTATAAAATGCACTTGCCTCTCAATTGAGGTAATGAATAGGCACCTTAGGAAGGTGTGTACTTTCAAAAATCTTAAACTGACATGAATTTAATACAAAATTCTAAAACAGATTTGTTTTAGTAGGTCGAATCAAAATACCAGGCTTACTCTTTTTTGATATTGTATAGATAAGAATAACAAATTCTGACTTAAAGATAAATTATTCAATAATAAAATATACGTAATTTATATACAGCTCAACTATTGATGATGATTATTAATAATAAATTTTATGTTTAAAATATATATTAAAACATATTTACTCAGTTAGATGCCATGGCTATAGCAGATTATTTTAGTTTATTATGATTAGTAATATTATTCTCTATTTTCTTTCATCATGAGAATTCTTAGATATTACTAAGTAAGAGTTTCTTTAATATTTTTTGAATTGTCAATATTATTGTGTGCTTTTACTAAGGTGAAATGTGAGACATGTAGGGAGGGTTCTGGAGCCTTTTTGTTAAAGTGCAATTTGTAGCCTTCATCATGGCTCAAAGGTTGTTAGGCTTTCACCGCTTCTTTATCTGGGTGCCTCCTTGAAGTATCAACTGATCTATTTCAGTCATGACCTCATTTAAAAATTTGTCAAAACAAAAGAGCCTCAACACTTGGGAAATACAGAAGTTCACAGAGACTAATTTCAATGCACCTTCCAAGGGAATGGAAAATAGGTAAGGCTTATAAAATACCTTTCCTCAAAGTGCTCTGCTCTTTTCCTTTGCTGCTTTGCAGTGCTTCCAAATGACATTGTCACAGTCAGACCTAGCATCTGAGGGTGGGGAGTATAAACATTATTAAATCAAACTTTGTGTGAATTAAAAATGTATTCATTTATTTATCATGTTGCACTCAGAACACATAAATCAGTTTCACAATACATTATGAAGGTGATACCTTAAACAAAACCTTAAACTAAAAAAACAAAAATGCACGTGTGATGCAGTAGTGGCAGTCAATACAATGAAGTGGCTTTTAAGCAGGACTCCTTACCTGGTACTGTTACTCAGCAATAGTCTACGGATAAATCTTTTCATAATGTACAAATTTCAAATGCCATGCATTTCATCTTTCAAACATTAAAATTAATATGTATTAAGTCCAAGGCATTTCACAGAAGTCTTACCAACCATCCTAAATAACACTGGATTAGGTAATGGAGCTGGGAACTCTTGATATAAAGATTTCTCACAAAACCTTCCATTTTTCAATACATTTGCATGTACACTTTTTAGAGGCACCAGGTGCCTGCAATCCTTGAGCCTTGCAAGTTTCTGCAATTCTTCTCCGACTGCTAACTTTAGATTTACTTTTCTCCGCCTGCTGGGGAAGTTATTCTTCAGGTGTATGCTTTCCAGATTTCACCATTTTGTTGCTATCATTCCCTCTCTTGTTCTTTATGCCTTTGTGGGTTTTAACTCTATCATAATTTTTACAAGAGGGTCTGGAAGAAGTAGACATGCTTCTCTCTTTTTTCTTTTCCTTTTTGATTTTACAATGTTGTAATTACCATCCATTTATACATAACCTGGAGTTAAGAAACCTTTGTTTTGTTTACACTAAAAGGCAATTCAGAATGAAATGTGTTCTTGATAAATTGCAACAAAACACAGTTTATGAATATTATTTCTATTCATAAATTAATTCATTAGACTAGAGCATGAATATTTTTATATAACACTTAATAGAGAAACTGACCATATGTAGAGATGTTAGTTGCTCTTGCTTAGACTGAATGATAGGTTTTTTATCGTAAGTATTCTTGAAGTTGTGTAATTACAATCCTTCTATTTAAACACTAGAAAATTATCTACTAATAAATCTAGAGAATTTGAATGTAATAAAAACTTAAACTTTCTTTAGGCAAAGATGGGTTAACAACAACAATAAAAATACAAAATTACGGATATCTTGAAATCCTAAATTAATGATAAAAAAAGAACTTTAACAGAATTTTAATAAACTGGAGAGATTATTTATGTTCATGTAATTAGAATTAGTTCATAACATAAAAATACTTTTTAATTTTGGTATCTTAGTCAACTTGGAATGCTATAACTAAATACCATAGACTAGGTGACTTAAACAATAGACATTTATTTCTCACAGTTCTGAAGGCTGGGGCATGCAAGATAAAAGTGCTGGAAGATCCTGTGTCTGGTGAGGGGCCTTCTTCTTGGATTGCGGATAGTGCCTTCTTACTATATCCTTATGTGGCAGAGAGAGAAAGAAAGATCTCTCCAGTCTCTTCTTATTAGGGCACTAATCCCATCACGAGGGCTGTACCCTCATGACCAAATTACCTCCCAAAGGCCCAGTCTTCAAATTTCATCACACTGAGGACTTCAAAATATGAATTTTGGGAGGGAAGGAATTCAGTCCATAGCATACAGTCATTTTTAATGTAATTTATTTATATAATACATCTACATATTTCCACATGAGTTTATATTTATACTTAAATAGAAAACACAGCACAGAGGAAACATGGATATTTTGAAAAAAATATGACTTATTAAAGTTATACCGATATTTATCAATACTTGCTACTGTTCAGAATATAATATTATTTTTTTGTTCACTAAAACAGAAGTGTTAGTGCTTTTCAATGTACTTAAATACTATCTTAAGAATTATTATTTACAGGACATGGACATTGGGGACAAAAAATTTCTTTTAAATAATAGAATTTTTTGTTTAAGTGGATTTATAATACCCTAGGTTTTACACAGCGTTAGTTTTAGAAATTATTTTAGGTGAGACTGGAAAACAAACAGTTCTTTTTCCTTCATTTCCACGCATATATTGGATGAAAAAGATAGGAAAGGAGGAGTTATTTTATCATAAGGAGTCAGGATTTTTTTCTTTATTTTGCTGTAATTTTTATGACTGGTCTTCTTGGCTGCCCTAAAATTAACTTTTTTTTTTTTTATCTGATTACCTTGGCGTTTTCTCCTGAATTCTTTTTAATTCTCGGGACCTTTATCCGAAGTATGCCTGATTCTCTAGCAGAGACACATAAACCTTGGCAGGGGCTTTCTTTCAGTCTGGACCAGGGCAAGGGAGAAACTAAATATCCGCAAACCTCTCGGGAGCCACTGATTTATTCACCCAGTAAACATAGAATTTGTCACTGGCAGAGACAAGTGCAGGGGTGTCAACTTTCTTTAAAAATGACATATATAAAAGAGTGCAATGCACACCATCCGAAGGATGGAAATATTTGAAACTCGGACTTGGGGGGGGGGGCAAGGGCGACATACGTAACCTAAACATCTGTACCCCCATAATATGCTGCAATAAAAAAAAAAAAAAATGACATATATAGGCCGGGCGCGGTGGCTCACGCCTGTAATCCTAGCACTCTGGGAGGCCGAGGCGGGTGGATCGCTCAAGGTCAGGAGTTCGAGACCAGCCTGAGCAAGAGCGAGACCCCGTCTCTACTAAAAAATAGAAAGAAATGATCTGGACAACTAAAAATATATATATAAAAAAATTAGCTGGGCATGGTGGCACATGTCTGTAGTCCCAGCCACTTGGGGGGCTGAGGCAGAAGGATTGCTTGAGCCCAGGAGTTTGAGGTTGCTGTGAGCTAGGCTGACACCACGGCACTCACTCTAGCCCGGACAACAGAGCAAGACTCTGTCTCAAAAAAAAAAAAAAAAAATGACGTATATAGTTGTATACGTAATGGTGTCCCATTACATGTTAAAGCACATTTATAAGACTTTTGAAGAAAGGTCAGAGATTAAGTAGCAGCAGTAGGTTCTAGGTGATGAGGGGAATGGTTTAGAGTGGGACAAACTCTGTACAATAATTGAGAAAAGTGGGGAGGATGCCAAGATGTATATCTTAGATGTTTACTCATAATGAGTGTTACATTGCTATTGTTAAATTAATGTATTATTAAGAAGAGAGAAAATGGTCTTTCTCTAGCAGGAAAAAAGACTGTATTAGCTTCATTAAAAGAACAAAAAGTACTGTTTTAGTGTTTTTCATATGAGAGTAGCATGAGAAAAGTAAGAATTGGAGCTTTTTGTGTCTGTGTTTTGTTTTGTTTTTTTCATCTTATAGATATGTCAGCTGAGAGTCAAGAAGTTTGACTTGTTCAACTCACAAATATTTAATGGCAGAGGTGGAGGTAGGAATCTTGTCTCTTGCAGTTTGGATTCTAAAAGAAGCAGATTTTTGAGGTGGAGTTTAAGATGCAGGATGTTAGAATGTTAGGATGGCTCTTGGGATCAGCAGATGGGAAAGAGAAGGAAAGCAAGCAAGAGTGAATAGAGAGAAAAGTCGGGCCTGGTTATGGTGGCAGCTGACCTCATGGGGAGCTCTGGTTCTAGAATGGCCTTTGGCATTGTCCCCCGTTGGCCGGATGCCAGTCATTTATTCTCTGACAGGGACCAGTCTTTGTATAATATGTGGGCTGCCCTGGGAAAGGGCATGGCCATGGGTGAGGGGGCTGTCTGCAGCTGAGGCAATCCCTAGAGGGGCTGGCAGCTGAAGACTGTCATTGGCACCCCCAGAAACTAATGCATCAGCTCCTTCTCGGAAGGAGGATCTGGAGGCACACTGCAGTGTCCACCACACCACCTTCTCATCCAAACCTCTTTTGAGAACTTCAGAGGATGGAGGCATTCTCCTGTAAATACTGAAAATTTATTTTCCATGCTATGGTGGGTGAATGCACTTGAGAGCTACCCATTCTCATGAAAAATTTCTGTTTTTTTAATATAGATACAATATTTATTTTCCTGCACTATCTCATTAATAGGAAACGTTAACTTCAATGTTTGTGAAGGTGTGAAAAATACTTATTTCCACTCAAAGCATAACAACAAAAATGAGCCATTCTAGCTCTACTGAACTTGTATCCTTGAAGAGAGTACCAAGGAGTCAACCAGAGGGTATTAATTTCCTATTGCTGCATAAGTAATTACCACAAACTTAATTGCCGTAAAAGCAATAACAATTTGTTATTTTATAGCTCTGAAGGTCAGAAGTCCCCAGGTGAGTCTCACCGGGATAAATCAAACCAGCAGGATAGCATCTTCAAATATCTCTCCCTCTTTCTTTTTTATTTTTTTTTATTTCAGAATATTATGGGATTACACACGTTTTGGTGACATGGATTGCTTTTGTACTGCTTAAGTCGAAGTTATAAGTGTGCCCATCACCCAGATAGTGTACATTGTACCCATTAGGGGTATGATTTCACCCATCCCTTCCTCCCGCCTCCCACCTGCTTGATTTCCCTTGAGTTTTACTTCCATCTGTGCACGAGTGTACAAACACCACATGCACCCACTATTACATTGGAACTCTCCCTCTCTCTCTCTCCGTCCCTTCCCCTTCACACTTGTTTCCACTGTGATATCTCCTTCTTTGACTCTGACCTTTCGGCTGCCTTCCTATCACGCTCCCTGTGATTATATCTGGGCCACCTGTATAATCCAGGATAATCTCCTCGCTCAAAACCCCTGATTTAATCACATGGGCAAAGTCCCTTTTGTCATGTAAGGTAACATATTCTAGGTTCTGGGGATTAGGACATGTATATATTTGAGGGGGGCATTATTCTGTCTACAACACAGAATAAAACAAATTTTAGCAAGAGTTACTTTTGTGATGACATTTTTGATGTAGAAAATAGTCATCCCTTTTAAAGATACCTTCCAAAATATTCTTAGAAAATTTTGCTTAACTGTTAGTTTATACTGCACGGAAGATTAAATGAAGAACTATGGTTAGTTTATCCATGAAACACTGATTGGGCCAGAAATCAAGATACTTGGGTTCAAATTTTGCCTCTGCCACTAACTGTGAAAGCTCATGAATCTTAGTTTGTCTATCTAAAAGTATAGTGATCCATTTGCGATATAAAATATAAAAATATCTTTTTATATAACCTTAAATGCGATATTTGTCACAGTTATGGAGCTTATGTCATGTATATAAAAAACTGGAGATATCTCAAATATTAATTTTTACTCATTGTTTGATTTTAAGGTATCTTTTAAATAAAGCTTTAATCAGAGAGGTGAACTTCTTTCTGTAGTTTGAATTCCTGTTTCCTGTTTCCCTTAGTAATCTCTTAGCTCACCATGAAGTAGAGGATTTACAGAGCAATGAAATATTCAAAAGTAGCAACAGAAGTACATAGGAGATCATCTCTGTATTGAGTAACTAGCCCTTCAGTAACCTGCATCTTTTCGATCTATTCAATAGGAAAATTTTAAAGTGAATACCTTAGTTCACCTATTTCAAAAACGCAAACAATAAAAATTGTAATATATTATTTTGCCGGATTGAAACAAATTTCAAAGCACCTACGATGTTGGTGAAAAATATAACCCTGAAGTCTATATAACAGGATTGATTTATGATAAAAGAATAGTACAACTTTTGGAGTGGATTTCTAAGTTAGGAGTTTGGGAAGGTGATTTAGAATATTGATGTGGTGGCAATACTGGTCACTCACTGTTACTGCAGAAATTGGCACTGTAGAAAATAGATAGGAAACCATCAATCTTAAAAGATACGCTGTTAGAGTTGGTAGGGAGATTTATAATTAGAGACCTATTGTGACTTTTCTAAATCAAGATAATAAGTCTTTAGGATAGGAAATGGAATCTTTTTTTTTTTTTTTTTTTTTGAGACAGAGTCTCACTGTGTTGCCCGGGCTAGAGTGTCATGGCGTCATTTCACTCTAGCCCGGGCAACACAGTGAGACTCTGTCTCAAAAAAAAAAAAAAAAAATACTTTTGGAGAGCCCCAAGACTGTGCACTACCATAACACTAGCTTAGTGACTTCTTACAAGACACCAACTAAAAGTCAATAACTCACATTTCTTGAGCACCTACTTTGTATCAAGCGCTGTTCTAAGCTTTGTGTGTAAGTGAATTTAATCCACACAACAATTTGAGGTTGGTGCATGCAAGTCTTACCCTTGTTCTACAGATGAGGACGCAGCTACAGAGAACTTTAGTATCTCTCCCAAGGTAACACAGTGAAGCCCACGGTCTTAACGTCATGCTGAACTCTCTCACTTCTGGGTCCTTGGCATGTGCTTTTCTTCTCTGCTTGGAAGTCCCTCCGACCTTGCTGGCCTAGCTTGAAAGGTCAGCACAGGTATGTTCCTCTC
>NW_012148530.1:619949-623829 GCF_000956105.1 Propithecus coquereli | reverse complement strand
CTAGCTCACAGCAACCTCAAACTCCTGGGCTCGAGCAATCCTCCTGCCTCAGCCTCCCAAATAGCTGGGACTACAGGCATGCGCCACCATGCTCGGCTAATTTTTTCTATATATTTTTAGTTGTTGAATTAATTTCTTTCTAATTTTAGTAGAGATGGGGTCTCGCTCTTGCTCAGGCTGGTTTCGAACTCCTGAGCTCAAACAATCCGCCCGCGTCGGCCTCCCAGAGAGCTAGGATTACAGGAGTGAGCCACCGCACCTGGCCAGGAAATGGAATCTTAAACTCAAGCAAAATTAGCCATCACATAAAAAAATCATACACATTGGAGTATCAATTTTTCACCAATGTCTATAAATATATGTACAAATATTTTTTATTAAAATGTTATGGAATTAGAAATGTATATCATGGACAAATATGGGTTTAATTATTATGCAGAAAAATCATTCTACATCAAGTTCTCTGGGAAGCAGATACTGAGATGGAGTTTAGCATGCAAGAAAGTGTTCTTGGAATTAATACCTGTGAAAGGCAGGGGAGGGAAGCAGGATTGGGTAAAGGGAGTAGGGAAAAAGTAATTTAAGCCTGACAATGGCTTCTGGCCCATCTTTGATGGAATAGCCATCTTTTTACTCCTTTTTACCCCTGCTTCCATCAGTCATTGGACATAGGCTGCCCTGGGGAGGGTGCAGCTCTCTGCACTGAGGCAATCCTCACAAGCACTGCCTGCTGAAGGCCGTCTCCCCTGCCAATACTTTTCTAGCAGCTGGGGCTATAGATTCTTCTTTGGGGAGACTTGAACAGCAGATATCCATGTTTACCATACATAGCACATTATGAGTTTAAATATCAACGAATCAAATAATGCTAACTACGCTTACATCATCTTTGGCTAATTAACTTCATGTACTTTAGTTTTCTCATTTTTAAAAAGTCACTTCTACTCAGGAGTGTGAAAAATTAATACACCTAAAAGTACTTAGAATATTCCCTGTAATGTAGTGCCCACTATATGAATATTAGTGATTATAAAATACTACTATAACTCCCTGCATTCAGAGGAGATGAAATTCATAGCCAGTATCATACTAATGATAATTGTTCTGTAGATTTAGGTTTTCTGCCAGTTGAAATATTTTCAAGAAAAACATTTCATTTATTATTAACTTAAAAAAAAAAAACCTAAAACAAGCTTTATGTGTCAGTGGCTCTTGAAAATTCCATTGTTTTTTCATCATGGTTTTAATATGTCCCCCTAATATAAAAACACTAACATTTTAAAATTTCATTTGTCCTGATCAAAAGCCTCTGGAAATAAAATGCAGTCTTTGAAATGTATTTTAAAGTTACAGAATATAAACCTAGAAAACTTTAGAAACACAAAGTTAATTCAAACTTATCTAGAAATATAAATTCAATATCAAGGCCTAAAATGTAGCTAATTATGTGTTCTTGCCACATAATTAGGTAGGAGGAGTTTGTTTTGTTTCAAAATAACTATGGAAGTTAAAGAATGTGTGTGATTTTCTTTTCCTCAAACTAATTTATATGTAATATTTGTTTTCTGATGAATTGACTTAAGGGTTCATATTTCAGGGCTTCTTTGTCAGTAGGAAACTTGGCAAGAACTCTGTAGATAAAACATTCACTGGTGGTGGAGCCTACAGCAACTGGGCCGACTCCCTTGCTGTACTTTACTTTTCTCTAAATGCTTTCCTTTAAAAGAAAAAAAAGGAAGGAAAATTTTAGAAGAGATAATTTTATGAATGATCTTTCTCCCCACCACACTCTCTAGACACCCGACAAACTACTTCTCTATGGGAATAAATATTGAATCAATATAACTTTTGTATGTACTTATGGAATAAAATCAAGTTACATATTTTACTGAACATTTTCACTGAGAAACTAATCTAACTTCAATACATGAGAGAACCAGGAGGCGTTGTATACTTCTGCTCTTTAGTTTGCCCCTGGAAAGAAAAAGTAAAACATACTTATTGCATAATCATAAGCTACAAGAAAAAAATACTTATTTTTTATTTATATTTTAGAGGAGCTTAAACATGTTAATATATTACTTTGGGTTTTTCAAAGTTAAACAAGCTCAATGTTCTAATAACTTGCAGACTGGTGAGGTCTAATAAAGTATTGAAATTAATGATGGGTCAGAGGAAAGATACCACCATTTTTTTTCCATAAAAAGACTTTCCATGGTAACACAAAATTAGGTAAGCATGGATATTTTCTGTCCCCCAAATCACCAAGTGAATGAATCAAATGCCAAGATCACTGAGAAGGGTTCAGTATTCACAATCTGTACATTCTTCTGTATAGTGCACACAAGAAATGACAAAAGTATTCTCCCCAATTGAGCAATGAGAGCAATGGATTTGAATAGATATACACATGTAGCCAGAGGGCTCACAAATATCTCCCTATCTTAAAAAATGAAGTTTCTTTACTAGAGATAGAACCTAAAATAAATCATAACCTAAATATTAATAAACTTCAAATAAAGAAGTTTAGAAGACAGTATCAAATATCTGAAATTATCAAGTAAGAATGATTTAGGGACAGTATATTAACATTTTGTTAAAAAGTTAAAATCTTCTCTTAGTTATGTAAACTTAACAATTATACACTTCAAATTAGAACTTATTTTCCCATTCATTAGTGTTACTTCTTTTAAAAATAGCTTTGACACTTAAAATGACACATTATTCAAAAAATTCTTTCTTTAACACATTCAGCCAGTTCCTTTTAGCAAACAAGTATGTCGATAACACTGCTCTTTTAATTTTCATAATCCTGTTACTGAAAAGATATTCTAGACTTCCCTTAATGGATTATTTAAAATGTCAAAAATAATTCTAGGAGTCTTTTCTTTAGAATTGAAATGTGATTTTAGATATTTAAATAAATTCAGTATTTTCTTAACTGCATTTGTTAGAGTTACCAGTGTTTGAATGTGAGAGAATTAAAGAATACTGAATGCCAATCTAATCACAAAAATTCTTCAATCCTTGAGTTTGAACAGAATAACCACTGAAGTAAGCATAATTTTATAACAATACCTTCGATTTCAATAGAAAGGATACCTGATGATGATTGAGGAGCATTTTTAGAATATGGTCAAAATAGCCAGCACCTTCCATAGAGTCATTCCTGCTTTGCTTCAACTTCAAAAATAAACACTGTTTTTACCTTTAAGCAAATATTCACCAAATTTATATTTGTATTACCTCTAGCAGAAGCAGTACATTTTTTCTCATTAACTGTTAATTTAATAAGAGAGTCTACGTAAACATTTTCTATTGCTTCTCAGGTTTCATTTTATAAGCAAGTCTTTTTCACATAAAAAATATTGTATGAAGAAAGGGGATTTTTTTTCTGCATTATGATCACTTGCAGCCGTGGTTATGTTATAAAAAGGTGAAACATTTGTATTAATATCTTTGATAATCTCTATAATAGTGAATGGAGTTAGCATTTATTTATTTTTTTAATTGCAGTAGATTTTGTCTGAGCATTTGAAAATTTTCTTGCAAATTTGGAATCAGAAGATACTTTCAATAGTAGTACAATCAGTCATTTGAGCTGAAAGACTAATGAAAATATCCAGTGTGGAGGAACGGTACATCTTGTCTTCTTTTTCTGAATTTCTCTTCATAAAAAAGTCTGCTGTTATCACTTTCTTTGGTACTATTAATAGTTGAAGATCTTAGCTGAAATGTGCTGGTTTATATCTGATTTTCCCAATTGAATTAACAAATACATACTGCTCAATGTGCTCCAAGAGTTCTTTTTCCTTGTTTAATAAATGTTAATTTTTCAGAATTTTTTTTTTTTTTTTTTTTTTTGAGACACAGTCTCACT
>NW_012148530.1:617394-619638 GCF_000956105.1 Propithecus coquereli | reverse complement strand
TAGTAGAACAAGGAGTTCAATCTGTAACTCACTGTGGACACAATCAAGTGAAATAACTCACCACTTTCTGACCAGCCTAGTTCAGAAAATGTATTGTAAAATTTACCCTTGCATTTTGGGGTATAAATATACACAAATAAAAATAAATAATAGCAACCATTACTGGAATTGAAAAGATTCCATTTGATAATTTCATGTCTCCACAGTGCATCTGTTACTCATAGATGCAAACTCATAACTAACTATAATCAGTGGTTGAACTATTGAAAGGTTTGCAAACTTGAAAACTAACAGTAAGTGAACTTGCTATCTGATGCAAAATATGTTAACGTTCCATTCAGCTACAAAAAACCTGTATTTGTAAGGTATGACTGCAAAGGCAGATCTGATTTTCTATACAGTTTTTTTAAAGCCTGATGTTTGGAGATTGGTGGACTTTCAGAAGTGGGTATGGACTTTCAGCTGTGTTAGTGTGGCCACGAAAGTAAGGCTGCTGTGACTTTACTTTCAGAAGTATGGTCATTGGAGTGAGATGCTGGCTGATTTTGTGTTATCTAGAACTGTCACCGATCGGCTGATTTTAGAAGCTTGGAGCTAGTATACATTTGCTGACTTTAAGAAGTGAGGTTAATTTCAGAGTATGTGTACAGATTTGAAGTTAATCTCTTTAATTAATGGTAGTTATTTGTCATGTTTTGGGACTCTGGCCCCAACTGAAGTTTTTTCTTTTCTTTCTTTGAATATAAAAAAAATAAATATTTTAAATTCTCAGTCCCCCTTTGTTGGTCTTCCCTTAGCCAAAAGTACAGGACAAATTGTAAGGGATTGTCCAGTTCTTTATTTGTAGAGTATTGCTTTCAACTAGTGTTGTCTTTTAATTGATTTAAGCACCAGTTACTCTGGCAGAAAAATAGCTCTGTGATATTTTTTGTAACTTTTTTTTGACAAAGTTGAATAGAGGGGACATTTAGGGCACCCTGTCAAATACATTACAGGATAGAGGATAAAAACCATAAAATACAGAACATTTTCTTTATGTACAAGACATATACAACCCTAAAGGCAATAGGTAACTGATAGATCCTTCCACATCATAAGTTTTCTTTCTTTTTTTTTTTTACTCTATATTTGAACACATCCAGTAATGAGGACCTTGTATGTCCTGAAGCTGTTCAGATTAGTTGACCATGATCTTATTGGGGAAATCCACTCTTCGTTACAATGAACCTTGATTTTCACCCACTGATCCAAATTCTAATCTTTGTAGTCACACAGAACATTCTACTCCCCTTTCACACTAAATTTCCCCAAACTTTTCCTTTTAGTTATCATGGTTTTTTTTTTTTTTGAGTTTTGTTTTATTAAGGTGAAATATCTACTTATTGAACTCCATTTCCTTGTCTTACCAGGCTAATAAGTCTGTCAAAAATAAAGAAGTTAGTTTAAAGTGATTTATTTTAGTAAAGTTATGCTGGCCATAATAATAAACATTTCCATCTTCTGTTCTTATAAATTGTCCCATTTATAATCTCAATTAACATACTACCTAGACTTAATATTTTAAGCCTTCAGTTTTAAAAATACCTCATTTTACCACTGTCATTGGTAATTTTTTTCCACTATTCCTCAAAGATAATGGAATAAGTACAGAAATTTGATTTTTTGGATTTCCGTAGAATCCTTACATGTAATTTTCTGGGTCATGAACCCTGAGCTCTTAGAACCTCTTCCTTTTTCAACTTCTTAATATATTTTGTATTTCAATTCCCTCTTATCAACTTTTCAATCCTTTTCTATCACAGCTTTGAAAATCTGGGATTAATTCTTACATAGAGCTGTCTTGTAATAGAAGAGGCTATGCTGTCACGGATAGAGAGTGGCTGTAAATCACATTTAACCATTTTCTTTTAATATGCCTTTAGTACTCTTGTGATGACAGGAGAAGTCTCATAGAGGCATCATCTTTTGAACGTTATAAAATATATATGATTCTAAGATTTTTTCAGAATTTTTATTAAAATATTATTAAGTTTATTGACATGGTGTTTGTAATAGAAGCCACAAATCACAATATTTTCATTTCCATATGTTAGGGTCCAAGGAAGATCTTACATTATTCATAACATCTAAATGCTGCAATTCAGCCTTGAACTAAAACTCAAATTAAATATAGAGAAGCAAATGATACCCACATTTGGTTGCTGATCACAAAAACCTTTGCGTTTTATATATAACATTTTATTT
>NW_012148530.1:612682-613924 GCF_000956105.1 Propithecus coquereli | reverse complement strand
TGGAAAAATGATATATTCCTAGTATGTACAAAGTTCACATCCATATCTTCAATTGTGATTAGTAGAAAATTTCCCCCAGTTTGATCACAATCATGAATTATTTGTGTTTCACAGCTAATGCCAAGTACACTTCTCCTTCATAGATTCTTTAGTAAGAACATTGTTTTTACTACACTACTGTGCTCCACCAAAGGTTTTATTTGTATTACCACAACAAAAATCAATAATTTATATTCAATGTTGAGTTCTTAACTGAATTTACGGTAACATTCAAAATAAAGTCAGATCTTTTACCTTGGTAGAATAAAATTTCAACAGCTTTACTTTGATTTTATGAATTCTATAAAAAACAGAAACAAAACTTTATGGTAATTAGCTGAACTGCTTTTCTATTTGAAACCTTAAGGATAATGTAATAAATACATATGGCTTTTATAGAGTTCTTCCTCATGAAGTGGACCTATTAACAGCCCCTTTCTTCACGATTTATATATTTAAAAAAACAAAACAAAAAAAAACAAAAACTATTGCAATGGAAATAGGAATAATTAAGAATAATCACTTATCTAAATGAAAAGTCATGCTTTATAGGGTTATATATATATTTCACCTCCACACTTGTATGTGTTTAGATGTTATTTTTTGCCATGAACTGATGTTAAAAAAACCAAACACGCTTGTGTTTAGGTGTTGATTTTAGGCATAGTCTTCTTAAAATACTAATGCATAAGTAGTAGATTTATGTCTTCTGATCTTCATGCGGTCAGTACGACCTTCATGGTAGATGGTAATTGTTGAGAATCATTTTGTACAAATTACAAGGTGATTTTAACAATGTTGATTCTGCCGACTGATGAGCATGGAATGGTTTTCCACCTGTTTATGTCTTCTGCAATTTCCTTCCACAGTGTTTCATAGTTCTCCCTGCAGAGGTCTTTCACCACCTTAGTTAAATAAATTATGAGGTATTTTATTTTCTTTGTTGCTATTGTGAAGGGTATTGAGTCTTTGATTTGGTTCTCAGTTTGACTGTTGTTGGAGTATAGGAATGCTACTGATTTCTATACATTGCTTTTATAACCTGAGACTTTGCTGAATTTGTTTATCAATTCCAGTAGTCTCGTGGCAGAATCTTCGGGGGTTTTCTAGATATAAGATCATATCGTCAGCAAACAGTGATAGTTTGACTTCTTCTGCCCCCATTTGGATGCTACTGATTTCTATACATTGCTTTTATAACCT
>NW_012148530.1:608884-612037 GCF_000956105.1 Propithecus coquereli | reverse complement strand
GAAAGAGATTTGTATTTTTAAGTATATATGTAATTTAAATGCATAAAGAAGTGTACTTGAGAAAGTTTTAAATACCAATCTATGAAATTCCCAAACTTTCACTATGTTTTTATTCACAGTTTTGCTACATTTTGAATTATATCAGAGTTTTCTGATCTTACAATTTTTAAGCCAAAAATTATACATTGAGGTCTCAATATATGTTATAGTTACTATTGCTGTGAAACAAACTACCTCAAACCTAGAGTTTATAAACAACCGTTTCATCATACACGTGGGTTCTGGGGATCATGAATTAGGAAAGGGCACATAAAGGACAAATCTTTTGTGTTCCATAATGTCTGGGTCTTCATCTTGGAAAACCTAGGGATGGCTGCAGTCTTCAACAGCTGGGGCTGGTGAATATACTTTCAAGATTGCTGCTTGTCTCACTTTCTGCACAGGGGCTGAACCTATTGACTGTAGCACCTACACATGGCCTCTCCAATGTGACGTGGATTCCTGAGAGCATGGTGGTTGGATTCTAAAAAGATATGCCTCAGGAGGGGTCTTCAACAACAAGTAATAGAAGGAAACCAGGCAAAATCTGCATGATCTTTTCTGACCTAGTCTCAGAAGTCACAACACATTACTGCCATAGGATTCTGTTGGTTAGAAAAGAATCAGTTAACGTCAGCCCTGATTATAGGAGAAGGGACATAGATACCAGTAACAAAGAATTTTTGGTCATATTTTAAAACCATCACAACATATGAGTTATATGTGATCATATACAAGCACATTCTTTTTTATTTTGAAATATCTGACATCTTTGTCACAGACCCTAAATTGACAACCAGTAATTCCCACCTCCTGGTGTTTACGTCTTTGTATAATCCCCTTTCTGTGAGCATGGGCAGAGTCTGTAACTTGCTTCTAACCAATAGAATATGGCAAAGGTAATAGGATGTCATTACCTCATAGGAGGTGCTGTCATAGTAGACTGGAGCTAGAGACTCTCCTGTGGGTTTGATGAAGTAAGCAGCTATGTTGGAGAAGCCCACATGCCAAGGAACTGTAAATGGCCTTGAGGACTTGAGGGCAGCCTCCAGCCTGTAGCCAGCAAAAAGTCAGGATCTGTAGTCATATAGCCACAAAAAAATTGATTCTGCCAACAGCCCGAATGAACTTAAAAGTGGATTCTTCCCCTGCCAGGCTTCCTGAATTTAATCCATTTGCTAGTTGAGAATACAGTCCATTTATCTTGATTGCAGCTTCATAAGAGCAAACTCTTTAAGATATGGAAGCTGTGAGATAATAAATGATTTTGTTCCTTAGTTTGTGATAATTTGATACATACCAACAGAAAACAAATACAATCTTATTGCAGGTTTTTATTAGGCAGGGATCAAATCTGCGAGTGGCAGATACAGGCCAGGAGTGAGGTTCTTAAGGGTAGAGAAGTCAGGAACCCATCAGAGGAAGGGACTGCAGGAAAACACAGAGCACCTGACAATCGTGTATATCAATCATCTGGTAACATCCCACACCTCCTGTAAGCTCTCCCCGGGACCAGGCCAAAAAAAGGGAACCACCTAGGGGTCCTTAAAATCTTTCTCCACTCTGGAGACTGACCCATTCCTCTTTGGAACGTACTCTTGCTTTGTACAGCTCCCTTCTTTTCTGCAATAAAAGCCGTTTGTGTGGAATTGCTTCCTACCTGTGGTCACTCTGTCACACCCATCCTACTTGTGAATTTTCCAAGCAAGCAGCCAAAGAACCAGGACAAGAGTCCTCCAAGGGGCCAGATGTGATAGTTCTGTTGTGTGCTATAGTTTTAATCATATTTAGAGTAATCATATGATTTTATTGTCCAAACTGAGACCCTTTTGAATTTCAAAAGTGCACCTAAATAATTAAAATTATGTGAATTTTGAAATATTTACTGACATATATACATAAATATATATTTGTATATTCATAAAATGGTTATTTTCGAAAAATATTTTCAAGATTTGAGAAATAAAAATATATACTCATGTATACTAATAAAAATAGATTTCACTGTTGCATTAAATAATTATCTTAATGATAAAAATAACCTAAGTACAACATTATTTATGAATTTAATCCATTTGTTAGTCATATATTTCTCTAATAGCCTATTGCCGATATTTTCTAAAATGTCTGTATATGTCTGTGTATGTTTTTTCAATACAGATTTAACATCAAAATTTTTCAAAACATCTACATTTTTCAAAAATTATATATTTTGTTTAATAAAAATAAAATTTCACCTCTTTACTTGACTCTTCTGTATTGATCATAATATTTTTTATTGAGAAAATATTTGTATATAGTTGATGAGGTTCTTGGAAAGCTCAGAAAAATTATCTTCTAGGATAATTTTCAATTCTTCCATTTTATTCAAATTTTAAACTATTTTAATGCAATAATTTTAAAGTACTGTCTTTTAAATTAAATTCAGAATAATTTGACCTCGACAAATTTTCAAGGTAAAACCCAACAGGCAAGTTGTATGGGGATAAGTACTTGTTATTCTATTTAAATCCAATATCTATTTTTGAATATTGATACCAATATTCTATTCAATACTTACTATGTTGGGATACTGTCCAAATTAATTGTTATAAAAGTGTAAACCTTCTCACTTAATTTCATTCCTATATAGAATTTGAGGTTATCCAAGAAAAAATAAGTTTTATTAAAAGATCCTCCCCAAAATTCAAGATATTACAAAATCCAGCTACATAATTTCATACCTAAATCTTACATATCATTTAACCTTCATCATTTAGCTTGAATATTAAAGATAAATATAAAGGCCTTCTATCTCCAATCTTTGTTTTCTATAATTGCAACTTGTAAACGTTTCAAAAGCTGAAGTCTTTGGTGATAATCCAATATATGTATCCAAGATTTTCAATTCTTTTTGAATACAATGCCATCACAACTTAGAGAAATCTTTTACAAAACATTTGATACTGTGTTGAAGGCTGAGATTAATTTACAAAGTAGTTCACAAAGGCTATAATATTTCTAAAATCAAATGAAAGATGATCATTAAAGAGTGAATGCTATGTTATCATATACAGTATTTGGTTTTTTTAACATCAGTTCATGGAAAAATTGTGGAAAAATGATATATTCCTA
>NW_012148530.1:603206-605364 GCF_000956105.1 Propithecus coquereli | reverse complement strand
TCTGGGGGATGGACACACTTGAAGCTCTGATTTGGGTGGGGCAAATGCAATATATGTAACCTAAACATTTATACCCCCCTAATATGCTGAAATAAAAAAAAAATTACAAGGCCATTATTAACTTTCTTGAGAAATGAAAATTCAGAACTTATTATTTAAATGTATTTTTCTATTTTTAAGCATTTGTCATTATAAGATTTTATTGCAAAATAAAAAAATTCACAGAATTCAAAAGTTAATAAACACTTGTAGATTAACACTGTACAATTTTTTAAAAGCACAATATCCAGAGTGTTCATGCCTTCTAGCAGGACTTCTCAGCCTCCATCTCCTGACATAATTCATGTATTCCTAGACTATAAAGTTAAATATTTCCCTCTGACCCAGAGGATTAGTATCCTGACAGCTTCAGGCATGTCACAATACTAGACAGGGACTGTGGCACAACTAGCTGATAGATCAGGGGCAACAGGATAGATTTCTCCCACCATCACCATGTAATACCAGAGGGAGTTAGCTGTCTCTAGCTGCTTCTCGCAAAGCACGTTTTATCAGCTGGCACTATGCATGCTGTCCTTGAAAGGGAGATAGTAGATATGTTGCATCTGGAAAAGATCAAGTAAAGAAAGAAGCTTGTTGTTGGTCTTCCTGCAGATTTAACCATGTGTTAAAGTGAGAATTCCATTCTCAGAACAAATGTCTTACATACTGCAAGAAGAGATTGCTTCAGAGGCTGTAAGTGCAATGTGGAGATTGACTTAACCCATTCTTGCTTTTTTTAATGCAATGATTTAGCAAAATTCTTTGAGAAAAATGATAAATTCTGAGTAGCACAGAACACCAGGACAAGTATAAGCTAAGACTGAACCAGGCAAACCAGTACGTGTGTCCTCTGTGACATAGGTGATGGTGATGTGAAAAGGAATGAAGGAACCCAGATATTTGCACTAGAGAGAGGAAAGAAGAAAAACAAATGTCTAAGTAATAACTTAGAATCATTGGATTCAAAAACATTTTTATAATTATTAATTAATTTTTAATAAGAGAAAATTTTTATCCTCTGCTTACCAAGAATTTCAGAGGTGGTGGTATTTTACAAGATCAAATACATTTTTTCCTAATATGTCAGTAGAAGACACACATTCTAATTTGATCCATCTGTCTACTAAAATGATGTATAATATGATATTTGGTGATAATCCCCCGCTTTAGGAGGGCAGTATACATAAGTGTTAACCAGCCCAGCTTTGGTGAGAAACTGCTTGGGTTTATAGGCTAACTAAGTCACTTATAGCTATGTGACGTCGGTCAAGTTATTTACCTCTCTGTGCTTCAAATTCTTCACTTCCAAAATGGGAATATTAAAGATACCTAACTGAGGTGGTTGTTATGAGGATTAAATGAGTTAATATATGAGGAACTGTTAGGATAGTGCCTGGTATGTAGAAATAAATCAATAAATGTAATTTAAGCATAGGTTATTATTATTATTATCAACTTTCAAAGAAACTTGAAAGAAGATAATAAATACTATGCATTTCAAATTATATAAATTTATTACATTTGGTTAGATATAAAACTTTGGTTACTAGATTATGTTCCTTTTCACTTTTTATGGTCAGCCTAAAACTAATTAAAGCAAGGTTTTAGCGTGAGAGAAACCACATCTCCCGAAGACACAGTACTCACAAAGATGAAACCATTACAAATTACGCTGTGAGAGAGTTTTTATTGTGAGTAGATATATCACCTCTGCCACATGCAGTTAAGATGGAGAAGCAGAAAAAGAAATTTAATTTTTGCTGGCTATTGTTTTTAAAAAGTTAAAAAATGATATTTAAATGTTGAGGAAGATGAGATAACTCCCAATAAACTAATTTTAATTGATTTCTTTGGAACTACTGATACTCAATAAAAAGAAACAGATCCTCTTAATATTTCAGTGAGGGTGATAAAGTAATAAAACATGTAAGAGGGTCTCACTCTCATGAGTGTGGTTTTGTCAGGATAAGATCCCAGGAATCTAACTCCCTGACCTGAGCTTTAAATATCTGCCTGCGTAATCCGAACTTTGATGGGATCTCTGCGGCTCAACGAACAGAATGAAGGGAATAAGGGAACTTAACTTATTTGCAGAGGTTTTCAATTTGTAGGAAGT
>NW_012148530.1:573141-602126 GCF_000956105.1 Propithecus coquereli | reverse complement strand
TATTTTATTACAGAATACCTATAGATTATTGCCTTGAAAAGTAATGATTCCATGTTGGTGCATTTCCATTTGTAAATTTAGTAGAAATTTGAAGCTAGCAAAATGCAGGGCATTGAATAATGCCAGTTATTAAAGCACTCTTATGACTTTCTGCCCTTACAACGTTCAACTAAAATGTCCTTGGAATGATAACATTCTAGTAAAAAAGGATTCCATTATAAAATCAATTTTTATGAATTCTTTTGAGAATTGTGCTTCCCTGAAAACTCTGGGAAACTGTTGGCAAGAAAATTCCTTTTTCCTTGAAGAAAAAAACTTTCTTAAATGGTAGAGTAAAACTTCATTAGTTTAGGCAAAACAAGAACAACAGCAACAATAAACAAAACCATATGATATGTGGGAAAATATATTAATGAGTATGCGAGGCCACAGAGGGGAAAAAAATGAAAAAAAAAAAGAAGTGATCAGGAGCTCAAAAATCATAATTCTTATCAGATACATAGATATTTTGATACATGTATAGCTATAATAAATTGATGGCTTGCATGGTTTATGAAAAGTGAAATCACATCCGACAAGGCATGAAGTGTCTGCCCCTCTGTAAGTTTTCCTTGGAGACCTAGAACTGAAGCTTAAATTGTAGAAGACAGAACACACATAGCTGCTGAAGTTTTTAAGAGAGTTCTTTAATTTTATGTTGTTCCCATGGTAGTACTTATAATGCCATCGGATGTGAAAAAATCCTGGGCTTAATATTTTCGACAAAATCGGGCCCTTTACATAGTGTGAAAGTCCCATGGAATGAAGGGTCAGAAGACTGAGTTCAAATCCTAGCTCTAAAGGAACTCCCTTGGGAAAATTATAACCTCTTTGAGAAAGGGTTTCTTTTGATAAAAGATGGTACAAGAAGAAAATGACCATAAATATGTAGAATGTCTTTTTATTATTTATTCTTGAAAATCATGAGATGAGAAATAAAGAGCAAAGGCTTCGACAGACACAAATTTGAATCCACTTCTTATACTTCCTTTTTACTTTGGAGTAGTTCAAATTTTTGAGTCTCAGTTTCTTCATCTGTTAAATGGGGATGATAATTCATACACATAAATATATCCAGCAAAGTGCCTCATAGGTTTAGTCACTTAATAAATACCATCTTTCCTCCTTTGCCTGTGGAGAACAGGTATGACACATTTTAAGACAGCTAAAGATGTACATAAAAATCTGAATTGCAAAATATATACTTTGAAATTAGTCTATTTAGCACATCTGTTGAATTCATGTGCTTATGTGTTCATCTATGATGAAATTAAAAATGATTTTACCTATAATATCAACAACAGTAAAATAATCATGAAGATAAAAATATCATTAAATCAGGTGCTTTTATGAATATTTTTATTTACGAGTTATTTTAATGTTTTGTTAGTTTTTGGTAGTAATGAGGTCTGTTACCAGCTCTTTCTCACTACTGTCCTACCCCTTCTCTTTATCCTGATGGGCTCTGTCTACCCAATCCTCTCAAATGTGGTCTCCTTCCTGAAGTCTTCTCTTACTGTCATAGTTAAACGGGGAGCCTACTGCCTTTTCTTCAATGATTTTGAACTTATATTATCACCTGGCATTTATCAACATACCGCCCTGTCATACATATTTGAGTGATATCATATTTCACTAATAAAATAGAAGTTTTTTATGTTAAAGACTGCGTTATTCATTATTACTCCCCACACAGTATTTTAAGTCCTTATATTTATTAAGCATTAATAACTCAGTATACATTTGATGAACCTGAAAATTCTGCTATAAATAATGTTTTATATCCTGAAACTTTAGAATTTAATTTCTTATGCTCTAATTAAAATGGATCTGCTTTATATACTTTTACTTTAGTTATTTTTCTTTAGATGTTGCTACTAGTATGTGAGGTCTTTAAAGCCAAGAAAGCATATTTTAAAATATCTTTGCATATTTATTTTCCCATTGGCTATTGAGTATCACATTTAAAAAATCTCTTTAGTGGACTAAAAAATGTTCTATACAAGTCATTAAATATGGTTCTTCCAGATTCCCACTAACTGGAACAACGTCAAATTATATTCTTAATAATGGACTGACTTGATTGCCAAAAAAGAAAAACTGAATTATTGAGGACCTACTATATACCAGGCAAAATACTAAGTGCTTTATGCTTGTAATTGATATTGACTTGTTTTCTCATTCAATAGTACTTGATACAATTTCAAAGAATGATGTAGTCCATGGGTAAGAGTTAATATAGTTTACCTGTTAAGGTCACATTTGCTATAATCCACCAGAATATATCAACTGATTGATAAAAACATTTTCCAAATGCAGTTTGAGTTTGTAGTTAATGATATGAAAAGATAATTTTACTTTTACATCCATTGGCAAAAAAATATGTGCACTGCAACTATCTAATGAAGTAAAATAATCAACAGTCCATGTCCATGTCTTTTCTTTTGCAACATAGTTGGCAAAGCTAATGCTTTCGGGTCCTTGTCAATTAGTGAGAGAATAAATAGACTCCTACATCTGGAGAGATATGGTTTATGGCTTTGTTCTGATTTCAGTATCTAGTGCCAGGTATCCATCACCTGGGGTGGGGTGTTATTTTGGTAAAATAGAACTCATTACTTATTCTCAGAAGAATGCTCTATTTCAGAACAATGCTATTGTTAATGGAACTTTGATTTTAGTGACCAAATGCCAAGAATATTTTTAAACACTGTTATCCTTCCCATCACGTTAGATCAGCCAGACATAACATATGTGAGAAGTTATCTAAATTTTTCAGCAATAAAATTGAGATGATGAAAGCCTTGCTTCCCCCTAGGTATCACCCAGTATTGGTAACCAAGTTGTTCTTGTTCTTTCTTTTTTATTGTTTAAGGCTGTAGCACATTACTCATGTGATTCTTGCCAAAGTTCTATGGCATTATTGTTTGAGATTCACCATATGTGTCTTTGATCCCTGCCCAGTAGATACTTTGGCTACATGCCAGTTTGGCACTTATTACTGTAAGAATTTGATTTGTTCACTTGCTTCTGATTCTACTCATGCTGTCAGCATACAGACTCTTAAATAGCCATCGCTGGACCAAAGAGACTCACAAGATATCAACCTGTTTTAAGTAGGCCATTCTTAACCAAGTACTTGCCACTGGAGAGAATTGATATAGTCAGTCTACCTAGTTATGGGTTGACTGGTGTCTGGAACAAAAATCCCTCCACGTTCTGTTTTTGAGTCTTTTTTAAGGACATATGCAATACATAACTCTGTAATTTATTACAGGGTAGTAATTTATTGTGGTCCTTTTGTACAGAGAAGAGATAGGGAGGTGGATGGGAGTGGGTATAGAGAGTATGTGGCTTCTGTCTAGTTTTCTTTCTTGTGGATTAGTCAAGACATCAGAACTATATTGTGAGATTCTTTGGCTCTTTGAGTTAAATTCAGTGTTCTTAGTTCACTTCTCAGTTTAATTCTTAGTTCAGTTTTCTTAGTTCTTGTTTCCTACACTTACTGTGTTAGATAGTATAGAAACTCCAGAATGCACTGAAAAATATAAAACAAACAGAATAATCACAGAAAAATTTTCAAGTCAGAATTCTGGTAAATATGGAAGACTAAGCTGATCTGAGAGATTCCCCTCCCACCCCAAACACTGATATCAAGGACATACCCATGAGCTAAATACTGCCAAGAGGCTCACAAGAGGGCACAGACCTTGACAACCCAGAGCTGAGGTTTTAAAAACCACAAAGGAAGATACACTTTAGCCAAGGGCAATTTGAGGACAGGTAGCTAACTGAACCATGAGCACAAGCCACTGATTTCAAGGGGCTATTCCATACATGGGAGGTGGAAAAAGTTCACCAGGCTCTGTGGGTGAGAAATTAAATTCTGCAAGAAAATTGAAAGCAAGTGCCATCATGCATGGTTTTCAGTTTTGGATCCTTATGGTATCCCAAACTAAGACGTTAACAAAAAAAATAAATCTTAGCACTATCAAGTCAAACTCATTAGAAATTCCAAACAAGCAAGAGTAAAACCATTCTTTAGGGATATTCCAATAAGCCATAAAAGATTCCTACAAGAAAAAAACCTTCATCAAAGATAAGCTTATACAAGCAAATTACCAAGCATCAAGGAAATACTGTATATACAATGCAAAACGTCTTTAAAAATATAAAGAGAAATTGATATAATCAGAACTACAGTGGAGGATTTCCACTGCAATGCTATTTTGTAAAATTAATTAGATAATTATTAATACATTTATATGATCATATTCTAGCTACCTGCTTTCCTTTCAAAAATAATTAAAGAACATACTATACTTTAGAGAGTTATTGTAAAAAATGTTTTTGATTTTATATATGTATATATATACATATGGATATTATATAGCCAATAGCATTTTGGTTTCAAATAATTTCAATCAAAATTAAATTGGCATTTAAAGAATTTAAATCAAATAAAAAGGGAAGAATGAAAAGCACCTACAGAGAATATTAATTTTTTCTCTCTGAAAGAAAATATATCAAAATATTTCTAGAATTAGGATTATGAGTTATTTTATTGATATCTTTATGCATCTTCTGTATTTCTCAAAATTTCTAAAATAAGGAATAGAATTAGAATGATTGGACAGACTAGAGCCCTGAAACTTGGGGAATCATACATAATTTGACATTGTTAAGTTTTGAATGTTTAGAAAATAGGTAGAAGTCGAGACTTGAACTGTAACTAAGAGTCTCATCATGAAAAATTAAATGTTTTTAAAAAACATAACTTCTTTCCAAAAGTTATGGAAAATCTCTAAGAATTTTAAGCTCAGAAGTGTTTATCAGGTATGTATTTTCAAAAATTGCTCAGGCTGTACAGTGTAAATTTGTGAGAGCAAATTAACACAGAAAACAAGGCTACCGTATTGATAGTAATAGCTAACATTTACTGGGTGCCAGAAACCATGTGTTGAGCGCTTTATATATGCTAGTTCATTTAATTTTTGCAACAGATGGGAACTGTTATCATCGCCCTCTTGTAGATAAGGAAACAGAGGTTAAAGAATTTGCCCGAGATCACTCAGTACCTGGTGGAGCTCGGCTTCCAACACTCTTGTAATCTAAGATCAGCTCTTAGGTGCTTCCCTACTGCATTACGGTGTTGCCAGCTAAAGACAGAAGTGGAGCAGAGACAAGTTCATAGCAAGAAAAGAGAGAAAAGGGATGGGTTCAAGATGTTTAACTAACATCCCTTATTGACAGAGTGGGTTTGGGCTGGCTTAGTTTAAGGAGAGAAGGGAGTCAAGAACAACTCAGGAGAGCCAGAATTGAATGTTTTTGCACTCAACAAAATCGTCAGTAAAATCACTAGAAAAGACAGAAAGTTTAATTCATTTTAATTTGCAATAAATGTTTACATTGTCTTATATTTTAATGATGGAAAGGCAACAAAATAGAAATGGTTTAGTCAGTGAGAGTAGGATAGAGTGCAGATTCAGAATATGGCACTACACAGATTTGTGGTTTTTAGAAAGTGATTTCTTTGCTGTTCTGATGGAGCCCAAGCTTCTTAATCTGTCATATGGCAAGAGAGAACTACAGTACCTACCTTGGAGGATTGCTTTATCCTCATTTTATCTGGTGCTTTTCAGACTTGCAAGTAACAGGGGTACATACTGAGAATATTCATTTTAATCATGAAAACAGAAAAGATGTACACTAATACTAACTACAAGAGCATAAGGTGTTCCAATTTATAAATTCTAAGCCTTCATGACTTAACATTAAACTTTACTTACCAGTAAAAGCACATCTATTGTCACTCCATTTTATTCATCAAACATTCTTAAGACATTTGATCTGTGTGGTTTTGGCATTTATAGGGTTCCAGAAGACTCTAGGCACCTTTCACAAAGACCATTTTTGATGACTCGTCTTTGCTGTTAGTTGCAGGCTACTGAACCCACTGTGAAGAGTTTAGAGTGTGACCGTGTAAGTGTGCAAGTGAAAGTGGTGTGTGGAGTGGGCGGGTAGGGAGGTGGTCTGCTCCAGTACTATCTTCTGAAGTCCCTGCCTCACTAGAGATTTCTCCCATTCTAATATTTTAAAGAATTGTTTAGAATTTTCCATTTGAATACCTTTAGCCCTTAGGGCTTCAACAATTCTGTGCCATGACTCCTTTTAAAAAACTCAATTCTATTTCAGGGATTTATTGCAGCACCAATTTCCTGATTTAACAACATACCTCTGACAGTACCACTGGCATCTCTGACCTTCTATCTTTCCTTCTTTATGAGACTGTAGAATATGTTTTAACGTTACCAATTGACTCAAAAAATTTCAGAATCGGGTTTATTGGCGTAAAGCATACACTCAGGTGAGCTCAATGGTGGACAAATCTACACTGAGCCCGAGCAAGAGGCTGTAGCTGGGAATGAACAAAGTCACCCCCACAAAACGCACACCCCTTCTTTTTATTTTAGGGCCCTCTCCTTCTATGTAAGTTCTGAATCAGGCGAGAAGTCGGTGGGCGGGCACCTGCAGACACAGTTAGCCTTGAGCGCTCAGCATCGTGAGGAAAACGAGCCACCCTGAACAACCTCTGGCTCAGCCGGCCCCTCCCCGGTTCGGGCTCCTGGCATTTCCGCCGTCGGCGCAGGTGCCCCCCGCGCCCCCTGCGCCCCTGCCCCGGCTCCCGCCCCTCCGGCGCCGCCGCCCTGCGCGCACGGGGCAGCGGCAGGGCGCGCTCCCGGCAGTTTCCCTGCGCGGTGCCGCCCCTCATCCTCCTCCACTCTCCCGCCCCTCGCCGACTGCAGCCCCAGGCTCCGCCATGGGGAACGTGCCATCCGCGGTGAAGCACTGCCTCAGCTACCAGCAGCTTCTCCGGGAGCATCTCTGGATCGGGGACGCAGTGGCAGGGGCGCTCGACCCCGCGCAGGTACCACCTCGCGGCCCAGTGTTCCCACCCTCCTGCACACGGACGGCCAGCCTCTCTCCCGTCGACCTCTCTCCCATCGACCTCTCGGTGCCCTCACCCCCATTTATGTCACCTCCGCACCCTAGGGCCCTTCCTGCACCAGTTTTGTCGAGTTAGGCCGCACCCTTTCCATGGTTCCCTATCATCTCTCCGCTGTGAATTTGTAGACCCGCCCCTGCAGATGAGATCCAGCAAAATCCCTACCTGTGACCATTTTGCAGGTCGCCTAAAGGAAATGATTCCTTCTCTTTGTTTTCTTTGGAAGGGATGCATTATATTATATAATTTGTCAGAGATACTGTCCTTATTCTCAGTTTCCTCCTTCTATTGTGTAACAAAGACGACAAATTTGTCACAATGTGAGGCAGAAAAAGGAATGAAACCAATGCAGACAGACGGTTAGGAAGACGTAGTAGGATGAAATAAGCAATCAAATCATTAATTATTCCTCATGCGTTTGTGCTTCAACAAAATTTAATAAGTATGAAAAAATTGTAAATAGCTATAAATTGTAAAAATCTGATTTCAGATTAAAATTTATTCCCACCTTGTTCCTGAAGGCCCATATTAAGACAATAGGCAACTTAATATTATCCACACAGTTATGATTTAATGTGGTCTCAACCAAAGTGTCAAATAAATGAAGAAAAGTTAAATAAAGAAATTTGCTTTTCCCCTTAAAAAGCTTAAAATTTAAAATTTCACACAATATTGAATAGCTGATGATTGCCACGCAAATATTAAAACATGGAAAAAAGGAGGGGCACAATGAGGGCTTAGCTATATTTTTTGTAATTATAGGCACTGGATGCAAAACCATTTCTAATTTGTCTTGTGAACAAAATAATAACTTGTGTTATTGTAATATTTTAGAGGATAGGCATAATTGTACTATGTGACTTTAAACCAACTGTTCTAATATTAGATATTCATTTTTTTATAGGGTATCCTCAGTTCAGTGTATCAATATGTGAAATTGCAATCTTAGCTCTACAGATTGGAATTTAGCATTTGTGGATTCTTTAAAAGATACTCTGCATCTCATTACTTACAAGATGGCCATTGTCATCTAACTTAAATCTCAATCTTTTGGGACACTCAATCAGCCTAATGAAGACTTCTTTTTTCTTTCTGGAGAAAAAGCTATGCCTTTTCTAAACATTGCCTTTTAACTCACGGACTGCTTTGCCTAGACAACTCCTATTGGTGTCTCAAATACAGCTTACAAATCACTTCTTTTGTCCACCATTTTTCTTCCTACAGTGTTAATGCCCCTTTCTCTATGTTCTCAGGAATTTTATAATTATGTTTTAGTAAAAGTCTTCTTGAATTGTAATTTATTTTCTGTCTTGTCTTATTTGAACTCACAGCAACGTTTGCACCTGACACTTGGTGTTTTGAAATTTATCTTCTTCCTGGGCTTCTAACAAACCTTTACTGCTTTAAGCCCTACCTCTGGTTCCTCAGTCTCCTTGGCAGGCTAAGTGACCTGTATCTCCCTGGTGAATGTTTAGCTTCCCTGTGAGTGTATGTATTCCTCCTAGAACTGCTCACCCACACTCACAGTTTCAGTTACTGTTTGTGTAGCAGTGTTTTCCTGATTTACATTCCCATTTTTCTCTTAAATTCCAGCCCAGTTGTTCACTTGCTGACTTGATATCATTGCTTGGTTATCCCAACAGCAACTCAAACTCAACATCCAAAATTTCATTCATGTTCTACCGCTTCCAGCCTTGACCTTCTCAGTATTTCCTATTGCAGGGAATGCCATCATAATTCATTCAGTTCTGTAAGCCACAAACCAAGAGCTTCCTTCTTTCATTTCCCCACACCCAAAGTTTTACTGAGTCTTGCAATTTTACTTCTTGAATTTCTTTTGAACCCATCCATTTTTCCAACTTCACTCCTACCACCAATTTTAAAATGGCATTATCTCTCATGTGGATGACCGAACTCTCAAAATAGTCTTGTTATTCTCCATATACCCCTTTCATCCCACTGTCTATATAACTTATTGGGAATGTTCTTTATTTCAAATAGAATCATGCTATTTCCCTGTTTCACAACAATCTGTGAATTCCCGTTGCTTTTAGGAATGGACACAAAACTTGTAGTATGTTTTCTGAAGCCTCAAATGTTCTTTTCATTGTATCTCTCAGCAACATCATCCTAAACTATTTTCTCTTGTTCTTGCCACTTTAGCCACAGTGGCCGCCTTTGAATTCTCTAACAAATCACGTTCCCTCTGGAAACATGCTGTTTTCTCCTCTGCTAGGAAGATTCTTTTCAACTAATTAACTTCTATTCAACCTTCAGCTCTCAACTTGGATGTTACTTTCTCATGAAGTCTTTCCCAGACTTTCAAGGCCAGCAGCCTTTGTTATACTTTTATTGCATGATGACTTCTTTGTTATATATAATATGAATTATGTGTTTATTTTTGTGATTATTGGATTTTTAATCCCTTGCCAGACATTGAGCACAGTAAGAGCAAGGAAGGAATCCACCACAGGATTCTCAACACCTAACAATGCCTGGTTAGTTTTTGATGGCCAGTAATACTTGTTGAATAAATAAATGAATGAATTTTACCCTTCTTGGCCACAAGCATCGCATGCTTATGAAGACAACGAAATTCTTCATAGCGTTTATTCAGGGTCCAAAACAAGGATTGGTGAATTGTAGTTCTTTCATAAATATTTGTCAAATGGATGCAAAATCAATGAGAATGAGGACATATTGTCAATAGAGTTTGGTATTAGTGCCTGTAGACGGGTATTGTGGCTGTTTGTGTCTTACGTTTTCATCTCATAGAACCTAGTCATGCTTTGATGGGGAAATGAGGTGAAAATGAATGCGGGAGGCTGTGAAGAGATAGCAAAGAGCCTTAATCAATTGTCCATTGTTGAATGGGCAGAGAGAATCCTGAGTAGAACTGACTTCTGTGATAGGAAGTAAGTTTGCAGTTGAACAGATAGAAAGTCTGTATTTTGAAAGAATGCTGTGTGTGCTAGGCAATAAAAGAGTGGAAACCTAGATCTTTTTCTGGTAGCAGCTTACTTTGTGATTTTGTGCATATAATAACATGACTAGACCTTAAATTTTCAGTTTACACATTAGAGATATTATATTCCTATTAAATTATTAGGATGAAATTAAATATCCTAAGTGTATGTGTGTATAAATACAAATACACACAATTGAAGTTTAATAGTATATTACCAAATATAAAAAGGGTCAGTGTGAATGAACGCTTATTCTACTCCAGGTCTAATAATTAAGTTCTTTGAATCTCTACATTTTTGCTAATGACATTTTTCAGAAAGGTCTCTTAATAGACCAAGAGGTTAAAGTTGCTCATTCTGTGATTCAAGCTATTTCTTAAGGCCTGTTTTATTTTATATATTTATCTCTGTTAAAATGAGTATAATGAAGCTGGCTTAATTGGTATGTTTAAGGTTTTGATTAAATTTAAAGATCCTGGTGAAGCAGATCCTCTTTGATTTTTAAGTGTGGCTTCAGTGGTAGCAAAATCTCTTCATATATTAATGTCCTGTTGCAACAATAAAATTTCCAAAGATCTAAATTCTAACATAAACAGTGTTTCAAACCTATTATATTTCTAAAAATAAAATTGTAGATTATGTGAGATTAAATTTATAGTTATTTTTTATTAAATTCTGATCCTTCATATTAGGTTCACTGTCAGCAAAAATTAAGATTCAAAATAAAGTTATTTGGTGCTAAAGGGTCTCTGGAATTTAATCTCAATGTATTATATTTCTGCTTAAATGTAATCATAGTTTAATGTAACTATATACTTTTAGCTTGCAGCTATGTAGTCGTTAGTACATTTACTAAATACCTTATGGTGATTGGGGAGGAATTTTCAGAAAGGAACCAAACTACCATCCCGTTATTTGTTTTCTATTTGTCTCATGTGTTCTTTGTTCCTCCTCCTCTTTTTTCCTTCTTTTTGGCTTCTTTTGAAATAATGTAGTTATTTTTATTATTTATTTTCCCCCTATATTAACATGTGAGTAATATGCTGTTTTTATGTACTCTTAGTTGCTGTCTATAAGATGTCAACATACCACCATGACTTATTAAAATATAATATAAATCAGTACTATCACAACTTATTAAAAATGCAAATGTAGCACTTTATTTACTACCTTCTATTTTTTATATTTTTCTTGTCACATATATTTATTCTCTGTATGGTATGTTTACAAAATAGACTTATACAATCAATATCCCTTTATATTTATGTGAAATATTTTTCTTTCCTCTTTATTCCTTTTTTCATCTAATAATCTCTTCAATCTAACATTACTTTTCTTCAGCCAGAAGTACTCGCTTCGATATTTTCTTTAGTAAAAAATCTACTAGTGATGATTTCTTTCAGTTTTTCTTTGTTTGAAATTACACACACACACACACACACACACACACATACATATATGATATTCGTAAATATAAATGAATATTGACTATAAAAATAGATTTATCTAAATAATTAAAATACATGACAGCAACACAAAATGCAGATTTCTCAACAGATATGGTGGGAACCAGAGACAGTGAAATGAGCTGTTTTTCTTATTTTTTGTCTTTTGATGATAATGTATCATTCATTCTCTTTTCTTTGTCTTTGGTATTACTTTGGTATATTTAGGTATGTTTGCTTTGTATTTTCCTGGCTAATGGTTTGTAGCACTCCTTGGATCTACCCCTGATGCTTGTTGACTTTCACATGTTTTGGAAATATTTTTTAACCATTTTCTCCTCAAACATTGTGATACTTGTCTTTTGTGTTTTTTTTTTTAAAACCTTTACTTGAGCCTACAACTAGAAGAATCTTAGAACTTTCCCTCTGCCCTATTTATTTCTTATATTCATTTTTGTATTTCCATCCTTTCTTTTTTTTCTCCATGTTCAGTATGAATATTTTCTTCTCGTTTGTATTCTATTTCACTAATTTCCTCTTCAGCTTTGTCAAATTTGCTGCTAATCTAATTTGTTGAGTTCTTAATTTTAGTTATTATATTTTTGAGTTATAAAGCATTTCTATGTGATTTTTAAAAATAGTTTTTAGTTTTCTTCCAGAATTCTCTATCTTATCATGAATTCTTGAATATTTATCATAGCTATTTTAAATTTCATGTCTGACAACTCCAATATCCAAATCTCCAGTCAGTTTCGTGTATCTTCCTTCCTGGTATGCCTACTAAATTTAAATCATATGTTAGACACTCTGGTATGAAAGAAATTATAGACATGATTTGAAGCTCTGAATGATACTATTTTTCTTGAAAAAATATTTCTCTTTTGCTTTTGTCAAACAATAAGTTTAGGGATAACTTACTTTAAGTCAATCAGTTGCTTAGCTGATATGAAGTTCAGCGTACTTTATCGGTGAGGGCTTGTCATTTTCTCTTCACCCTTACTTTTTATTTTGTAGCCTTTCAGAGGTGCTAAGTAAAACGTAGGGTGTTTACCATGGTCTCTCCTGCTTGTTGGGACCCGAACTCAAAATATTTCCTCTTCAGCCTTGTAAGTCTTCTGGAAGCTCTGATTATCTTCTCAGCTTCTCAGTTGCTGATACAGAATTGGCAAATATCTCAAGAAGAAAACTAATACTGAATGTTGGTCTCAACACCTTTTTTCTTCTGCCCAGTATATTGGCTGCTGAAGCACTCGCTACCTTAGCAACTTTCTAAGGCTATCAAACAAGTATTTTCTGTTAATATTTTATCCAGCTTATCTGATTGTTCTCAGCATTGTTCTGAACAAGGTAGTCAGCCATTGTTGAAAGATTAACAATATAACAGGGAAATTAAATTTTAAAATACCAACTTTTCCATTTAGTTTAAATTATAAAAATATGTTAATTTACCATATTTCAAAACAATTTTAAAGTGTTTACATTCTGGGTAACATGCATATTGTTTAGATTATCAATTTAAATTTTAAAGAAGGAATAAAAAGATTGCTTCATGAAAAATATTTTATGGAAAATCAATGGTTTTCACTATGAAGAAAAATTGTGAAAGATAATGAAGATATGTTCTAAACAATATGAAAAGTAACATTATGCTCAATTTCAATATCTGGTTTTAGAAGAACAATATGCTACTACCTCTTTATGTGTGACATAGTTTAATAAAATTTCAACAATTTAGTAAAATAGTTTAATAAAATTTGTTCAGTTAATAAATAATGAAATGGATAGTTCCTTTATAATATTTTATCTCTATTGACCTACATTTATCTCATGTCTTTCCATTATATGGGTGTAAAGTTGGTAAAAGTATTTTTTTATTATTATTTACCTTTTCTTTTTATTCTTATGTTTTGCATTGCCTCTTTTTGTTCCCGGTACATTCTCATATCCTGTCTCTCTGTAAGCCTTTCTATATTTTATGACTTCATTCAAAAAATATCTTGTAGGCTTGTTGATCCTCTTGACTATATGTGTGTGTTTGTATCTGTTTATGCATGTATGATGTGCTAGCAACTGATTTCTATTTTCGAGAAAAAAATCCTTTTTCTTCTCTGTTTTCTTTGGATTAGTATTTTAATTTTCATTTGAATATTTAGCTTATTTTATTTTAGTTTTTTTAAAAAGTAATTGCTTTTAAGACTATACATGTCCATTTCTCTATTGTTTTGCTTATATATGTCTTCTAAGCTGCTTATCTAATTACTGTTCATTCTCATTTAGTTGAATTTAACTTTAATCATGTTTGATGTGACTGTTGATATGTTAATCCAATTTTCTGCCATATCCATCAGCCTCACTCACCATTTTACATTTCTTATTTTTAAGGCTGTTTGCGCCCTTTTGACATTCTTATTTCACATTTACATCACTGCTATTGTTTGGGGCAAAACATGTATTTCGAAGAATGAACTCACCCACCTTGAGAAAAAAGACAGTTTCATTTTTACACTGTGATTCTTCACAGAACATGTCCCAGGCACATTGCCATTCTCAAGATCCTTTTTGGTAATGTAAGACATCTGACAGATGAGGTGAAAATAGTGAGTTCCAAAGACTTGTAATACTGATTTGAGGTCCAAGATTTAATCATGGGCACAATAAAGTTAGAAAGTTGAAAGGATAGATATTTGTGGTCAGAGGCTTAATAGGTGAATCATTACAAGCAATAATAAGTCCTTTTTATGACCATATGAATTAATGGTTGGAAAGGAGTAAAAGTCCAGCGAATTTCACTGAAAACCCAATATTGGATGGAAGGTCCACCAGGACATTGAATACACTGCAGAATGTGTTTAGATTTGGGATGGAGGTAATGATGGTGAACCAAGTTCTAATAATATATGAGAGATAAAAGTCATGAAGCAGAGATAAAAGACAATATGGCCAAATCACATGGATCTCAAAGAAGCAGGGGCTTTTATACAAGTAAAAAAAAGTAACAGTCTTCAAGAAGTAGTGGAAACTGAAGATGCTATCCATCTTCCAGTCACTAAGCAAAGAAGAGGAGACTAAGTAGTCTCTACATGGGAGCGTTGCAGGTGAGGTGCTTTTCTCAAAGGTAATCAAGGCCTCATTTAAGGCCAGGAGATAATAGGACTGTTCATAAAGAGGTTGAGAATGTGGTGGAGCTTCTTAACTATAAAGCCGATTTTCCAGATGGAAAAATGAAATATTTGAATCTCACCATAACAGGAAAGGAAGAGAACTATGCAGGGTTCTACAGGAGGAGTAGATGATTTGAGGGAATAATATATTGGGAAATGACTAAAGAGAACAGGACTGTGAAGTAAGGATTGGTTACTAGTTGAATAAGTCTCAGCAGTCTCATGGTGGCTGTGTCTCTTTGGGTATTTCAGCATTAGCCAAGTCCTGCATTCCTTGTCTCTGCAAAATGAGGACTCTAGATCTTAAAGCCACCTTTAATTTAAATTGACTTACATGCACTTTTTTTTTTTTTTTGAGACAGAGCCTTGCTCTGTCGCTCCAGCAAGAGTACAGTGGTGTCATGATAGCTCACTGCAACCTCCAAATCCTGGGCTCAAGCCATCCTTCTGCCTCAACCTCCCTAGTAGCTGGGACTACAGGCAGGTGCCACCACACCTGGTAAATTTTTCTGTTTTTTGTAGAGGGGTCTTGCTCTTGCTAAGGTTGATCTTGAACTCCTGAGCTCAAGCAATCCTCCTGCCTTGGCCTCCCAGAGTGCTAGGATTATAGGCATGAGCCATTTCAGTGCCCGGCTACTTACGTGCACTTTTGAAGGAAAGTTCAAGGATGTTCACATTTTGATTCCTGAAGGAAAATACCTGGCTTCTGCATGCTGAGACCAAGGCCAGAAACTCTAGGGGAGTTTCTGCGCCATTAGGAAGTGTGCTCCTTAGTGTTTCATAAGAGATACCGTCATTTTATATTATCCTTATCTTTTATTTTTAATCGATTAAGGTATGTTATTTTGAATGTTTTTCTTATTCCAAGGACTTTTATAGCTATACGGATACCACTATTGAATGCTCAATATGTATCAGGAACTGCCTAACTTGTTTACATGTAATAGCTCATTTAATCCTCATAATCATCCATTTTACAGATTTAGTAATTGTGGTACAAAAAGCTTAAATAATGCGCTCATGGTCAACAGCTATTGAACATCTGACCTACGATTTGAACTCAAGCAATTCTACTTCCAAAGCCTGCAATTTTCACCACTATGCCAGTACTTCCTAAACTTTTCTGGTGATTGGAATCACCTGAAGTGTTTATTAAATACACAGGAAATTTTGATTCAGCAGTTCTGAGTTGGAGCCCAATTATCTTTTTCTACTTCACTCAATTTTGGTAAACACTGTGTTGGATTGTGCTGTTACCCCACTACCCCTATATCTGCTGTCAAAAGGTCACGTTTCCTCTAATCTGTCTTTCCAGAGCTCCTGGCTCCTGCTCATGAAAAAAGACTGCTGTGAGTTTTGACTTCCCTTCTATCCCTTTTAAGGTTGAGACTAGAGTTCTGCCTGGAATAGAATTGCATTGGATACAAAAGGAAAAACAACTTGGTTTCCAATAAATTTCCTGTTCCCTTCAATCTTCAATACTTTCTGTCCTTGGATTCCTGTTGGCTCCCGTATTCCTTGCTTTCTCAGATTCCAGCTGGCTTTCACATCCTTCGCTCCCCCTACTCTGTGTTCTTGTTTTTTCATTAGCTCTGAGCTCCTCCAAGTCTTCTGGCTTTCTTTATGCTTATTCACTCTGTGCTGTAACTTTCCCTGACCCTTTCTTCTTTCTCTCCTTGTCTACCCACTTCCAAGCTTAACTGTTATTTTTGTTTCATTTTATTTTCCCTAATCTACCAAGGAACTAGACTGTGCATACCCATATCTTTATGGGTCACCGTCATGTAACACATGGTTTTGAAAAGAGATAAAGCAAAATAGTATATTTGGAGACTATCATATTAACAGAAATTCTGATTTGAAAGTGATTGTGCAGCATGCCAGAAGCCCTAAGAACAAAAGCAACGTTTAGAATCTCAGTTTTCTACCATTGTTCCGACGATGTTTTGTTGGTCTAAGTAGGAGATGCAAATTAGCTGCCTAGTTGAGCCAAATATAACCTCTGGAAATATTTTGTTTGGTTTAAACTACACTTAAAATGTAAGTACATACGAAGGCCTTTAAGCAGAACTTGGACTATTTATTCACATACTTAGCTGCTTCAGGCATTGAGGATATCTTCCTGTGCCTACGGACATTTGATTTTGTGATGCTTGATGGACAATATCATGGGGATATTTTAATGAGACCGTCCAGGACATTTCTGAACATTGGCATGTTTTTCAACAGTGTAGAACCTAATCATAATCACTCAGCAAGCAGGAAATTGTCTTTAAATTACCAAACGGTTGCCATCTTCCCTTTTGGACAATCTCCCCTTTTTTGAGTGATCAGAATTCAGTTCTAAATGAACACTCAAGTGTTTTTAATTTCTGTTCTTGGATCTAACCATATTTGTAAGCCAATTTTTGTGTTCTTTTATTACAGAAAATAATATTGATGAGCGGTGCTTGTTCCCAAAACATTAATTCTAAAACAAGACTTTATATAAAAAGAATTTTATGTGAAGATGATTTTTAGAATTATTCAGATTCTTGGAGGTTTATATTTTTAAACCTTTTTAATATAATTTATATGAAGGCCAAGCAATAACAAAAATGGAAAGGCTCTTTGAAAAATTTTTGAAGAATAGACAAAATCTGTGGTTTCTGGGCAATGGTGTAGGGACCAGAGCTGTGAGTTCCAAACGCTTTTGATAAGGAGGAGCTGAGATTTCCTCCACTACAAGAACTGGGCCCTGGCATTCTGATACTAGCCGGGTGGTAAGGATCATTGTGGGGGAGGAGGGCGAAGTGTTACGAGAAATAGAACCATTAGAGCATCTATTCCAAGGGTACTGCCCAAGCCACATTTTCATTCTTCATAGCTCATATCTAAAAGCTCATTTCTCCATTCTGCTTTTTATTTGGATTACTCTTTTTTCCTGCAATTCTTCCTTGCAATTCATTTAAAAACACAAGCCTGTAAACTTGTTCTAATTCAGGGCATGGGGAGTTAATGATGACAATAGTTATCTTTGTGGTGGAGGTGGATTTGAAGGTCAAGTGGGATTTGAATACATAGAAGGCATTCCGGCTCAGAGTAAGATGATGGATGATTTGTGGGCAGAATTAATAGAGTGAAATCATGGAGAGTTACTCCTTTAGTTATATGTATGTGTGTCTGTGCGTGTGTGAATATGTATAATCTATACCTGTATCTATGTTCATCTATCATCTCTTACAGGAAAAAAATGATGCAAAGGCCCCATAATCTTAAAAATTGTTTCATGTTTTTTCTATGTGATTGAGGGATGGATGGCCCCTCGCTTTTTACAAGAGTTGAGACTGCATTTCTCTAGTATGCTTCACCTTTCCCTCTGCCAACCCCAATTCTTGTGTAGTGCTTAGTGAACATGTCTTTTTTCTTCATTGAAGCAAGTTCCCTACCAAATATGGTTGAATAGATTGAAATGCCTCTTTATTAATTATATATATAATTGCACTGCTATATTGAGGTCTTCTTAAAGGGTACGGCTATATTTTATTTACTTTCCTGTTATTCTGAGGACCTAAATACTTAGATCCTCATTAAATATTTATAGAAGTTAATAGTTTGTAGATAATAAATATAGCAAATATCCATGGTATAAACTTCAGGTGATTTTAGCCAAATTTACTGCCTTTTTGATCAGCAAAAATATGTATTTTAGTACATCAAATTAGTAAATTTAGCTCTTTTCTATTATTTTTTGTATTGGACTATAATGTTTACTTTTAAATTCTGGTGCTAGTTTTAGGAAATTTGAAAACCTATTTGTATCCTTTCTTGGCTACTGTTGTAAAGGTCGGGGAAATTAAAATCTAGCTTTTCATGCATTTTCCATATCTCTGAATTTATTAAGTTAATTCACACAGTGCACGATATGCATGTTCACATGACTCCATTTTACAGGAGAAGCAGTAGAAACACTGAGAATATAATGATTCCCTCAGGGTTAAGCAGCTTCTCTGCTGCAGTGTTGAACCTGTGGTCTCCAGTTTAGGATACAGCATTTGGGCTCCATCGCCCACTAATAGTACGTGCGTCAAATGTCGCCTTATGCTTGTAACTTTCCAAGTCACGCTTCTTTGAATTTGTGAAGTAGGGAAATACAGACGGCAGGAAACTTCAACTACATAAAAATGCCTTCAATATAAGTTTTATTCTATGAAATCAGCATTTCATAGAGTCTTTTTGTGAACTTTATGAAGAAGCAATGGGGTCTAGGAAGCTTGACAAACAATGAGGCAGGAAACCCCAAAGAGAACATGTCTGTCAGACATTTTTCCTTTTGGGTTTTCCTTCCAAATATTTTTGGATCTTGAAGGAAGTGGAGTGGCTCTCTGCCACCACTTTCATACATCTGTAACCCACTGGGTGTACAGAGTCTGGCATTCACTTTTTAAATTCTTTACTCAATCTGTATTTATTTCACTGTGAAATAGAAGCCGATCATAGGTTAATGTTGAAGTCAAAATATAAATCTTATTTTCCTTAGACACAATTTCTACTTTTGAGAATTTTGATTTAAGGGCCGATAATTCCCTAATTTTTAAAATGATATGGGACAGTTCAAACCTTGCATTTTACAGAAAGCTGTGGACCTGGTCAAATGTTAAAACTGAGGGTAATTTGGTGCTCTGTTTGCCTGGGTTTTAGGACTATGTTTAAAAGACATTTCCAAGACCTATGGAGAAACAGATGTAGTTATTCAGGGTTTCACTCATGAATGTCTGCTATCACTTAGTCCCCATTCCCTTATGACAAGATTTTAATATTTAATTTAATATAATTCCACTGAATGTATGCTGTAGAAAATACTGAAAGGAAAATTTGAGCTAAAGGAGAGAAAACATAAAGCTTGCGTAAATGCTTGTCTCTAGTTAGATCTCTTAGATCTACTTGCTCTTTGAAGAATGTATACAGATATTGACCTTTTGATGAGAAAGAGATAGTGATAACTTATTAAATAAAATGTCAGTCATTTGTCTTTAATCAAAAGTATTAAATAGGGGCAGCAGTATTATTTTAACATACTTGCTCTAGATTTGCAACTGACACCACATGGGACAAATGAAATACATCTGAGATACAAAATACTATGTTAACTGTTAATAGAGTAATTAATAAGAATTTGGAAAATTATGTAATAATAATATCAACTATTCTTTATCCAATAGTGAACTTATACCAGTGACTTTGGAAGGCTTTACATAATTTCTGAATTCTTATAGTTCTACAAAGAAGATTCTGTTGTTCTCATTTTCATTATGAGGAAACAGGGGCTCATAGAGTTAATAAAATTATCTCCAGGCCACTCACCTGGTAAAGGTACTGAACTTGAACATACATCAGGTTCCAAAGCCTGTACTTTTTTCACTACATAATCTCAGTCTATTGACTAGTAAGAACTTTAGGTATAATAATGTAATTATTTATCTAGTACTCAGTTTAAGATAACTTGTTTTCTTAACATATTAGTCAAGTTCTAGATTAAGCTGTCACTTTAAGGAAACAAACTGCCATCGGTTACAAATGCTTAGGATGATGTAGCTCAACTTCCATCATTAATTCTTATTTGAGACCCAACATTTACATCCTAAGGTGGAAGAACCTGAACAAATACTTTTCCGTCAGAGATGGGTTATTCAGACTTTTAAAGTTACTCCATAGTTTTTTGAAACTTTTCGTGAGCTTCTCGTTTCATTCTGTATGTGCCACCAGACTGCCTGTTAAATAGCTTTTTAGGATATTTCTGATACATTACATCCTTCCTTAGTTCTTCAGGAAGTAGCTCAAACTCAGGGCAAGTACAGTGGCCTCAAAGTCATCAAAAAGATCAAATTTATATAAAATGTATACTTATTTGGTATTGTATACATATGTATACAATACAATACCGAACATTGTATATGTATACTCCATACGCATATTGAAAATTCCTAGGTAACTTCTGTTGAGAAAGTCTATTTACTTTACTTCAACGATTGAATATTTCTTCATGTTTCTAAGAGACCAGCCCAAACTGTAGTGTGTAGAGTAAAACCGCACTGTCATGCAATAAGTGGAATAAGGAAACCTCAGTCATGTAAAAAGATGCTGAGGTGTTATTGTGAGATTAATAAAAATCTTAATTAATACGATTGGGTTGCTTGAAGCATATAAAACGGCAGTTGCCTGTCACTTGTCACAAGAAACATAAAAGTCAAGATAATGAAACAAATTGTACTTGATTGATCACAGAATAAAAAAGATAATGTGTGAGAAAGAAAAAATAATATCCAGGCAGTTGTTCCAATACTCACAACCCTACCCCTAATATAGTAACTTCAGTCTAATTCCATTTGGGGAATGGAGCCAGTGCCAATCACACTGTGACCAAACACTTGAATTTAACTCTATATTGTTACTGAATGCACTTTCATGGGGCTTTGCTGTCCTTCCACTTGTGCTCAGCATTTCTAAAAACTGTGCTAAATGTTCAGGTGGCCAGGAGTTCCCTATGCCCTGTTTCCATAGCTCTTCATTTTTCCTCTCCGAAGGAGCATCTGTCTGTGATACTGCATCGTTGACCTCTCAGCAAGCCCTGAGCCCATGGTACTTGATGGTACTTCTCCCCCTTTTGCCAAAGGCAAAAGCATGAG
The DNA here is from genome assembly GCF_000956105.1 of Propithecus coquereli. NCBI lineage: Eukaryota > Metazoa > Chordata > Mammalia > Primates > Indriidae > Propithecus > Propithecus coquereli. The sequence goes on along the minus strand of NW_012148530.1, from coordinate 580,844 downwards.
AAGCCCAGTAACTTCATCCCAAACTTTTGGGAAAGGAGAATAAAGTATGTTCCTTGTCATTAATTTTATATGAACTCCTATTTAGCTAATTTTAATGAAGCCACATGCAAAACTGGGTATAAGGCTCTTTAATTACTCAAACTGCATGTAATAACTTTCTTTTGTCTTCAGATTCATAGTGTATTTGGAAACACTTCCATTTGGAAACTTTTATGAAGTTTAAAATGTTTAAAATGGACTAAGATGTGTTATAAAATAATATTTCATTAACTCCTAGAAAGGAAAATAAATGTGGACAATTAAATTAATGCATAAATTTATGCAGTAAAATATACAATTCTCATATACAAAAGAAATCGTAGGAATTTAAAATCAGAAAAACTGGGCATATCTTATGCAGTTTAGCTATTTGTATTAATATTACAATTGTGGCAAAGCATAATTATATTTGGTCTATAAGGTATATGTTTTATTCTTATATTTTGGCTTTAATGCCCCCACCCAGCATATGTCAACACTTTTTTAGATTATTAAATGATAATTTATTAGTTATCACCAACTAAACATTTGAATGCTTTCCAAGTGTTTATAAATTTTAGTTGGTCTAATTTTCGTAAGTGCAAACATTTATTGCTCATGAACTTGTTCCTATAAATGTGTAGGTATTTAACATGTGTTTGCATATACACATACCCACTGAAATTGACACCATCCATGTCCAAATACGTTTGTGAGTGTGTAAATGTAAGCATGTGTGTAGGTTTATGTATATGAATATATATGTACGGCCATATTTATTAATGTTGGATAAATGGTAGTATAACAATGCATATTTTTGGTTAGTTAGAGCACTCCGAGGAAAGTCATGAGTTGGCCAAACAGACATTAGGACCTGCAGCTGAGGACATTTTTGTATGAGATTGATACAATAAGAAGTGAGAGGGACCAATGAAAAGTGGGTATGTAGGAAAAAGCATTGATTAGGGTGGAACCTCCACAATGCCTGCTCTGTTTTATCTGCCTTGTAGTTGATTACTTAGCCTGTTTTGCTATTGTCTTTGAGTGTCCTTGTGACTTCAAAATATTATCTCAAATAAGTTTTCAAATGACCATTTTAAATCACTAGATTTGTTCTTGAATGACTTTGGACATTTGGATCTACTTTTATTATTACTAGACAAAACCCACGTAAGTCAGCCATTGATGCTCCAAGACTGTCCCTCCATGAGAACTGAAATTAAATCCTTTCAGGGCAGGGCATCTGGTGGGGGTGGCAGCAGATATTGAGGCCTTTCTTGAACAATCATCTCCCATTCCTTCAAAGTATTTGGCAATAAAAATAATGTGTGTGTGTGTGTGTGTGTGTGTGTGTTTCAGCACACTCTAACATATATAGATGTTCCTGATATTAATATTAATATTTCTAAAATACTGTTGGAAATTTAAAGAGTGATAGAAAAATGTTGAAATGACTTGTGAACTTTATGCAAGGAGCTTTTATAGAATCATTTGAGAATATGGTTTATAAACCAGATTATAGTTTAAAATTTTTTCCATTATTTAGTCTAGCATAAGCTGAGAAGACCTGCTTGGAATGGTCCAAGTGGAAAAAGATAAATCATTTCCGCTTAGAGATCAAAGAGTGGTATTTGAAAGGAAGAAACTAGCAAGTGCTATTCAAACTATGGAATTAGCATGGATATTATTAGAAAAATTGGAAACTAAATTTTTATCTGTGTTACATTATATTGATGGAGGGATTTTTATCAATTTTATAATTGATAGTGGTGGACTGTTACTTAAGCATAATCTTATAGATTTTTTTTAAGGTGGCTTTTAAGCAAGAGCTGTGGCTTTCAAATTGTGGTCCGTGGGTCAGTAGCATCACTATCATCTGTGAACTGGTTAGAAATGCAAATTCATGGACCCAAGTTGACTTAATGAATCCTAATCTCTGGAGAGCCCAGGCAACTGCTTTAACAAGCTCTGCAGGGGATTCGTATGTGCATTTAAGTCTGAGAACCACCGATCTAAAAAGTCCGTGACTGAAGGGCTTTCTGATCTAGATAGGAAACAGCTGGGAATTAGGAGGCTGTGGTTTTGTCTCAGTCTTATTTGTAGGGGCTTTATTTCCTTATTTCTAACAAGGAACCTACATTAACGGAGATTGAAGGACAAGTAAGATCAAAGTGTTAAGAATGATTTTATAAGATAATGTAGGTTAGTTATAGTCAATGTTGTTAATATGAGAATCTTCTGGGATTAAATAATTTTGATAAACATTACATATTTTTGTTTAAACAGTTTGTTGAGATATTTTAGTTTATCAACTACATTAAATAATGCTGCTGAAATAAACTGTTTTTTTACAGAATAAAGTTAAAGTTTATTGGGCAACCTGATGAATTGTGTTAGAGATTGGTTTTCTGAATAGAGGCTTAACTCACTTATAACCTGTTTGTTAACTATTCTTTTGAGGGAAAATTGAAATCAGTCACTCTGTTTTTTACTAGAAATTAAAAAGAAGAGCGTTGATTTATTGCCTAAGATGGCTGATAAAGGTTACATCCAACTTTAGCAGTACTGTGCAAATTTTTTTTCTTTGTTTTGGTGTTTCAGTCTGCAGATGTTTGCTGTTTTTGTGAGGAAATAATGGTGTTAGCTATGAGTTTTCTTGGAAAGAAAGGGCTTAAAAGCTTTGGAGTGCTGGAATCACAGTCTGCACAGCCAAATGAACATGGATGGAATGTTAGGTGAAGTCCACGGGGAGTCATTCAACAGCAGCATCTGGAAGGAAACAATAAGTGACTGGAGGGTTTACTTTTCAGGCAAATGATTAAGAGGCGATTAAATGAAGGTGTTAGGATGTGAGGGAGGGAACGAAGCACTGAAGGTGTATATATAATATGGAACGGAGGGATTATGGAAAAGACTTAACAGAATGAACTGTAGATCACAGCTGAACTTACAAAAAACTGAAATTAGAATTTGGACAGAACAGCTTATAGGTATCACATGAAACAGTACATGAGATTCACATAATACAGAACATCCTGGGAAGTATTTTTTTTTGGAACAGTAAAGGACAGTGATGATGTCTAGTTATTTAGAGCCACTGGACATCATTTCTTAGAGTTGGAAGAACTTCCTGCTATTACACCTTTATAGTCTTACTCCAATTACATTGGCCCTGCTTTAAAGTCCTGAGAAAGCTCTGGCCTTGGAAATGGAAATCCAAGGCTTTGATCGAATGAGTGGCTTTGCTGTAACAGATTGATATGAACTTGCTTATGATGTGGCAGACAATGTCGACCTAAATTACTTTGAACAAAAATTGCTTTTTACTCTTCCTGTGAACAGTTCATGTCATCCTTCCTGTTTCTCTCGTCTCCTGACAATTCCCACTCTCCATGGTAAATGGATGAATAAATGAATGAATGAGTTAGTGAATACAGGAATGAGTGAATAAACAAAACTCTATGTTTTGTTTAGATGATATGAGAACTAGTTTATTTTTCCCCCAAACCTCATGTTTATCTTAAAAAAACAAAATCAAGTTTATCTTGGAGTTTATGTTTTTCTTCTTGATGCTAGACATTTGAGCATCTGGAAAAATGAGAAGTTACAGAGAAAAGTAAGGCAGCGTTATGGAAGCCAATGTCCTCTAGCCCCAGTCCTCCCTCCTAACAGCCGCTTAGAGGTCCTTTAATTTTAATATATGGAGATTTTACAAACACAAGGCTCAATCTCTGCACATCTAAGAATTGTATTTTATTAGCTAGTATGTCAAAATTCTGTAACACACAACCCTGCATTCTCTGTGACTTAAAATAATCCCAGATGATTTTTGCTCAAGTCCAGAGTGAATGATCTGGTCGTTCTGGGACCCAGATTCCATCTTGTGTCCCTGCTCTTTTCTAGGTTCTTTCCATTTAGCTGGATGATGGAAAAGACACCACGGGGAGGACACATCCACCTCTTACCACTTAATTCGGGAAGTAACATGATTTTGCTTTATTCCATTGCCCAGAAATCACGTGAATGGTCATACTCAGAGCTGAAGGTGGCAGCAGAGTATGGCCTAAACTCGTTCATGGTAGTCTCTGCCATATGGACTCGACCTTCCTGCCAAATCTCTAGGCAGACTCTTTTTCTTGATCATAAGAAAATGTAAATCTAATGGGGCACATTCAGGGAAAAACTAACTGGACAAATTAAATAGCGATCTATGTATGTAGTATTTGCTTCACACTAAAATTTTGTGGAGGAAAACCTTTTTGTGGACCTTTTTATTTGGAACAAAATGTCTCATTTAATTCTATTTAAATATCTCTCTGGCCTCACCTCCTGTTCAGCCTTGCTGCATTCTGTCTCTGTAGACTGGTGTTCTTTTAGGGTGATTGTTTCATTAAGTGGCTCAGAGACGTCAACATTTAAGGGATTCTGGATTGCCAAAATGTGTCTGAGTGTTGGTTCCATTGGCAAGTGAAATATGGAAATGCCTATCTGCGCCAAATTTATTCCAGCTACCTTGGGGTGAAAATGGCATTTAGATAACCAAGATCATAGTTCTGACAGATTATGAAGTTAGATCAATTTTATTGAGATTTGGGAAAGAGTAGCAGTTTGGATGCGTCTGGTGATGGTGGAACCATTGAGGGTTAGAAGAAAATTTTTTAAAGAGTCAAGGAGCAGCTCTGGAGAAGCAGTGTTGAAAACAAGTCACCTTTTCACATAGTTGCCCAGAGCTTACCTTCTATAGAATATGAATGTTAAATGGAAACATAGAAACTGGAAAAGACTTAATCTCTAGGGCGGCCCATGTATTGGGATTAAAGGGTTCTTGGAAGGGCGGCTTTGCTTATTTGTGATTGTTCTTGGTTCACATGGGTGGACTGGGAGATCTATAAGCAGGGCGAAGACTGTGACCTTGTACCGCCACTGTGAAGCTATGGATTCTGGTAGCGCTAGAACAGAAGTGCAATATAATTAAGTCTGTATTCCTTCAAAGTAAATTTTGATAGTAAATTTGGATGAGATTATCGGATAATATATGGTGCAAACAAGGACACTGTGAGAGTAAATGGGGGTGGTATTGATTGCCCTAGCACAGTAGTTCTAAGCCAAGAATGCCTCAAACAAAAAGGGATGTACAGTGATATTGCATTCATCTAACAATATCCCTTCAAAGTATTTAATGGCCTTCACTTTAAGAAACTTTCATTCTCATCCTACAGTTTAAATTTAATTCCATGTTAAATAAGAATTGACAGCAACACTAATCTTAGTAAGGTAACCCTTGACATCTTTAAATTATAAAATTGCCTGTTAGTTCTCTATGCTCAAGGTCAAACATTTCCAGTACTTTTAACCCTTCCTGTCCTTCCTGTAAGCTGCTGCTTTAATCACTTTGTAGACCTTGTTTAAGTTCTTGTTGTCTCTTTAAATGTAGCCTGAAGCAAGACTGGGTTCTCTAGCTAGATTCCAACCAAATCCGGAGTAAGGCTGGAGTATTTTAGACTGACCCCAACAGGCTAAACTTTTACCTAAGTATCCTGTTTCTCACTTGTTGAGCTTGAGGATAGAAGGCTGTGGAATAAATTAGGCACAGTCTTCAAGCATATGAAGCACTTTTAAGTACAGTGTGGGCACCAGCTGTACTCTATGCAGGCAACATAATTTATGGAGTTAACGCCCTTCCCCCTGTTTGTGGAGACCATTTAAGCAGGGCTAGATTTAGGTTTACATGGAATGAACAAATACACACATGATGTGGCTTAAGAAGGATCAGAAATTCAGTGGCCCCAGACCACCCCTCACCAGCCTACTCATATTCCCAACATTAGAGACACCTCTGGGGTTCAAGATATGGTGTCTCTAAAATGAAATAGGCCACCTGGAAAGGAAAGTATAATAAAACCTGTACTAACCTCATCAGCTGGGTACAGAGCCCTAAAGAAACAAAATACAAATTTTAATTAGAATTGGAGGCATGAAGGGTCAATGTGTTAGAATGCAGAGCCAGGTGAGGAGTCAGGGAGTGAGAAGCAATCTAGATAGCGCCCAGAGCACAGCTGGGGTTGCTGATGGTGAGGATGGCCAGCAAGCACGGGGGCGCTGCCAGGAACCCCCAAGTGTGGTTATTTTGCCTTGGGCGAGCCTGATGTTTGATGTTACAGGCAGGAAGGTAGAAGTCAATGTCTGGCTCAGAGGCTCATCATCTTAAGTGGGAAACAGGTTAAGCACAACCATATACTTTAAAGCTTAGCTGTTGAAAAAAATATATAAATAAATCTTTGTATAAGGCTGTTTAGTATAAATTGGTCTCTGTAGTGAGTTCCCAGTTTTGTGGCCTTGGAAGTAAAATGAAGAGAGCAAAATATTGGTATCATTTGGGTGATTGAATCTAACTTTATAAAGTGTGAGAAAGCTTCCTGTAGGAAAATATTTAGTAGTATTCTGGGGGAAGGTAGGAAAGGGTTTAATGGAGAAGCAGGTTTTGAATAAATTTAACAATTTACTTTACTTTTTATTACATTTGGGACTCTTTCCCTCTCATAAGTATTCTGACTTTCTATGCATTTTACATCAAACTTCCAGGGGAAATCGAGATATAAGGCACATATATATCTGCCCTGCCTAACCTGGGCGTCAGGAGACTTATTTTGTGAGAGTGAAAAGTTATTGTACCCTCAGGGTCTCCTCCTGCCCCCATACCCAAACCATCCTAATCCAATCTGCCATCATCTCTCATCTAGATTATTTCTATAACCTCCTAATCTTTAGTCTCCCTGTTTCCGCCCTGGCTCCCTTCAGTCTATTCTCAATCCAAGCCCCAGAGTGAGCCCAGTTGAATGCCTACCAAATCATATCATTCCTCTGCTCAAAAGCCCTCCAGTGACTTTACATCTGCCTACGAATAAAAATCTTTACCTGGGCCCTCTCTACCTCTCCAATCCAGATTTATTATTTCTTTACCCCTTGCTCACTCTTCTCCACTTAAGAGCCTTCTGGCTCTTCCTATAACAGTTAACACGCTGGGCGCATTTTCCTTAATCAACTCTGAGGACATGACACTGGCTGTTCCCTTAACTAGAAAGCTGTTCTCCAAGATACCTGCATAGCTTTGCACCCATCTCCACCACCTACCTCCTATTCTTTCCTCAAAGCACACATTCTTACATAAAATTGCAATGTGTCTCCTATGCCCCCAGTTCCTCTCCCCCTTCCTTGATTTCTTTGTCTTCATAACGCTTATCACTATATATTTTAATCATTGTTATTTTTTTTGTGATTGTTTATAAGTTCTGTGAAGACAGGTCCTTTTGTCTGTCTTGTTCACTGATATATGCCATATGAATGAATGAGTGAAAGGACAGCCAGCTTGCTAATAATCACAGAATTCCTCAGGGCCCTTGGTAAGTTGATGCTGCTAACAATGATTGCAACCTTTCCCCTTCCAATTTAGGGAACCCCCTAAAGATCCTACACACTGACTTTCAGAGTCAAGAATCTTCATACATTATAGCCAGTAATTCCAGTGGGAATGTTCAACTTTACCTCACTCTGCCTGGGAGAACCTGTGCAGCAGAAACGTGTATTGCTTTAGACCATGGGGCATCCTATCCTTTAGAAAAGCCATGGTCCAGCTGTTCAGTCACCCTTCCTTTTGTTGAAGCTTCCTCACCACGTGCAGCTCCCAT
>NW_012148530.1:567772-569221 GCF_000956105.1 Propithecus coquereli | reverse complement strand
TTTACAGTGTGATTTATTAAATTCTTACATTAAAAATTACTGTTCTTGTTTTCTTTGTTTTTTCTTACATGTGCTTTATTTCATTTTCCCTATTATTTTATTACACAACGGTTCACAACTACTTAATATTCTTTATTTTAATTTCTCTATTTTAATCCTTTGTACCTTGTTTTACTCAGAATATAGTTATGTTTTTATATTAAAACAATAATTATCTGATGAATATTAAATGCATGCATTTATTGATTAAACCATTTTTTACAAATAAAATTTATTTAACTGGAAAGTGAACTTATATGGTGCAGGTGCTACAAATTTCATTTTAAAAAAACTTTAATAGATAGTTTTAGATGACCTTTTATTGTCTGTCATTCTACTACATTTCAGTCTCTTATGTGTACCAGATGCCTCTTTTTTAATTTTCTTATGCTTTTTTGTAACCACTCTTGATTTACCAAAGTGTTCGTAAAATTTGTGTACTTCTAGAAGGGATTCATATTTAGTCATGTTATATATTAATACTGACACCCTGCACTGATTTTTCATCAAGTGCCAAGAGCAAATATTAGTATACATCCACATAGAGGGTGTTCACATTTTTAGAGCTTGTTTCAATGTCTGTTAATACTTTTGCTGAAGGCTGTTGGAAACAAAGCACTGCGCACTCTCCACTTTTCTTCTGGCTGTCCAAAAATTGCTAAAAAGAAAGAGGATACTTTCCTTTACCTTTTGATTTAGTAAATTAAGATATATTGTTCATGGAGTCTTAGATGACATAATAGTACATTACAGATTTACTTTTACTTGGTTACAAATAAGTTCTTATTACATTGCCAAAGATCGCCTGTGAATCAACTTTGACACATGGATATTCTAGAAGAAAGGTTTCAAATACCAGCTTTGTTGATTTAGCCCTTCATTCTAGAGAGACACTCAGGGAGAGAAACATCTTTTGTTTGCTCTGGAGGACCAAGGTTCCTGTGGATATCTGCTATGTCAGTGATGGTGGTGTATATATTACTGATTATGTTTGGGAGGCTGAGGCAGGAGGATCACCTGTGCTCAGGAGTTGGAGGCTTTAGTGAGCTCAGTGAGATCACACCACTGCAGTTCAGCTTGGGCAATGGAATGAGAGCCTGTGTCCAAAAAAAAGGAAAAAGAGGGAGAAATTAATATCTAAGAAATAGTAAATAGAATGTAGTGAGTTTAAAATTAGCACAAAATGCACCATGTGCATATTTCAAATGAGACAACAAAAATAGATTCTTTTGGAAAAGCTGATCCGTAATACTCCCTTAAAAAGTTTAATTTAATTTCAAAAGAAAGTCACACAATTTCCTAATTTGGACTTCTCATCTGTGTAGGGGAATATTTTTTTGGCGATCATAACTGTTCTCCTTGGGAATACTTTCTATGAAATAGGATATTTTAATATTCATAAAGACTTTA
>NW_012148530.1:543830-567722 GCF_000956105.1 Propithecus coquereli | reverse complement strand
GACCATGGGGCATCCTATCCTTTAGAAAAGCCATGGTCCAGCTGTTCAGTCACCCTTCCTTTTGTTGAAGCTTCCTCACCACGTGCAGCTCCCATTCCAAGTGTCATCCAAGGTTTCCCTTGCACAATAGTTGTTCCCTTGGATAACTATTTGCAAATAATGATTCTAGGTGCCTTCTCCAGAGTATCAGGGAGCACTATATATAGTGAATTTTTGTTAGTTTTCAAAGCCATAACATGGGTATGAACATCCTCCATTATATGACTAACTGATAAAAAAGTTCACTTTTATGAACACTGATTGAATGAATCGTATCCACTTATTTATTCCATTAGTGTTTACTGAGCATGTGCTGTAGACCAGGCTCAGTTCTACGAGTGGGACACAGCAGTGAACCTAACAGACCAGTGGAAATGAAGAGATCACTTATAATGTCCTTGCAGTAATCCAGGTAAGAAATGATTATTTCAAAGACAGAACATGTGATCTGCTGGTAGACCTGATATAGGATGTGAAAAGAAGGGAGGATCAAGGATGAGTCCATGTGTAGGCTTCAGCAGTTTAAAAGAAAAATGTGCCATTTCCTGAGATGAAGAAACCTATGGGAGGACAGGTTGTAGAGGAATGGAGTAAGTATCAGTTTTAGACAGAACACATCCCTTAGATATGGACAAGCAGGGCCCCTGCCCTAAGCATGGTGCCTAAAGGGGCCATGTGTGTTGGCATAGAGCTTTTTCAAAATTGCCTAAATCTCCCTCTTCTGCTTAGATTGTTCTTAGTATATTCCATCGCCCTTATAGTTTGAATGTCCCAAATGGTGTGGTTTCTAAAAATTCTGATAGATTTTGAGGTCGACAGGTTTTTCCATTGCATTAACCATAGTGGCAATCAGAATCATTAGTGTACCCTAACAATGATGACAAAATGAGTAACTAGGTTACTTAAAGGAATCGTGAAATCTCTTTTGCTTCAGGGTATGGATCAACTCAAACCTTATGCTGTGATGTGAATGTCTTAACTGTTCATCTGCCAGCTCCATATTTTGCAGGAAGATCTGCATTTTTAAAAAATTTAGATCTTCTATTCCCAAAGACTATGCTTTAAAATTAAAAGAAAGCTCCCTGGGATGAAAGACGAAATTAAAACCCAGCTTGTGAAGAAGATACAGGGCTTCTTAAAGAAAATATATATATATATACTCTTGCCTCTGAACATGTGATGCCAATCAGAATTATAAATGTATTTAATTTGCCTTTTAAAGTAGTTTTTTTCCATAAGAACATTTCTAACAAGTAAACAGCTGTAACTCCTGTGTTCATTTATGACATTATTCAGCCAGGTTTTGAATATGAGCCCTCATTTATCCTCATGTTGAAGTGACTACCCCTCTGTTGCCCCTCGGAGGTTCAAACTGAGGTTGACATTGCCAAGTGGAACAGGATGGGTGGAGTTGATGGTGTCAGCACTGGAGGTGGATAAAATTGTTGGCAGCTTCCAGAATGGGATAATGTCTCCAAAGTGTTTTGAGCTCCTTGTTGAACGATCTTGAATAATTTCCACATATTATTTTGATTGTGGTAAGAACTGTGTAAGATAATCTGCTCCACTAACAACAATGATTCCTTTCATTGCAAATTTTAAACAAATAGGTATATTGTAAAATTATGAATGGAATAATTTTAAGCTACCCTTCTTGCAAAATATTAGAAAAATTTTCATGTGTTCAAGTTAGTCTTATGAAAGACAAGCAAAAAACATTGATCATTAACTCTTTACTACACACCATGCTAAATGTTTTATATCCACATTCTCATTTAACCTTTACTGTAAACTTACGGGCCAACTGTCATTATCATTCCCACTTTTAACAGAGGATAGTGTGGAAGAGGAATTAAATTATTTTTTCACATATGTGCATCAGCTCATGGTAGAACCAGCTCATTTTTCTCTAGAATGGATTTTGGATGTGATCATTCTTTGTTTTGGAGGCCTGTCTTGTGCAGTGTAAGATGTTTACCCACCAGATGATAGTAGTGCCTGGCAATTGTGACAACCAAAAATGTCTCCAGACATTGCCAGATGTCCCCTGGGAGGCAGAATTGCCCTGAATGAGAACCAGTGACTATTTAAACAATTATATTGCTGTAGGTTACCAGGGAGTAGCAATATCCCACCTACTTTGAAGGATATGAACTCACTGAAAATTAGCCAACAAGTGATCTAGCGCCCAAAGCCCCTTTTAGAGACCACTTCTTCAGCTCACTCACTTCTGGCCCTAATTATCTTAGGTCTGGTTCCCTAGGAAACAGATTTTAGATGAAGAGGTGCTTGCAGGAAGTTGTTGCCCTTGGATTTAATACCTGTGGGGACATGAAGGATACATAGTTGTGATTATGCAGAGGAAGAAAATTGAACTATGATGTAGACACAACGAAAGCCTCAGTCAATCACACAGGGATCCCTGGAGCTTCTGTGGCCCTTCTAGTTGTACTACCCTGAGGCAAAGGGCCTAGGGCTTTGATGTTCCCACGTGGGCCACTCATTGAATGATCGAAGGGAGGGGCAGGACCTTGGGTAAAGTGACTTTTTCTAGCTGAGGATGATTCCTGAAAAAGGGCTCAGTAAAATGCCATCAGCTGCCAAACTCCAGCCTCTGGGAATGCCTCAGGCTTATAAGGAGTATCTGAGCAGCATATCACAACATCCACTATAGTGCATTAATAATAGAAATTCAAATTTCCATGGGTATCAATTTCACCTAACTTTACTAGCATATAGTAGTGTTTTTCTCAGCCCCTTGTTCTGCCACCTTAGCACTCAACAATTCATCTCTAACAAATATGAAAAACTGCTTACATATTATGAGGTATAAGATACCATATATTGTTTTGTTATTTTCTGAGAATTTTTGTTCTTTGCCTATAATCATGCAAATGCCCAGATATTTTGACTGATTTTTGCCAATCAGAAAATAAACATTACTGAAGGGAATATTTTAATGGAGGAGCTTCATTGAGATCTGAACTTTTTTTCCAAGTCTGAATGGATTTTGTGGATGGCTGAATAGTCTTATTGTGCTTCACGGAGTGTATTATAAAGCTGATAATTCATAGCACAGCTCTGATGTGACTTCCAACTTGCCATTGTTATACAACCAACATGGCATAACAAAAGTGTCATGTAAAAACAATTTAATTGCTTTTTGTCAATAATAATAACAACCAAAATTTAGGTAACTAAATAGAACAATGAATTATGGCTTCTTAGTCAAATATGAAGCCAAGCTTCCCCAGCAAAAGCACTGCTATACCAGCTTAGAAGTATGAACTCTAAAACTCTAACAAAATTATGCATTCCAATAGTTCTGTTAAATTTTGTGGCTACTTGCATAACTAGCTTAATATAAATAGTTGCATTTTCTATAATAAACCACTATTTTCAGAAATTTATCATCCCAGAAAATATTTCCACGATACAATTTGGCATATTACATTTTATCCTAGAAGATTCAGCTTTTCCAAATACACAAATATGCAGATACACACACACACTTTTGTGTTTGCAGAAAGCAACAGCAACTTTGGTGGTTTCTAAAATAAATTTTGGGACTGACATCAGCAAGAAGGCAGAGTATGAAATCAAAAATATTTTGGTGAAGACACTGGGAAAAGGAAATTTTCTATACTTAAAAATATTTGAAGTCAAACTTTTCCTCTGATTAACACTTTTATTACTACCTTTATTACTATTTTAACCTTTAATACATCAATAATGATAATGAGAATAATGAAAAACCTGTAGGTCATGTTGACTAATTTTTCATAAAGCTAATTTTATTTTATTATTAAGTTACATGAATATAATAATAAGTAATTTTATTTACTTAAATAATAGTTACTATTTAAAGAAACATAACTATGTATGCAAAATCTCATGCTCTATTAATTCATAGAAGTTTTTATTTTTCAAATTCTTTTAAATTTATTTTAATGCTTTTACAGTGTGATTTATTAAATTCTTACATTAAAAATTACTGTTCTTGTTTTCTTTGTTTTTTCTTACATGTGCTTTATTTCATTTTCCCTATTATTTTATTACACAACGGTTCACAACTACTTAATATTCTTTATTTTAATTTCTCTATTTTAATCCTTTGTACCTTGTTTTACTCAGAATATAGTTATGTTTTTATATTAAAACAATAATTATCTGATGAATATTAAATGCATGCATTTATTGATTAAACCATTTTTTACAAATAAAATTTATTTAACTGGAAAGTGAACTTATATGGTGCAGGTGCTACAAATTTCATTTTAAAAAAACTTTAATAGATAGTTTTAGATGACCTTTTATTGTCTGTCATTCTACTACATTTCAGTCTCTTATGTGTACCAGATGCCTCTTTTTTAATTTTCTTATGCTTTTTTGTAACCACTCTTGATTTACCAAAGTGTTCGTAAAATTTGTGTACTTCTAGAAGGGATTCATATTTAGTCATGTTATATATTAATACTGACACCCTGCACTGATTTTTCATCAAGTGCCAAGAGCAAATATTAGTATACATCCACATAGAGGGTGTTCACATTTTTAGAGCTTGTTTCAATGTCTGTTAATACTTTTGCTGAAGGCTGTTGGAAACAAAGCACTGCGCACTCTCCACTTTTCTTCTGGCTGTCCAAAAATTGCTAAAAAGAAAGAGGATACTTTCCTTTACCTTTTGATTTAGTAAATTAAGATATATTGTTCATGGAGTCTTAGATGACATAATAGTACATTACAGATTTACTTTTACTTGGTTACAAATAAGTTCTTATTACATTGCCAAAGATCGCCTGTGAATCAACTTTGACACATGGATATTCTAGAAGAAAGGTTTCAAATACCAGCTTTGTTGATTTAGCCCTTCATTCTAGAGAGACACTCAGGGAGAGAAACATCTTTTGTTTGCTCTGGAGGACCAAGGTTCCTGTGGATATCTGCTATGTCAGTGATGGTGGTGTATATATTACTGATTATGTTTGGGAGGCTGAGGCAGGAGGATCACCTGTGCTCAGGAGTTGGAGGCTTTAGTGAGCTCAGTGAGATCACACCACTGCAGTTCAGCTTGGGCAATGGAATGAGAGCCTGTGTCCAAAAAAAAGGAAAAAGAGGGAGAAATTAATATCTAAGAAATAGTAAATAGAATGTAGTGAGTTTAAAATTAGCACAAAATGCACCATGTGCATATTTCAAATGAGACAACAAAAATAGATTCTTTTGGAAAAGCTGATCCGTAATACTCCCTTAAAAAGTTTAATTTAATTTCAAAAGAAAGTCACACAATTTCCTAATTTGGACTTCTCATCTGTGTAGGGGAATATTTTTTTGGCGATCATAACTGTTCTCCTTGGGAATACTTTCTATGAAATAGGATATTTTAATATTCATAAAGACTTTATTTACACAAAAATTACCCCCCAAGAAATGAAGTAAATGGAACATACACAAATCTGTCTAGACGTTTCTACTATGGATGGTGTTATTTTCCTAGGGAAAAAAGCAGTACTTGTACGGTGAATAATAAACAATCATATCTATCACCATCAGGTGGGTTGATTGTATATATAGAAGTCACCTATTATTATTGCTGGGAAATGTATATATTACACACACAGGCACACACATACACACACATGCACTAAAGATTTCAGAAAAATCCTCATCAAAATATTAAATTTTATGTATGATTGAAAAATGTTAGGAAAGCATATCCCTTATGTTTTGCATAAAAGAATGGTTCACTATTATGTTTTTCAACCAAAACTCAATAGCTGGTGATATATTTAATCTTATTCTAAAGAAAAGTAGAACAGGAGCTAGGGAATTTAGATGGGTAAACTTAGGAAGTCATTTAATCTCTCAGTTCTGCCTACCTCACAGGGTAGCTTCACAGACGAAATCGAGATAGAAAAGTTCTTTGGAAAAGTAAAGCAACATATAAATGCAAGATAGTGTTTCTTTTGTTATTGCTCTATGAAAGCGAACCATTAGAAATCTGATGCCAAATGTGGGCATACCCTCAGCCACAAAACAGCTTTTTGAAGCACTCACTCTGGATAATGCATCTTTTGTTTTTCACTAATATTATACACTATACTGCACATTAAACAGGATACACTGAGCTCTGTGACATAGGGTTTTTAATGCTATAAAAATAAATTTAGACTATAGGCCTGTTTAAAGAATATGTTGCTAACTTCTGTGGACTACTTTTTTTTTTAATTCAATTCCCTGTAACTTACACATCATTCATTAAGTCTTGTGTGTTCAATGTGTAAGAAAAGCATCCATCTCTGCCCCCACTCCACGCTAGCTTCCAGATTCCTGTACCACTAAAAAGTAAGCCAGTTATGGGAAGGAATTTTTATTTTAATGGTTCACTTTGTATACTGAATATCTGTAATAATATCATATTAGCTAGCATGTGGTAGCTAAATGAAAGGTCAACTTTATTTTAAATTTTAGATATTGAATTCATTCATTCACTTATTCATTCATCAGTTTATTTATTTAGCAAACATTAGTCAAGTGCTTAGTATGTGTACATTTTGATAATAGGTAGAGAAGTATTCGCAGGTATATTTTAAAATAGGTCTCTACAAAGTGCTATGGGAATATAGAAATTAAATTACTTAATTCTATCTGGGGAGGTCAGAAAACTCTTTTTTTTTGAGTAGATGGCAAATTAAATCTTGGATAATGAGTAAGAATTTTGTTTGAGGAAAATAATTGGATATTAATGGAAGTAATAATAGCGTTGGGAAACAATTCTTCATGGGTCTCTTGCATGTCTCCATGTCTTACTAGCAAGACACTGATTGCCTTTCTTTGGAAATATCTTTTCAAGAATGTTTGTGTAGCAAACAACCTTGGAAAGAGAAATAATATCTCACTCTAAAGCCAAGCGCAGGCATGCCTACCGCCCCTTACGAAGTGCAGCGGTTTCCCAAGTGCGGTTCCTGAAAGGCAACTGATGGCAAGTATATCTGTCACCTGGTCCTGCTCCAGTTTCTAATCTTCCAGTGGGTCACCTTTCATACTTGTTGACTATGTGTGATATGAAAGCCCTCTCTTAGTGATCTTTATTCTCTTCCTAGACATTACTCTCTCTGTATTCACTTTTTCTAAGGAGGTTAGATGTGCACAAACAATGGCTAGTGGGCAAATCCACATAAATGTCTTACAAGTACATAGAATGCAATGATTCAAAACTAAACTCATTATCTCTCCACCAGAACGTGCTTCTTCTCGGATATTCCTCACCACATGTTTCTCCTTCCCTTTTCTCTTATCTCTTATATCTAACTGAACCGTTTCCTACTGGTTCTATTATATTTCGGCATATCCCCAGCGCCCAACACAACTCATGATGCATAGACTGTGCTCAATAATTACTTATTGATGGTATTAGTGAATTTCTTCTGTCACTCGGTTAACTCAAATTGTCTAGAAAGACTAAATAGTAGCATTAGATTCAAGAATCTAAAATAATATCATGTGAGCACATATTCTGCTTTGATTGAAATGGTCATAATTGTTAATGATCTATAACATTAGTTTAATTTCTTCAGATTTCTTGTTAATTATGCCAGCTACAACACACTGATGCAAAGGAAGGTGCCTAGCTCTTTAATGGTACTCAGCGTATTTTTTTCACCTTAAACAACACTATGGACTTTTTAAAAATATATATTGCCATTTAATAAAGAAGTACTCTTCCTCCATGTATGCTTCAAGCTAATTTTTGTTGAAGATGCAATTTCAGGAAACAATCAATGATAAGGACACCACATGGCTTAAGATTGCCTTGTTTTGTTTTTGTTTCTGTTTCATTTCTACCCTCTTAGGACTGGAGGTAATAAGAAAGAGGAGTGGGCTTTTCCCATGCCTACCTTTCTGTTGTTGCATGATTTAAATTACAGCCGCTCTGTATACTAGGCATGATGTCATGATTGCTATCCAAAATGGAACCTAAAGCTGAGGAACTCCAGAGCTCCCCTCTCAGCTCTGCATCCTCCCAAGTTAACTGCATCACAATGTGCAACAGAAGATGCAGAAATGACCATTCTTTTCCTTCTAGGTTAATTTTTTGCCTATTGAATTGCCTAATTTTATGGAAACTGTGTAGAGGGGTCTGTAAATATTGTAAGAGATGCCATCTGGGTTCTTTCCCTGAGTTAGCATAGAATGCTGATAAAGCCAATAACAGCTTTGGATCCTAAAATGACCGTTGAGCATTTTTCTGTACCATAGACGTGAACTGGATTCTGCTTCCAAAATAGCCACTTTACTGGTGTATGCTAATGACTGTTACAAGGACAGAATGAGACTATGAATTGGGCAACTTGAATTCATCATTCCTAATGAAAGACAAAACAAAAAATTTTGAAGTAGAGATCCTTTGGACCTGGACTGACTTCATCAACTATTCATTTAAAGAATTTGATGATGGGTTATCCACACTTAACTTGGCTCAGAGGTACCAAGATATTATGCTAGCATAGTCTGAAAAGATATAGCCTACTTCTGACTTTAATTGCAATATTAAGTTTAGAAAGGCTATTCCTATTTTTTCTATTTTAAATAGCACCCTTCTAACTAGGCATGTTTACAAGGCAAATGTACCTTCTGAACTAGATTAATAGTATCTAGTCTGGGGACAGAGGTTCCAGAATCCAGACTGTTTATCATCTGAGATTCAGGCAAAAAGTAGATCAAGGTGTTTGTTACATTTGGTTGGAGAAAGGCTGTTGCCAGTGGAATACTGAGGTTTAGGTCCTACTAGGGGTATATCCTTTAGGGGGCAGTGTTCAGGTGGTAACTTTATTATAACATGCAAAATTACCCAGCATATCTGCTGTTTAGGTCCTGGGTAGATCAACTATTTCACAGTTATAGTTTAGAAATTAATCTTTTGAATTTCAATCGTATCTAGACTTAATATCACTCAGTTATAATAAAAAATGACTTCATGTTGCAAATAATACAAATAGGGTATTTGGATTATATCATTGTTTTGATTTCGCACTTTTTTAGCTTTCTGGGGTGAGAATTTAACAAAGTGTAGTTGTTTAACTTTTCAAATAAGCAAATGTGGCAATCTAAAATTATCTGGTTTTCTTGTTCTTGCATTTTGCATTTCAGGAATCATCCCGGTTATCTGGACTCCCTGAATATGTTAAAATAGTAGAAGTTGGACCTAGAGATGGATTGCAGAATGAAAAGGTAGTTTTCTATTAGTTTTACAGAGTTTATTTCAAATGCTAAGCCTAAGTATTAATATTTCTTAAGATTTTAAAAACTTACATGGGTTTCATATGTTATGTGATTATATTTGTTCTCAATTGCTACTTGAATTTATAAATCATAAAAAATATTTGTTTTTTGGGAAGTAATTTTATGTTTATGCTTCAAAAAACCCTGTACAATTTACTTATAAAATTAATTTTTTCATTTTTATAGGTTATAGTTCCTACAGATATAAAAATTGAATTTATCAATCAGCTTTCCCAAACTGGCTTGTCTGTAATAGAAGTGACTAGCTTTGTGTCTTCCAGATGGGTACCACAGGTATGTATGATAAATCCACAATTCCTTAATTAGATCCTTAGTTCAACATTGTCAAAAATTATTTAGTAAATACTTTGATATACATTATGATATTAACCTGATGTAATTGCTAATTTTCCATATTTTTGTAAAATATGAGCCCATACACTGAGATATGATTTTTAAAAAAACCCTTTGATGAAATATCTTATATCAGTTGAGTCCCAAGAAGTTACTTGGAACTCTATACTAAACCTGTATGAATATATGGTCCAATATAATGAGTCAAAGAAAAGGCTCTAAAATAGCAATTTACTGGCCAGCCCTCCCTTTACCATTTTATGACTGACTTTCTGAGTAATCTGAACATCTCCAAGGGCATTAGTCTTTTCGTCTGTTTGGAAGGAAGTGACAATAAGTGGTCTGATACCTTCCCCACAGAATCCCATATTAAAGAGGGAGAAGTGTAGATACACATTCTCTTTACTTTGCCTCCTTTAGCACTTACATTTGCTAGAGGGATAAGGAATCAAAGATATCAGTGATGAGGCAAAGAGAGTCATCTGGAATTTTCCCTTGAAAGATGACAAGATCTGGAGCTTTTCAGGCCTGTGGCAGCAGTCATCACTGCTGAGACTTGACTCTGGTCTTTGAAACATGATTAGTATTTAGTAATCAGTAAAACAGTTTCCCTTCCTGATCCAGGACTTGTTCTCAGACGTTGGATCCCTCAATCTATCCCCAGCATTTAATTTTTCTGATTACTCTTTATCTCATTCCATTGGTTTTCATTGTTCTCTATTCACTTGATTTAGTTACTTCACAAATTGCTCTTTTTCTATCATCTCTGATATCGTTTTATGACTGTTAATTTTAAGGTTCACAAGATGTTGTTTGCAAGTGCTTTTCTCTGCCCATGTTCTCTTCTTTGGCAATCCTTTCAACATCAACAGTCGCTTCTATGACAATGATAAATCTATATTTCTAGTTCTGCCCTCCCTGATAATCTTCAGTTGAATGTGCCACCTGTACCTCAGACTCATGGGTTAAAATCAAACTCATTATTGTCCGTCCTGCTTTATGCCAATAGCTCTGATGCTCCCTTTACAGTCTTGGACTTGAATCCTCAAAGGGCTCTCTTCTGTATCCAAATTATTGTCTTAGTCAGCTAGGGCTATCATAACAGAATACCATAGACTGGGTGCCTTAAACAGCAGAGATTTATTTCTCACAGTTCTTGAGGCAGGGAAGTCCAAGGTCAAGGCACCAGCAGATCTGGTATCTGGTGAGGACCCACTTCCTGGTTTGCAGATGGCCATCTTCTCATTGTATCTTCATATAAAAAGTAGATATGGGAAGCAAGCTTTTACTGTCTTAATACCATCACATTACACATTAGGAATTCAACAGATAAATTTTGAGGGGATAAAAACATTCAGTCTGTAATGGTTACCGACTCATGAAATGTCTTCTTCCTCAGTATAGCCTATGCTTCTCTCTTTTTTTCAATCCCATGGATATATTAGCAGTTCAGACACTCAGTAACTAATTATTGTGGTAGTCCCTTTAATGATATTTCTATACACGGTTTCTCCTTTCTTTATAGTTTGCTTTTTAAAATAATCTTCCATAAGTACCAACCATGACAAAGTCACATTCTAACTTCTTTAATAATTCCTTTCTCCCCATCGAAAAAGCCTGGAAACTTTGCTCTGGTATTCAAGGCATTCTATATGTGGCCCCTTTTTGCTTTTTCAGCTTTAACCCTTTTACCTAATTTACTGAAGCTCCTGCTAAACCAGTCTGCCTCTTGTTCCCTGTTCTCATGTCCTTCCTTTTTTATCTATGTAGCCCTTTATCTCTGCTTGCTTATATACATCTCAATTTCTTCATTTCTCTGCAGTTGTAACTTGATGATGTGAAAAGGGCTTAAACATTAAAGACTTTTTAATTGCAATGCATTTGAGGCAGCAGAAGCCACAATAGGATTAATAGTATTAGTAACATGCCCCTTTTCAGAAAGGGTTACTTTTATTTATTCTCAAAAGAAACAGTAATATTTTCATCCATTGTTATTGTTTATAATTATATATGTATTATTATTATAAATATTTTCTGATCATCTGCTACCTAGACCATATGTGTTGTGAAGGTAGTGACCTGGTCTATCGTGCTCCTGACTGTATCCCCAGTGCTTGGTGCATAGTAAGTAGGTTTTCAATAAATAACTGTGAAATAAATAATGAATCAATCAGCCAGAAAGAATAGAAAGAATGACATATTACTTTCAATTCTCTGGTATGGGCAGTTGACTCTTACTTTTGTTCATGTATTTGGTCCTGTGTAATGAAAACCACAAATATTTTCCTTAGGAAAACACAAATAGCTTGATTAAATTAGACACGTTTCCTTGAGATTGTCATTTTGCAAAATGCTAGCTATTATTATTTCACTAGCCACCATTAATTTTATGGGAGTGTGAGACCTTTTTATCATCTTTAAGTCTTCATGAAGTTATCTCTGTGTTTGATTTAGTCTTTTCTCCTTTCACATACTTGATTACTGTTGGGGAAAACTTGGATAGCCTGGTATAACTTTAGAATTAGAGTTAGGAAAGAGCACAGATCTTGAATACTCACCAACCAAAGTTATATTTCAGACACTAAATGTTGCTAGCCCTCTTCGAGATTCTTTTATTTCCCAATACTTTTATAAAGCTGCCTATAGAGTATTCTTCTTCCTATGTGGTGCTCATGACCACATTCTAGTATCATACAATAGTGGAAGTTGATTGATAGATTATTCCTCAGACTGATTTAGGACACACCCAGTGACATTTAGAAGGATGAGACTGGAATGTTTTCTAGAAAGCCATCCTTCTCCTTGTGCAGCTAGTTCAGAGGAAAAATGGACACAGCTAGTTAAAAGAAAAAATGGACAAAAGAAAAGGGAAGACAGTCCTTTTGTGAGTAACTGGAAAATGCCTCCTGATTTCACATTAAGTAGATACATGTGATGGGATTGTAAAATGATATGGTTTATTCTGGGCTTGTTCCTGAGTTGAATCCAGGACTTAACCTATTGGGATTTAGCGAACTTGTCCTAGGCTCAAAGAATTATCGAATGAGTGAACGAATTCCCCCACCTCGTTTTTGAGGACAGCTGTGGTGAGAAGTGTTCCTAGAACTGTGTTCCTGTCTACATTCTGCCTTGAGCTTGAGAAAGTGACTTAACCTCTCTGAACCTTGGAAATCCTAGCAGTGACGCCTGCAGTGGGACAGGGTTGGGGATTGTGAGGCACGTGAATAGTCCGTGTGTGTGAACGCCCAGAGTCCAGAACTGCTGGCTCCTGACTGGGGCTCAGTAGTGTTATTTAAGTTAGTACCTGACTGACAGATGAACTGACCAGCTGATCCTGTGCTCCACACAAGTTAACTGCCTTCGTTTTGGTACTCAGCCTTTCTCTAAAGATTAAAGTTTGTGTGTGGTTTAAATATTGGATTGAGCTCAACCTGAATAATTAAAGATACCCTACCCTTCAAATGGTAAAGAATATGTTACATATATTTCACTTTCATACTCATCTGGTTACATGCACTTTAAACACCAGAAACAGTGGTTTAAATAAATCATGTGTTTTGCAAAAGAGAAGTGTGCTTGAATCCAAGAAAGATACTGGGTTGAGATCCTTCTTCGATTTCAGTGAGCTTATCTGGAAGGAGCATTTTAATTTCTCTTTTGAAATTGTATATTATTCTCGCTCATTTTAGAAAAAAATCTTACAATGTCACCTTTGTCTAACTTAAAATACTTAAAATATTTTCTGGGATTTGGAACAGAATTTTATTACGACAGCTTACATATGTATTGACCGAAGTAGTTTTTACTTTTTCTAAAGATAACGTATGTGTCTCTAAATTGGTATTCTGTTAATTCTTTGTATCTTTTTCTATTTTTTCCCTCAAAAATAGGTCATGGGAATAGTCCTTTAGTTTATGTTTAGATTGCTGCTTGTTCACTTATTTCTTTTTTTAGCATTTTAAAGCTTTTTTACAGTTTCCCTCCTTCTGTTTTGTTTGGCAAAGGCTTTCTAACTCAACCAGCTAAAAAAAACGTTCCACAGTAGCAGGGTGCCATATAAAACAGGATCCCACACCTATAATCTAAATGGCTAGAGATGATAAAATACCTGCCATTAAAAAGTACATGTTCTTTACAACTTATCTGGAAAAAGGTTTCCTTAGAGTAACATGTAATATAAGAACATTTGAAATGAGTCCAGATAGCCCCTTACTTTGATGGAGCGAACAATAGCAGCAGAAAGAAAACATGTTTATAAAAATAGATAAAGTTTACTGCAACTTCGAATGTGGCTGTTAGTAGTAAGTTACTTAAATTATAAACACATTAGTTTTTTACAAAGTTAACTAGAATTTTATGTTCATCTTTAATGTAGCCATTTGATTTTAAACCTTTCCATTCACAGGTGATTAAAGTGAACATCACTTATTTAAAAATAAGAATCATTAAATGTGATAACATTGTGTGTTTATGTCATATGCAAAGTCTCAGTTATAAACATTTGTTCCCTGATTAATTTTTAACTGTTGGAATAGATTGGTCACAAGTCTTCACAGCAGGGGCTAGAGATAGATTTTCTTTATAAAAGTAGAAAGAAATGTGCATTTGAAGAAAAACTAACAATTATTTACAAGTCATCCTAAAATTTAAAGATATGACCTAAACACCATGGTAATAACAAGGAATTTGTAAACTTTTCCCTACTCTGTTTTTAGTGTGTGATACAATTAGTTCTTTATAGGCAATGAAGACACATTTACTGGGTTGAAGTTTAAGATTTAGTTTTAGGTTGATGAGATGCAGGAGGCTGTAGCTTCTGCTACTAAGTTCCTGGCTCTCATTTTTTTTGGGGGGGGTGGTGGTGGGAGTTTGGGTTTTTCTTTGTTTTTTGTTTTTGAGGAAGGTGGGTGTGTGGATGAGACAAGAGAGGAGGTACTATTAAGGAGATATGTGTGTGTGTTTGTAAAAAGATAGGGAGAAAGAGTGAGAAAGAGAGGGGGCAGAGAGCCTCTAAATTATTTGCTTGTAAGGTACAGTTAACTGTCAGGGAAACTTTATTACCTGGGGAGGGTTCCAGTATGAGGCTCATCCGTTAGAGCCCAGATGAGTTGGCCCCTATCAGCTCCCCAAAGAAGATCCTGGTGAAATTTACCAAGACCACAGTTCCTATTTCCTGGTATTATAGGAGTTTCTTTACCAACATAGATGGGGAAGAGGAGAATATAGGCTGAAAGGAGAAGGAGACATAAATCAAATTCTCTCCAAAGGAAGCTGACTTTAATATACTGAATTCTATGCTTTGTGCACTATTTCCTACTGCACACTAAGATACTGGCATAAAGGAAAGCTCTACTCAGTAACTGTAGGTTTTCCACATATTTTTATGATAGAGAATCTCTTTAATTCTCTTAGTCGGCATTAGGAACTAGCCACTTGAAATCACTGAGAGTATTCATTGGTGAAGCCTCCGTCTCCTTTTCTTTTCTCCCGAGTTGGTATCCAGGTGCACACACTAATGCTGCTTCTCTGCAAAATGGCTTATATTAAGAGGTTTCATGGTATATTTTCTTTAGAAACACGCCTAAATATACTAGGCTTGTTTTGTTTTTCAACCTATATGAGCATGTTGAATTTCTTACATGTCAAATAATTTCTGTTTGTTCAACATTTGGTCTCAAAGAAGGAATGAGGACACTAAGTTCTTTAATAAATGATCTCAGATGGTTGTTGAAAGTTAAATGTGGGTGAAATTGTGCTATGAGAGCTATATCCACACACATGAAAACACAGTAACTCTTCAAAAAAATAGAAAACAAGCACACGCCATTTGCTACCTCATTTTGTTCCCAGTGTTTAATGGCATGAACCATAGTTTCTTTAGATTGCTTTGATAGGTCCAATGCTTCTTCACTATGTATCTTGTGGAAAATATTTTGGGTGTTTGTACAAATGTGTGTGCCTGTGTGTATTCAAATATGTGCAATTGCCATGTATCCTGGAAAGCTAGTAACTTGACTTGGTTCTTCTGATTATCTGCATAACAAATAATCCCCAAATTTAATGGCTTAAAACAATAACAACATTTGTTTTTGCTTTTGGTTTCTGTGGATCAAGAATTCAGGAATGGCCCAATTGGGCACCTCTAGCTAGAGGTTTCTTAGGTACTAACCATCAGATATATGGTGGTCAGAGCTGGAACAGCTGCAGCTGGGTGGCTGGGGACACTGTGGGTTAGCTGGACCTCTCTCTTTTTTCCTTTGTCCACACAACCTTTCCATGTGGTCTCTCTGCCTGGGCTAATTTGGACTTTATCATAGCATGGAAGCTTTAGACATCTAATATGATGGCTCAGAGCTCCAAAGATGAGTGTTTCCAAGAGGTGGGCAAAAGCGCTATATGTTTTATTAAATATAACCAAGCCTTATAAATTTTATAGCATTACTTTTCCATAATCTGTTAGTTGAGGCAGTTGCAAAGCTCACCCAGTTTCAGAGGGAAGGTTCAGATACCATCTTTTGATTAGGGTGTGACATTCTGGAAGAGCAAGTGGGAGGGGAAATATCATTGGGACCATTTTTATAATCCGTCACAGTTATGGGTTTTTTTAAATAAAATCCTAATAATTAACCTAATTATATGCTTTTTCTTACTAATAATTAAAGAATAATCTGCTTATCAAAGTATCAATTCTGGACTGACACTTTTTCAGAGTCTATTGTAACCTATATGGCATGCCTGGCATGCACATGTAATTCAGTTCCATGTGTTAAATTATTTAGGTAATGATTATTTATTTTTGAAAGAATAAATGGTAGGAAGACTTCTTTTCAGAACAAATGTCAATGTACTCCAGAAATGAAAAGTGGCAATTATATTTTTATTGCTCAATTATATTTTTATTGCTCTTTTGTTAGCATAAAACACCCTGCATTGTTTTAAGTTGCTGTATTAAAGTGTTTCTATAAATTTGCAAAGGTTTCTCCTTTCGAATAAAAATAATTACATATTCTGAATACTAGGCACTCTTTACAATGTGGCAGTAAATTTGATTTATGTCTATACAAGTGTTTCTTACGTAATAGTGGATATTAGTTATCATATCTTTGCAAATAGTGATGATGTAAATTCCTGTGTTCCTCTGGTCAAGTGTGTGGGGCTGCTAATCATTTCTGTGATTTTAGGCAGAGATTGACTCGAAATGCAATATTTTTAAATTATTCCATTGCACAATTACATCATTATTACTGTTTTAACACATAGGAGAAGCAATTGCCTAAAGCATATTGACAAATATTTAAAACACCCGTTGTCTCTCTCAGAAAAGAATATGGAAATATGAATTGTTTTTTGGTTGGGATGGTGGACATTACTTTTTTCTCTTTGAACTTGTTTAAGGTTAATCTTCAATATAATGGGAAAAAACATGAGTTGCTTACATTGTTTGGTATTACTCAGCATTCAACAGTAACTTATTCTCTAGCTAAGATGTAGTTTCATTACTATAGCCAAAAAAAAAAAAAAAGCTTACAATTAAAAACAATTAAACTAGTTAGATTTTCTTATTTTTTTCATTTTTTTTGCCTTTTTTCCCCCCATTAGGTCAAAAACTAATTAAACTCTAAGTATTCTTATTATGTTCGGCATGCAGAGCTTTTCAATAGGATGATAACTGTTAATAGTTGATTCGATCAATTACATTTTGACTAACAAATTGCGTTTTATTTGTTCTTAGATTTATAAAAGTAACTAAAACAAAATATTAAAGTGAAACACTTAAACTTACCTTTTATTCAGTTTTATTGAGCTTATCATGTGTACCAAATTTTAATATATTTTCCTCTGAAAGAAACTTTCATAGGAAAGAGAAAGAAGAGAGAGAAAGAAACTTTCAAATCCATTTGGTCACATTAAAATTCCACTTTTGTATCTGACTAAAATTATGTTAAAGTTTGGTCTCTTAGAACTATCTATATGCATCAACATTTGAAAGGTCTGTACATAATTGTTTAAAAGCCAAATAGAGGTTCATTTGGGCTCAGAAAGACTTGAGTCTGACTTTTTAATGGTCTTTTTTGCATAACTGTAATAAGTTCATTGGTAAACATTGTCAATATTATTTTAGCGTAAACTCATTTCATTGGTATGACTCCTGACCAAGCCACTTAAGTGCCATCTACACTGGGAGGTGCACAGTATGCCCTAGAGACTAGTCTAGATGGAACTAAAATACCTCCAGTGTGCCATAGTGATAAAATTGGACCACTTGGAGAATCACATCCTTTACTCGAGACCAAGTTTAAAATCTAAAGCATTAAGTTATTAAATGTGGACTGGTTAGTTCACCGGTTTTTTACTATGTTCAAGTAGCACTTGTTTTTTAAGAATTCATTATCCTTGTATACTAAGCACTGAAAATGAAACATATTATACCAGATCTTTTAAAAGTTAAATAATTATTTTAAAAGACATATGTTTTGCTGATATTTATAAAGAATTATGCTTTTAAAATAATTAAAAAAATAAAAATAAAATAACTTTCTAATTTTTAGGTACATATACATTGGTGTAAAATTGCCTGACTAAATTGCTGGAAAGTTCTCTAGAAGTATTATAATATGTAGTAAACACAGAGAATTAGAAAGATAAATCTGAATGCTAAAAGTAACATAGCACCAAAATCACATTAGATAATGGATAAGTTTTATATTTCAAAACCTACACATTAGTTAGATATATATGCTAATATTTTTCTTGTTCCATATTTGATAAAATAAAAGGAATATAAATATATTTTCACAGAGTGTACCTGTAAACAGAAAGCATATTTCATAAAGCATGTCATTTTATTGTGCTTTTAAAAATTTTATCCAAATATGTTTATCTTGAGTATTCAATTTATAGAATTAAAGGTTGAATGGGTTTATAACTTCATAGAATAATAGTTTTGTGCCATCTTTGAATTTTAAATATCTTTATTATTAATATATAGGATAGTCTTTTGAAGAATGCCATTTATTTTATAAATTTCTTAGACAAATTCAAATTTGAATTGTAAAATCTTATAGGTTGTAGCTATGTACTCTTTGACATATCAACATGTTGAAGCAAATTCATGCTACTAACTTTATAGTACTTACACTACTTACTCCAGACCTGTACTGCTGTAATGTGGGATCTGCTGATAAACTTAAAAAGTATTATTAGTCAAGATGGATGGATCTTTTATTGAATTCTGCTTATAGTATACAGTAAGAAATGTATTTCTTAATAGCCCAAATATAGTCATTTTCCCCCAATGTCCTCTAGGTTGCATGCTTCCTGAACTTTTAGTGACCTTTCCTATCTGTTGTTTAATTTGTACTTTCTGATAGAGCAGTAGAAAATCTGGGACCTGACTCTTACTCATTTATAATATGATTTGGCAAAGTATTTTTATTTCTCTATGCCTTGGATAGTTTCCATTTATTCATTTGACCATTCATTGCTTTTATTGTATCACTATTAAAACTGTATTGAATTCTTTGTTGGACTCAAAAAGTGAATAACAAGAAGTTGCTAATAATAGCTATAATATAGAACTAATAAGGCAATTGTGAAGTTGGAATAGATAACTGGAATAAAATAAATAACAAAATTAAAACTCATCCAAAGGGGTTTTAAAATCAAATAAATATCTGTAAATGATTTATAAAATAGAACCTAGTAACCAGAATATATTAAGCAATTTGTCATTGAACAAACACTGTGTTCAACCTTTTAAAGTTCTGTTTTGTGCACTATTTACTAAAACAAAGATCTCCAGATCCACATGATGGCCCAGTCACCAACTGGCAGTGATGGCATTGCTTGTCATGGTAATAAAACGCTTTTTGCCACAGCTCTTCTTTATTGCCAGTGTCTAATTTCCCGTGAGTTAGTCTCCCTCAAGCAACTAAGGCCTACCTTTTCTTCTTGTTGGTGCACCTATCCACTGTGGGTAGAGTTACAGAAAGAAGTGCAAGTATAGAAGGGAAACTCCGTGTATAGTCAGTATACAATGTCTACAATTAGATAGGGTATTTTAAAAATCACTTCGCTCTCATGCATGGGAAATAACAATGCTGACAGTGTTATTATCCAACACAAAGGCATGATATATGAGAGGCAGTACAGTTGACTGGAAAGAAAATTATACTGGGAGCTTTGAGACTTCTTGCCCTTACTTCAGAATGATGTTGGGAACATGATTGTTTTGACATGGGAAGACCAGGAGAGTGGTCACAAAAGGCATTGACCTGAACAAAGAATAACTAACACATATTTGTTATGTTTATCTTAGGAAACTGGGAAATGTTATTGAATGAAATGACTTTTGTTTCTCTGTCTGGAACATTGGTCTCTCGGTTTATAACTGACAAATCCATTTGGGTAGGTTGAGTCTATTTTATAATTTGTAAATGAATATCTGTACATATTAGTGGATCATGATTAAAATGTCTTGCCTTCATTTACAATAAGGGGGTATGGGTGGTAGGCTCCTTGCTTTGGTCACTCTTGAGAAGCATGGGCATTCCATCTGATAGAGGGCAGTGCAGAGGGTCCTTAGTACACAAAGGTAATGTTGAGTAAGGACATACAGGAAATTATACACCAGACCAAATTAGTTTCAAGACTTCTGGGCTTAAGAAGTTTTGTGAGTATGGTGTCAGTCCATTTTAGCTTTGGCAGCCAAGACAGGGTATTGGGTAGAAAAAAAACTGGATGTTCAATTTTCCAGAGATTTCCTGTGTTTATTATTGTAAGACTGTGATTTATTAAAACTGTCTTACTTCTTCAAGCAGACCAAGATTTCCTCTGTGCTACTGAGGCTAAGATATATGGGGTTAGTGCAAGGAGTCTGTGAATGAGACAGGGTTATAGTACCCAGGCTACAGTGCTATTCATAGCTGGCTAGAGCGTTTTCACCCAGGGTTGTCAGGAAGAACTCGAGTCTCATTTTTCCTCATTACAGAATTTACGAATGTATTACCTTTAAGAGGAGTTACTGCTCAAATTGAGTTTTGAGTTATAGAGTCTGAAACCACATTATTTACATTTTTTTAGTAATCGATGGCATGTGTTGAAGAAATTTCCACATTCTATATCTGTCTTTCCTGTGTAGAAAGTATTAATAATACCATCAGTTATGTCTAATCTGGCCAGTGGAGATTGTAGGCAAATAATTTCTGACATCATCCACTCCTTTCAAAGAGATATGAATGTTGTCCAGGGTGATGATGTTGGTGATGGAGCAAAAAAAGAATAAGCTTTCAGAGATGTTTTTTTAAAAATTACTGAACAATCTATATTAGTGAGCAGAAGAAAAGGAAGGTTATAGGTTCATGAGTTTAAATTTATTTCCTGGAAGATTTTAGATAGTTGGTTAAATAGAGAATTTATGAACACAGATATACTCAGAAATTTCATGGATATACCAAGAATAAGACATACAAAAGTGATCACACTTGTTTGTTGATAGTATTTCTGGGGTGGGAAGGAAAAGGATTACTATTGACACTATGAGTCTGTATTTGAGAAAGATCCTTGACTATCCTGATGAATATTGCCACGAGCATGATAGGATATTTCATCAAAGTTAGTATTTTCTGAACCTTTACTTTTTTTATCAGGGAAACTTTTTTTCACCCTGGATAGAAACTTTATGTAGAACCTCAATATGTGATATAGATGGGAAAATTACCATAAAAGATTTGTATAGGTCCCTCCCCAGGCCCTAGGATAGGCCCTATCAATGTGTTCATCTGCTATATGTTTTAATGAAATTTTTAAAAGTTATCTATTTTTGTGTTCTTTTAGTTAAAAAGCCTCCCTCTTAAATTGCAATGACTTCAGGCCCACAAAACCTGGAATAACCAGTGCATATAATAAGTTATTTTTATACAATATGGTAGTCTATTAAGTATGCAATAGGGTTATATTTAAATAAACATGTACATAGCTTTATTTAAAAATACTTTACCACTAAAATCTGCTAAGGATCATCTGAGCCTTCAGTGAACAATAATCGTTTTGCTGGTGGAGGGTCTCGCTTCCATGTTGATGGCTGCTGGCTACTTAGGGTGATGGTTGCTGGACATTGGAGTGGTTGTGGCAATTTCTTAAAATAAGACTATTAAGTTTGCCACATTGACTGACTCTTTCATGAACAAATTCTCCATAATGTGTGCTGTTGTTTGATGGCATTTTACCCTTTGTAGAACTTGTGTCAAAATTACAGCCAATCCTCTTAAACCCTGCTGCTTCTTTCTCAACTAAGTTTATATAATGTTATAAATCCTTTATTGTCCTTTCAACAATGTTTATAGCATCTTCACCAGGGGCAGATTCCATCTCAAGAAACCACTTTCTTTGCATGTCCATTAGAAACAACTCCTCATTTGTCCAGGTTTGATCATGAGATTGCAGCAATTTCAGACACATCTTCAGCCTCCATTCCAAATTCTAGTTTTCTCACTGTTTCCACCCTATCTGCAGTTATATCTGCCCCTGAAATCCTAAACCCATCAAAGTCATACATGAGA
Source organism: Propithecus coquereli (assembly GCF_000956105.1). Classification (NCBI taxonomy): domain Eukaryota; kingdom Metazoa; phylum Chordata; class Mammalia; order Primates; family Indriidae; genus Propithecus; species Propithecus coquereli. Next base: position 545,487 of record NW_012148530.1, on the reverse strand, counting down.
GTTGGAATCAACTTCTTCCAAGCTCCAGTTAGTGTTTATACTTTGACCTTCTCCCATGAATCACGAATGTTCTTAATGGCATTGAGAATGGTGAATCTTTTCCAGAAAGTTTTCAATTTACTTCGCTGAAATCCATCACTGGAATCACTATCTATGGCAGCTATAGCCTTACAGAATGTATTTCTTAAATAAAAAGCCTTGAAAGTCAAAATTACTCCTTGATCCTTGGGCTGCAGAATGGATGTATTGGCAAGCATGAAAACAACGTTAATCTCCTCGTCCATCTCCTTCAGGGCTCTTGGGTTACCAGGTGCATTTTCAGTGAGCAGTAATATTTTGAAAGGAGTATTTTTTTCTAAGCGGTACTTTGCAACAGTGGACTTAAAATGTTCAGTCAACCAGATGTGCTGTCATCCAGGCTTTGTTATTCTATTTATAGAGCATAGGCAGAGTATATTTAGCATAATTCTTTTCTTTTTAATTTTAGAATATTATGGGTGTACAAATGTTTAGGTTACATATATTGCTTTTGCCCTGCCCAAGTCAGAGCTACAAGAATTCTTAAGGGCTGTAGTGTTTTCAGAATGGTAAATGAGCATTGGCTTCAACCAGCTGCATTAGCCCCTAATAAGAGAGTTAGCTTGTCCTTTGAAAATTTGAAGCCAGTGACTGACTTCTCTCTAGCTGTGAAAGTCCTAGATGGCATCTTCTTCCAACAGAAGGCTGTTTTGTCTACACTGAAAATCTGTTGTTTAGTGTAGCCACTTTCATCAATGATCATAGCTAGATCTTCTGGATAACCTGCTGCAGATAGTACATCAGCACTTGCTGCTTCACCTTGCACCTTTATGTTACGGAGATGGCTTCTTTCTTTAAACCTATGAAGCAGTCTCTGCTATCTGCAAACTTTTCTGCAGCTTTCTTACCTTTCTTAGTCTTCATAGAAAAATTGAAGCGAGGTAGGGCCTTGCTGTGGATTAGGCTTTCATTTAAGGGAATGTTGTGGCTGGTTTGATCATCTATCCAGCCACTAAAACTTTCTCTGCATTAGGAATAAGGCTGTTTTGCTTTCTTATCTTTGTGTGTTGACTGGAGTAGCATTTTTAATTTCCTTCAAGAACTTTTCCTTTGCATTCACAACTTGACTACTGTTTGGCACAAGAGGCCTGGCTTTCAGCCTATCTTGGCTTTCAACATGCTTTCCTCACTAAGCTTAATCATTTCTAGCTTTTGATTTGAAGCAAGAGATGTGTAACTCTTCCTTTCACTTGAACACTTATAGGCCATTATAGGGTTATTAATTGTCTCAAATTCAATATTTTTTTGTCTCAAGGAATAGAGAGGCTGAGGAGAGGAAGAGAGATGGTGGAATGCCTGGTTGGTAGAGCAGTCGAACTCTTAAAACATTTATTGATTAAGTTCGCCATCTTATGTGGGTGTGGTTCGTGGTGCCCCAAAACAATTACAAAAGTAATGTCAAAGATCACTGATCAATCATAGATCACCATAACAGATAAAGTTTGAAATATTGTGAGAATTATTAAAGTGTGACACAGAGACACAGAGTGAGCCCGGGCTGTTGGGAAAATGGCACCAATAGACTTGCTGCACTCTGAGTTGCCTCAAAACTTCAATTTGTAAATAATGCAGTATCTGC
>NW_012148530.1:540638-542594 GCF_000956105.1 Propithecus coquereli | reverse complement strand
CCACATCTGTATTTGATTAGGAGCATGCTATTTATTAAATTATGTTATCATAGTAATATAAATATCTCCAATAACTATTTAAACATACTATGTTTAGTTAGGCTTAAGAATCAGTAATATTGATTAACATTATTATCTAATGTTGTTTTAGATTTTATTGCAATATCCTAAAACTAGTGATAATTTTGCTTTCCTTTCTGCTTTAAATTAGGAATAAGTGAACTAATTGTCTTATTATAATTTTCACATGAGTGCACATTTGTGTGTGTGTGTGTGTGTGTGTGTGAGAGAGAGAGAGAGAGAGGAGAGACATATAGAGACAGATCTCACACTCTAAATAGCATCAAGCATAAAAACTAAATTCATGGATATGTAATCAAGAATTATGTTGAAATTGCACAAATGTTAAATATTTAAAAGGGAAGGCTATGAAATAGTGAGAGTTACATTGTGGAGTAAAGTTATCTTCTTTGTGCTATCAGTCACTGTGTCCTATTCATTTTTCTTTGGGAGTTCCATTCCCGGTGTCATTTTTCTACCACAGAACTTGTCACAAGCTGGATTCTCACGATTACCTGAGAACTGCCTCTCTTCTCTGTATACTGCCCTTTGCACCTTCCCCAATTAATCTTTCTACCGTACTGCACTTATTCTGGTCTTTTGTTCTTTCAACATCTACTTTCCATGGCTTTCTATTGCCTTCCATATAAATTAGGCATCTAGAATAATGTGAACTTAACTCAAAGACACATCACAGCGTGTGGTCTCATCTTCTTTTATAATCTTATCCCCGATCACTCACCAGTAATCTACTCTAGGCAAATAATGTGTTAGCACTTATGTAATCATCCCTTCCTTCTTCTCCAACCCTATTCGTGTTTTCAGTGTTCCAGCTTTTATGGCTGTGCAATGAATTACCTGAGAATTAGTGGTGCAAATAAACATTTATTGTGCTCACTAATTCTTTGAGGGAAGAATTTGAACAGGACACGGGGGACAGATTGTCTCTGTCCGCAATGTCTGGGGCCTTAAAGCTGGAGACAGAAGTCATCTGGAGACTACTTCAATCACAGATGTAGGGAGTGACACTGGCTGTTGGCCTCAGTTCCTCTTCACATGGGCTCCTCATGAGGGTCTTTTCATGTGGCCTTTCTGCATAGGTTAGTTTGGGCTTCCTCGCGGCATGCTGGCTGATTTCTCCACAGTGGCTTTCCCCAAAAGAGAAAGCCATATGGAAGCTGTCTCCCTATTTGTTACTTAACTCCAGAAGTCATATAGTATTATTTCCACTACGCTTTAATGATTGGAACAATCACAGCCTACCCAGCTTCCAGAAAGAAAATAAATAGAGTCCACCTCTTGATAAAAATATGGGACCAAAATATTGTTGTGGCCATTTTTTGGACATTATAATATATATTATAATATGCAGTTTATATCCCGCATGCTCTTTAAAACTTTTTCCCAGACTATTCTAGGCCATACCAATCTTTCCCCATTAGAAACTCTTATAATCTGTGCTCTAATTTACAACCAGTGTATTCTTTTGAATTGTCAACATTCCAAGTGTATCTGTTTTGTCTCCCCAACTATACTGCAGATTACTTCAGTGCAAGAACCTCACTTTCCCACAGGAAAGTAAGATCTGTATTTGTATTTCCCACAGGATCTAGTGTAGGGCTTTGGACATAGTAGGTGCTTAGTAAACATCTAGATGAAAGTCAGATGGGTTCAGATTGACATGAGAGACTTGCATTTTATGCATTGTAAAGGAATATGGTAGATATTCCCATTCTCTGTAAAGGATGGGAATGGGTGGCGTGGGGGATAGTAGATATGCTACTATAGAAATAAATCAGCAAGTATCACATGTTAAACACAAATAAATGCGTTTGGATTGAATGAAACATGCAATCTTAAATGTTAATAAGGCACATGGTGAGAGTTAATTGGAGG
>NW_012148530.1:503851-540181 GCF_000956105.1 Propithecus coquereli | reverse complement strand
ATTATTCTTAAATTTGCAAGGCTTATGGTTATGTCAACGGTAATTTCCCTGTTTGATGATTATGGGATCTGATTATTAGTTATTGCTTTAAGAGGTAATTCATAGACTTTGTGGCAAACTGGTAAATTTGATATTTTAATTCAAAGTTGATTTTTTTATAGATAGAGAAAATAAAGTTTTGACAGTGTGTGTTAAATTTTTCTGCTGAGTACTTTATCTGCTTTGTTTATTTGTTCACCTTATGAGAACACCTGGTAATAATATGATAGAACTATATAAAGTATTATAACTATTACTAACTAAAACACCTATGCTAACCAAATAACATTCTAAGACCTCAGCCTTGTTAAATTATTCTAAAGAATATGTGTAATTTATATTTTACTGCATATTGTAAAATTTCATACCCCAAATATGATTTAGACATAAAATCTTCATGTGCAAAGTAAATTAATAACCTCTTGCTATTCAAATTCTCCCTAACCTCAGGGATATTTGAGCCTTGGGCCGTGAAATGAAAGGAAGAGAATAAAGATTGGTCAAGTGAAAATAGTAGAGTTCAGAATTCCTGACTGTCTATGGTCACTCATTTAACCAAATCCTGTTATACGATATAAAATCAAATCTAGTTATTATGCATCTGTGACACTGAGAACTACTTTTCTTTAGCTAAACTGGCATAGTTTTGTTATTTCAAACATTAATTTATAAACTATAACAACATATGTGACTAAACTTACCTGAAAACCTAAAACCATGCTTGATAGAATATTCAAAGTTACATGTTTATATATAATTATTATGTATTTAAGATGGCTGATCACACTGAAGTGATGAAAGGCATTCATCAGTACCCAGGAGTTCGATATCCTGTCCTTACTCCTAATCTTCAGGGTTTTCACCGTGCTGTAAGTGTGCTACTTATTTTTCTAAAATTCATATGCCTCTTATTGTTTTAAAGATCTTTACAGAGTTAAAATGGTGCCACATGTAACTCACTTATAATCTGTGTAAATACTGTGCTAATATACTAACATGAATACATAGAGCTTGGTACCCTCATGGCATTGTTAGGGGCTAAAGGGCTCTATATAAGTGTTTCCTTTGGTTTAACCGAGACTCAAAACATGAAAATACAGTTATTTTGGTGAAATTTTTGAAAGTGTATTTATGCTTCCCTCTTAAGTAATACAGAGTAAAACATAAACATTTCTCATGCAATATCATAATATATAGTTATAATTTAATTGATAATTATTTTTGTCAAGTTTTTGGTCAGCTTTTTGTTTCTGTTATATCCTCTTTCTAGGTGAAGCTAATCATTGTCATTGTATCTGCCTCTAGTGACTTTCCTTATTCTTCTTCTGGTTTGTTTCTTCTGATCCCATGTGACTTAGGAATTTATATGATTTAAATAAAAGCTTTAATAATTACACATACAAGGAGAACCACTTTAATTTTAAGTAACAGCTTAAACTATTGTGCTTGTATGGGTTTATTTCAGAGATTTTGCACTAGATGTTTTTGGTGTTAATGAACATTTTTCACTTCTGTATTTGAGACTGTACTGCATAAAGTTGAGGTTGTGAAGTGCTAAGTAGTTAGTGTATCACCTGCGAATGGATCTTGTTAGCATCATTTATATTTCCTTTTGTTTGATTTGGTAAAAATTTAATTGCATTGTAAAGAAAGAAAGGCATTTTAAGAAATTGTAAATTGTTGTCATCCAGTCCTAACAAGATAGAGAATGTCTCCACCTTGAAGAAGACAGAGAGGACACTCTCATGTTAGCTTAGAAGGGCAGGCGATGGAATGGAACAGATTATGGCTTGGAAGTCAGGCACTTCTGTGCTCAAAACACAGCTCCAGAACATTTACTATGTGTGATGTTGTGCTAGGTATTTAGCTTCTTTATGCCACAGGTTTTTCATCTTTTAAATGGGCATGATAACACTTAGTTTACAGAGTTGTTTGTGGATTACAAAAAGTATGCAAAGTACTAAAAACAGTACTGGCAAATAGCAGGTGTTCACTAATAGGATTTTTATTTTAGAAGTTGGAAATTTATTTTGAAAAGAGGCATAGAAGCCAATATTTTTTTAAATGTTGGAAGAAGGATGACAACATAGTTTTTTTTTTTTTTTTCAATGTGTTAATAGGGGATCGGGGGAGAGGAGAACATAGGCAGAGTGATTAAGATGCATTAACAGAATCCAGCTGAAAAGCTTGGAAGTTTGACATTTGAACACAAGTCACAGGAGGAGCCTGGGGGAAGGAATAAAATTGATAAAAGGGGCAAAAGAGGAATTGATTAGGTTAATATGTTGGATTTAAAGCCTGGCAAAAGGATTAAAGTGTTAGGCACACAAGAATATGGGTGTAGCAGTCAGGGTACAAAACAAATGGAAGCTAGATTATGAGATAGGAGGAAAATTTGGGGCAAAATCTAAATGATGAATTAGAAAAATAGTTTTCTGTTGGATTGCAGGAAGAGAATAAAAATAGAGAGCATTTACTATCTTTTATTTTAATAATTGGTTTGAAAATAATGTTTTTAATGGAGAATAAAGGTTTTATTGGTGTGCTAATATTTTCCATAACTAGGGTTAAAGTATTTCTGAAGAAAGTTTGTAATTTATGAAAGGCAAAATTAAATTGGAACATTTTCACTGTGTTTTCCATGCCTCATGGACTTATGAGTATTGAACTTTCTGGAATTATTCTGTTATTGTAAAGTATTTTTACATTTCAAAAGTGTATATGTGGCAAGATGAGAGGAATCCAATTTTAAATTATAAGGCAAATGTTAAAGAATACAAGTATGCCTTTAGAGTGGTTAATCTTTATTCTACTGCTATCATTTAGATTTTAAAAATTATTAGCTTTGGGCTTTAAATTATCTTTTGCAGGTTGCTGCTGGAGCCACTGAGATATCAGTTTTTGGTGCTGCATCTGAATCCTTTAGCAAGAAGAATATTAACTGTTCCATTGAAGAGAGCATGGGAAAGTTTGAGGAGGTTGTTAAGTCTGCAAGGCACATGAATATTCCAGCACGAGGGTACACATAATTCTATTTTGTTAACATTTATTGTTAAAGCTTCCTTATGAACTATCAACACATTCTTTCACCATTTATAAAATACATAGAGTATCTTTTTTTATTTCAGAACATTATGGGGCTACAAACATGTTGGTTACATGAATTGCTTTTGTACAGTTTGAGTCAAAGTTATAAGTGTGCCCATCACCCAGATAGTGTGCATTGCACTCATTGGGTGTATATTTACCCATCTCTTCCTCACCCATCGCACCTGCTTGATTTCTGTTGAGTTTTACTAGCATATGTGCACATGAGTGTTGACCAATTCATTCCAATTTAATAGCGAGTACGTGTGGTATTGGATTTTCCATTCTTGCGATATTTCACTTAGAAGAATGATCTCCAGTTCCGTCTAGGTTGTTAGAAAAGGTATTAGTTCATCATTTTATTTTTATGGCTCAGTGGTAATCCATGGTATACATATATCACATTTTATTAATCCACTTGTGTATTGATGGGCACTTGGTTTGATTCCACATGTTTGTGATTGTGAATGATGCAGCAATAGACACTTGAGTGCAAGTGTTTTTTTGATAAAATGACTTTTTTGCCTTTGGGTAAACCCCCAGTAAGGGGATTGCTGGATCAAATGGTAGGTCTACTTTTAGTTCTTTGAGGTAAATCCATGCTACTTTCCATAGAGATTGTACTAGTTTGCAGTCCCACCAGCAGTGTAGAAGTGTTCCTTTCTCTCCGCATCCACACCAGCATCTGTAGTTTTGGGATTTTTTTGATAAAAGCAATTCTCACTGGAATTTGGTGATATCTTATTTTGGTTTTAAGTTGCATTTTCCTGATGATTAGAGATGTTGAGCATTTTTCATATGTTTATAGGACATTAGCCTACCTTCTTTTGAAAAGCTTCTGTTTGTGTCTTTTGCCCACTTTTTTATGGGGCTGTTGGAGGTTTTCTTGCTGATTTGTTTGAATGTCCTTTATAGACTCTAGTTATTAGATGTATAGCATGCAAATATTTTCTCCCGTTCTGTAGTTGTCTATTTGCCCTATTGATTGTTTCCTTGGTTGTGCAGAAACTTTTCAATTTAATCAGGTCCCATTTATTTATTTTCGTTGTTGCTGTGATTGCTTTTGGGGTCTTCTTCATAAATTCTTTGCCGAGGCCGATATCTAGAAGAGTTTTCCCAACTTTTTCTTCTAGAATTCTATAAGTTTCATGTCTTAGGTTTAAGTCTGTTATCCATTGTGAATTAATTTTTGTGAGTGGTGAGAGGTGCATATCCTGTTTCAGTCTTCTATATGTGTCTATACAATTTTCCCAGCACCATTTATTGAATAAGGATTTTTTCCCCCAGTGTATGTTTTTGTTTGCTTTGTCAAAGATCACATGACAATATGAGGATGGTTTTATATCTAAGTTCTCCAATTTAATCCATAGGTCTATGTCTCTTGTTTTTGTGCCAGTGCCATGCTGTTTTGGTTACTATAGCCTTATAGTATAGCTTGAAGTCTGGTAAAGTGATGCCTCCTGATTTGTTCTTTTTGCTTAAGGTTGCTTTGTCTATTCAGGGTCTTTCCTGGTTCCAAACAAAGCATAGAATATTTTTTCTAGATCTGCAAAAAATTGATATTGGTGTTTTAATTCGATTGCATCGAATCTGTAAATCACTTTGGGTAGTATACACATTTTAACAATGTTGATTCTGCCAATCCATGAACATGATTTGTTTTTCCCTCTGTTTACATCCTCTGCAATTCCCTCCTCAGAGTTTTGTAGTTCTACCTGTAGAGGTCTTTCACTACCTTGGTTAAATATATTTCTAGGTATTTTATTTTCTTTGTTGCTATTGGGAAAGTTATTGAAACTTTGATTTGATTCTATGCTTAACTGTTGTTGGCATATCGGAATGCTACTGATTTATGTACATTGATTTTGTAACCTGAGACTTTGCTGTACTTATTTATCAATTCCAGGAGTCTCTTGGCAGAATCTTTAGGATTTTCTAGATATAAGATCATATCACCAGTAAAGAGCAATAGTTTGACCTCTTCTTTTCCCATTTGGATACCCTTGATTTTCTTGTCTTCTCTGATTACTCTGGCAAGGACTTCCAGCACTATGGTGAATAGAAATGGTGACAGTGGGCAACCTTGTCTGGTTCCAGTTCTAAGTGGAAACGCTTTCAACTTTTCCTGGTTCAGTATGATGTTGACTGTGGGTTTGTTGTATATGGCTTTTATAACTTCGGAGTATGTCCCATCTGTGCCTATTTTGTTCTTACCATAAGCAGGTGCTGTATTTTGTCATATCCTTTTTCTGCATTTATTGAGGGGATCATATGGTCTTTATTTTTGCTTCTATTCTTGTGGTGAACTATATAGACTTGTGTATGTTGAACCACCCTTGCATCTCTTGGGTGAAGCCCACTTTGTTGTGGTGAATTATTTTTTTGATGTGCAGCTGAATTCAGCCTGCTAGGATTTTGTTGAGAATTTTTGCTTCTATATTCATAAGTGATATTGATAACAAAAGGATTATACAGAAGATTAATGAAACAAAAAGTTGGTTCTTTGAAAATATAAACAAAATCAACAGACCTCTCAGTAGGTTAGCCAGGAACAGAAAAGAAAGGACCCTAATAAGCTCAATCAGAAATGAAAAAGAGAAATCACAACTGACATCATGGAAATACAAAATGTCATCTCTGAATACTATGAAAATCTCTATGCACATAAAGTTGAAAAAATGGAGGAAATGGACAGATTCTCAGAAGCGCACAACCTCTGTAGGCTCAGTAAGGAAGCAATAGAGCTCGTGAACAGACCAATATCAAGTATCTAAATTGAAGGAGCAATAAAAAAATCTTCCAACAAAAAGAATTCCCAGACCAGATGGCCTCACACCTGAATTTACCAGACCTATAAAGAAGAACTGGTTCTTATACTACAAAAATTATTTCTTACCATCAAGAAGGAAGGACTCCTCCCCACCTCATTCTACAAAGTCAATGTTACCTTGATACTAAAGCCAGGAAAGAAGATAACATAGAGTATCTTATTTGTCTTTTATTAATCAGGGAAATCACTATATAGTCATATCTAGTTGGCATTAATATTTATTGGTGTGTATCTAGCTTGTGGAATGTGTAATGCAGTTGAGATCAGAGGGACTAGCATGCAAATCTGGCATTATTAACCATCTTATTAACAGTCACTCAAATGCAGCCCTGTTCTGATCTCAGCATTGAAATATGCATTGAAATACCAGCATAAACTTATAACAGGTTTTGGAAAAGATTTATCTAATGTGGTTTCAAATCTTGCTTTTTTAAGTATGACTTGTTCTTGAAAGATTATTTCATGTAGAACTTCAACGGAATATGTTAAACATAAAATTGAGCCTTTGAGCTGCTCTGGGAAGTTGCGTCCATCATTTTACCCGTTCAGCCTCCACCTCAACAGCTGACTTCCCTCCTTTCTCTGGGCAACCACAAAGCACCTCCAGAGCACCTTGCAGAACACTGTTTAACCGCATGTGAAAGACAAATATGAATAGTTGTTTAGTTCTCCAGTATTTTCTATTATATATCGAATTATTTATATGTCATATTATTTGTGTAATGTCAGATGTATCAGGTGTATTGGAGATACTGGTCTTTTTCTTCTCACTTTGCCTTTTCTTGTAGAAACTGTGTTGCTTGTGATATTAACCATCAGCTTCTCAGTCCAGGAGATCCCGATTTTAGGCTGCTGAGGAAGAAAAACTGACCCAAGATCCACAAAATGAATTTTGTCTCTCAGGAACTTGGAAATGGAATACCAAACATAGTTACCTGAGTTGAAAGATTATGTGATTCTGCTACTGAGTTCCCTAATTTGGAATTACTAGGATGGAGCCACATGCAAATCAATGACAAGAAAAAAGTAGTAGAAAGCAGAAATGGAAAAAGAAGGAGGCTTTTAGTGGTGATGACAGATATATGAGGAGGAAGAAGAGAAAGAAAGTCTGCCTTGATTCTTACCTGCTTCCAGGACCAGCATTTGCAGCATGTATTACAAGCAAGCCTGTGTACTGTGTAACATATAATAAATTCTTTGTTGCTTAAGGAGGAATTTGTTTCAAAGACATTAGCTAATTTTCTATTGATTTTATAAATGTGGTGATATGATGATCATGCCATATCATCTTAAATTAAAGTGCGTAATGATCTGTAAGAGAAGGCTGAGTGTTGGAAATGTATTTAGGTGCAGATTTTACGTCCTTCAGTTGAGGTGAGCAAAATTCATCATGGCAGGAAAGATTCAATAGTTAACGAGAAAGACAAGTACGTCAACTTTGAGTGAAGGTGTTAGGAAAAGATTCGAATTCAGTCAAGGTCATTTGGAGAACAAGTAGAGTTAGAGTATATCATAGTGAGCTATTTTGTTGATTTGTTTTCCATTTTTAATTTATTTTTCCACTCTCCATAGTAAGTCTACAACATGAGTTTTTAAATATACGGAATTATTTTTGTAGTTAAAATAGATACATATCATGTAAAGAACAAACAAGAAAAATTTTAAAGCCAAAATCATGTATTTCCACAGACATAAAATAAAGGATGTCTATTTTTAAGGCAAAAGTACATAACCACAATCAAAATGGATATGTACTACAAGTCTCTAAATTTAAATATGAATATGTTGTCTCTCTTTCCTTTAAAATACAGAGAAAAATGAAGAACCTATTATATTTCAATATGTGTTTAAAATGTGGAGTGTTAAGCTTTAGAGTAAAGTAATTCTCATTGTAAAGTTTTAAAAATGTATAAGAAGTAAAGTGCTTGCAAAGCTTGCTCTTCAAATAGGATTTTTTTTTAATGTTGAAAGATGGATGTAAGCGGAAATTGTACATAGTCAACTTTTACCATCTTAGCTTTCTCTTATAAAATAGAATAGTTAATGTAATTGAGCTAATAGAAATCCTAAATTCTCTTTAACACTTCTTTGAGAATTAATATTACCCCATCAAAAAACAAAACCAAAACCAAAAAGCTTCTTCTAACCATGCTATGACTTAAAAAGTTCCTCAGGCTTTGATAAAAGACTACAGAAGCACAAGATGAGTAAGAAGTGACCCACAGTAAAACCAAATCAGAATACAGTGTAGACTTCATTGTAGAATTATGCTGTAGACAAATGAGTATTTTATAGTGTGGATTTTCTTCCTTTGGGGTACAACTCCTGAATTTTCTGAAACACTATTAATTTTTAGAAATTTGACCCTCATGTAAGTTCAGTAGTTATTTGAACACTTGAAATTATGTGAGTTCACTAGTTATTTGTTCTGTTGAAATTATCTTCTTCCTCTCCCAAATTTTTGCAGAGTTTAAGTAATATTTTATTTTTACTGGAGATCTAGATTTTAGGTATTCAGTATTATAAGCCATATTGGTACCTATTTAAAGGAAAAGAGCCATGCCCAACTAGTTGACACTGCAGTGGATGCTTCAGCATGTCTTGCATGGCAACAGCTGCATCAACATGTACTTGATAATCATCCAGAAAATTTATGACGTCAGCTGTCAACTTTAAAGGCCATAAAGCAGTACACATTTTATAAATGCTGACTAAACTGTTTAAATTTTTATAAATATAGTAAACTTTCATATGGTCTAAATAGTAGCTTTTATTAGAGTTGTGAAGGCTATTCAGTCCCCCGCCACCAAAATACACACATCAATGCATGTGTACACATTTTTTTATATGTGCTCGGAACTTTACATAACATCTGGGACACATTGTGAAAAGATACTATGCCAAATCAGTGACATAAAATGCAGAGTCAGCTAACTACTGTTGCATCACTGAATGAACAATGAAATGTCTACATTTTGGACTTCATTCTTTAATGTGCAATTCATGTGACATATGTTTTAAAAATCTGGGTTATTTTTCTATTATCTGTTTAAATTTTAAAAGGTTAAGAAGGCAAAGAAAAAATAAAAGCCTGTGATAAATGTGGTAAATGTTATTATTTTTCTTTTATCAATGTCATTTATTGAAAGAAATATCTATTGGTTTGCCAAGATCTTTTCGTAATTGAAATACCTTAAGATATGAAGTAGTACTCTAATATATGACATTGAGGATTTATTTCTTTTGTCTAAAGTGAGTATCAACTTCTCTTTATTAAAGTCGCATGAATTGCATGCTCACTCTGTGAGAATATTAATTTAAAAATAAAATTACCAAAAAGGTGGCATTTTAAATTTCACTGTTAAAATGTTTATGTAAATGGATATTATAAAATCACAAGGCCATCAGTTGTTTATATCAAAGCATAAACTATGAAAGCCTCTTTACATAATTATATCTTACACCTCTCTTATAAAGTGGTCTAGAATGATTTGATTTATGATTACCTTTCTGAAAATCTGAGCCAACTGAAAGTTCAAAGAAATGTATTTTTAATATTTTTCCTAGAAGCCAAAAAAAAATTATTCATCCATTGTTTAAAAAATTTCAAAATTCAAAATTATTTGTGTAAACTGTAACTGTTGAATTTCTTTTCAAATTTCCAGAAATAGTAAAGATGTGAAATAATGAGAATAAGGAATAAAGGCAAATTAGTAATTAAACTAATATAGACAATCATAGATTACTTTTAGATATTGAATGACAAAGAAAATTATATGGTATGATGTTTTAGTCATAACTTCTTGATAAAATATAATTAATATTTATTAATATTTAAGAGGAGATGAGGAGTCATATTTTCCTAGAACCATAATAAATCTAGAATACTCATTTTATCCTTTTCTTCATCTACTATTTCCATTACCCTCTAGTGTCTTCTTATCCACAACCAATGAAAATCCAATCTGGTTTTAAAGGCTTCCAAAAGAGATTGAATCTCATTTATTAATGATCAGTTTCTTTGGTCAAGGACTCTCAAATTAGGCAATTCTTCTCGTGCTAAATTATTTTTGAATTGGTTGCCTACCTCTACGTAATTACCATCCTTTAAAATGGCAATCTTCCTAACTGCCATGAAATAAGGGCACAGTTTTCCCCCTCAAAATTGTCAGTTTTCATTGGTTTTCGATTTCAGAGGTGATTTATAACCCCACACATTGATTCAAAACCTTGAAAACTACTTGCTGAGTTAGCCAAACCATCTAGGTCATGTTGCACTGAGTTTGTGCTTCCTGCCCATCTCCTTGTCTGATGCTGAATGTCATTATGGATTCTGATCCTGACCCTGAAGGAATAGCGGTTTTATTGAGTGAGATAATGAGTCTCCTTATTTAGGGCTCCGTTTTTCAAATACAGAGTGACTAGTAGGCAGTGTTTCTCATGACTGATGTATCAGATATCTTCTGTTGGATGATCTTCCCCTACGGAATTCACTTGCATGTATAGAACCATCTTTTCATAAGTGGGAAGCTTTTTGCCACCTACAAAAGTTCCTTTCCAAATTCTATTGTTAAACTGAGGCCTAGGTGTTGGCCTGGAAGAACAATTCAAATCATCATTTTCCAAAATATGATACATAAAACTCTAAAAATGAGACATCTGTTAAAGCTATTTTCTTTCATACATATGGTTTGTTTGAAGGTTTATACTTTTTTTAGCCTTATGTATTATTCTGGCACTGCTATTTGCCAGAATAACACATACCCAGCAGCAGTTAATATGTATAAGATGTGTTTGTGCAGTCGTGTCTAAATAGCTGTCATTTAGAGTATTTGAGGAAAGAATGTGTTTTGTCATTTCTCATGAAATTAGCAGTAAGACTTTTTTATTATTAATTATTCTTTTGCTGGATTATACCTTGTGAAATCTGGGCAAGATGTAGATTTGTAATTTATACAAGTAATTCAAGAAAGTTAATGGTTTCCTAAGGTGTGAAATTAATTCAGCACAGACTGTGGTTGAATGGTATGTATTCCTAGTGCTTACTGTTACTTAAACAATTTAAAGTTATTTTCAACGTGCTTTTTCTTTTATTTTACATGATGTCAGTGTAAAACAGGTATGCGACAAAGAGTGAATCTAAGAAATAAGTATGAAAAGAGATTCGTGTATCATATGAAATAGAAAAATGAACATTAGAAGTTTTTAATTGGTGAGATAACCTTTATTTTTCAACTGAAAAGCTGGAATAACTATGAATTCTTTAAAAGCATTTACAAAAATACCTTAATTTTAGAAATAATACTCATGTGAAATCAGTACATAAAGAATATCTGGGAAAAGTACTCTTAATAAAGTCTAGAAATACTATGCAAACTTATATTTAATCTCATTTAACTTTCTCAAGATAATTCAATGGAAAGCATACCTCATCTTAGACATTCTTAAATTATAAAAATTCAGCCAAAATTCATTTAAAAGAAAAGTAAGTTAGAGACTGAGATGAGCCAAGCTGAGAGCTTTACCTTCGGAAATACCTCGTCAGATTTTCCCAAATTGTTACTCAACATGTTCAGTAGTATTATATTAAAATAAAAAAAGTGGAGGTGACAGTGGGGAAGAATTCATGGTTTAAAAATTTGTGGACATCTGGATTAAACAAAGTTATGCAGGTACCCTAAATATAGGACTTCTTTAAACTAGGGGTGGAGGAAGGCTATGCAATACTGGGTTTCCAAAATTTAATGATCTCTTGGAATCCCCTTTTCACCGATCATCTCACATGACTAGTCCTCTGCATTTTTTCCTTCTGGACTCATCAATCAGCTCTACAGACAAATTACCTGGACACTAGACATTTTGAGTGGTCTGGCCAAGAAAAAATTGTGATGTAAGTGTTACAACCAGATCACAAAAGGCAAGATTAATTCAGCTTCTTATAGCTGAATTTGACAATGATGTTTTGGTTTTTGATTTTTTTTTTTTCAAAAGTAGGCATGCCATTGAAATTTATAAAATGAACTATAATATATTAGAGCCATACAGTAAAATGTCTGTCTCATTAAACATAGGAGAACAAACTGCCCAGTGTTAAAAGTTTCAGGTCTCTGAGATTTAAATGGATCATTAAAAATTTGAGGGCTTTAGAGAAGGGGGTCAAAAACCAGGAAATATAGAACTATGAGGAAAAAAAATCTCTTAAGGTACATTGATTTAATTTGGTGAGTAAAAAAAGACTATTTTGTACACAATCATGCTATTTAAGAAGAAAGACTGTTATACAAATTTCTTCTGAAGACCAAACAATGTAAGTGATCATAAGCTTGAACCTGAAACATGATAGGTGTTGGGTCCAGATCATTGAGAGCATATGTAGATATTAAATTGGGTCTAGTCTGAGGGCTGGGGGAAGCAAGGAGTTTGCCACATAGGGCCCAATTAGAATTGTCCCAATGGATTTTACAGTAGTCTCCCCTTATCTGTGGGAGATACATTGTATGACCTACAGTGGATACCTCAAACTGCGGATAGTACCAAACCTTATATGTGCTACGTTTTTTTCCCGCACATGCATACCTCTAATGAAATTTAATTGGCAGGTGCAGCCTCTCTAGTAATTTTTATATTTTCCACTCCAAACTTACTCCTGAATCTGTATAAACACCCTTTACTTGTAGCAAATGACTTGGTGTCACCTGTTTCTGGGGATCCCTTGCTGAAGTCTTCATACAGACTCACTGCTTTCTGGTGTAACCTGTTATCCTCACTTAGAACACATTTTCTGTTCATGTCTTCCACACACAAACTTAATGCCTTTTCTAAGAGTTTACCATGCACTGTGGCTATAACTTTTGTGGTTTGAGATGCAACAGCAGAATTATCATGAATTTCTTTTTCCTTCCTCACTATTTCATGGATAGATGATTCATATTCTTACCATAGATCTTAACATCCTGAGTATACATTTTTTTTTCTTTGTTAAGTCAAGAACTTTCACTTTTTCACTTAAAGAAAGCACTTTATAGCTTCTTTTTGGCATACCCGAATTGCCAACATCATTACTTTTGCACTTTGGGGCCATCATTAACTAAAATAAGGATTACTTGAACACAAGCAGTGTAATGCCATGACAGTCAGTCTGATAATTGAGATGGCTACTAAATGACTAACGAGCAGGTAGTGTAGGCAGTGTAGATACTTAGGGAAAAGTGATCATTTAGGTCCTGAATGGGATCATGTAAGATTTCATCATGTTATTCAGAGGGCCTGCAATTTTAAACTAATGAATTCTTTATTTCTTGAATTTTCCATTTAATGTTTTCAGACCACTGTTGACCACAGGTAGCTGAAACTGCAGAAAGTGAAATCACCAATAAGGTGGGGATCAAGGGGAATTACTATACAAGTATGGGGCTCTAATTCCCTTTCAAGACAGCTGTCGGTGGAGCTAAGGCCATTTAATTGAAAATTAGCCCAAAGATGTATCATTTTAGGAAGCAAAAGCACAAAGGTTCAAATAAGGTAGTTGAACAATTAGAGTGGAAAGACAAATAAAGCATAAAGCATAGCAAGTTTCAAAAGGTATGCCCTGGGTGTGCCAGCTGAATGGGAGCAGCAGCCCCTCCCCCCATTCATTATAACAGGGAGTGCAGCTTAAGCCAAGAAACTTACAAGTGGCTGCTTCTCCCTGGTGGAAGCAGACCCCTGGCAGAGGCCTCTGTGGACAGAGAGGCCTACCTGTTTCCCCTTGGGGTCTTATGGTGGAACAGGTGTGTGCTATTAGGGACCTCCTACCCGCCAGCACCCTGTGGAGACTCATGCTAGTGGGTCAGACATACAGAATGTAGGGTAGTTCTGGGGCTGGTGTCGGGTGGCACAGGAACGCATGCAGACTGTTTTGATCAGAGAGCGCTGTTGAGTTTCAGGGAGCAAATAGGGAGGGTGCTCACCCCACCTCAGAGAGAAACTGTGCTAATGGACAAGGGTGTAAAGAGCCTGATCCAGGGTTAGCATCCTCAGGTCTCGACTGAGAGGCCAGATGAGAAGGAACCAGCAAAAGATATCCAGAGACATGAAAAATCAGAGCGAAATGAAACCCCAAGAGAAAATAATAACTCCTTACCAGTGGATACCAACCAAAACAAAAAGATTGAAATGACAAATGAAAAATTTCAAATATGGGGACTGTAAGGAAGCTCAAAGAAATACAGGAGAAAATAGAAACCCAACACAAGGAAACCACAAAACAATGCAGGAAACAAATGAAAAATTCACTAAAGAAATCAAATTATTAAAAAAAATTCAAACAGAACTTCTGAAAATGAAAAATTTATTCAAGGAAATACAAGACATAGTGAAGAGACTTAAGAATATGCTAGATTAGGCAGAAGAAAGAATCTCAGAAATATAATACAACACCTTTGAGTTAAATAAGTCAGTCAAAGGAAAAGAACAGACAAATAAAAGGAATGAACAAAACCTACAAGAAATATGAGATTAGTAAAGAGGCCTAACATAAAAATCATATGCATCCCTGAGGGCAAAGAAGACATCACTCAAGCTGAGAATCAAATCAAAGACATAATACCATTCACAACAGCAACAAAAAAAATAAAACACCGAGGAATATATTTACCTAAGGAGATGAAACACCTCTACAGGAGGAGCTACGAAACACTGAGGAAGGAAATTGCAGAGGATGTAAACAAATGGAAAACATATCATGCTCATGGATTGGCAGAATCAACTTTGTTAAAATGTCTATACTACCCAAAGTGATCTACAGATTCAGTGCAATCCCCATTAAAATACCAATGTCATTTCTTACAGAGCTAGAAAAAATAATTCTACACATCATATGGAACCAGAATAGACCCCGAATAATCAGAGCAATCTTAAGCAAAAAGAACAAATTGGGAGCCATCACTTTACCAGACTTCAAGCTATACTACAAGGCTATAGTAATGAAAACAGCATGGTACTGGCACAAGAACCGAGACATAGACCAATGGATCAGAACAGAGAGCCCAGATATGAAACCATCCTCATATTGGCATCTGGTATTTGACAAGACAGACAAAAACATACACTGGGGAAAAGAATCTGTATTCAATAAATGGTGCTGGGAAAATTAGATAACCACATATAGAAGACTGAAACAGGATCCACAACTTTCATGACTCACAAAAATTAACTCATGATGGATAACAGACTTAAATTTAAGGCATGAAACTATAAGAATTCTAGAAAAAAATGTTGGCAAAACTCTTATAGACATCAGACTAGGCAGAGAATTTATGAAGAGCCCAAAGGCAATCACGGCAACAGCAAAAATAAGTAAATGGGACCTGATTAAATTAAAAAGCTTTTGCACAGCCAAGGAAACAATCAATAGAATGAATAGACAACCTACAGAATGGGAGAAAATATTTGCATGCTATACATCCAATAAAGAGCTAATAACCAGAATTTACAAAGAACCCAGGCAAATCAGCAAGAAAATAATCAATCAATTCTATTAAATGTGGGTAAAAGACATGAAAATAAAATTTTAAAAGGAGATAATGGCCAACAAACATATAAAAAAATGCTCAACCTTTCTAATCATCAGGGAAATGCAAATCAAAACCACAATGAGATATCACTTGTCTCCAGTGAGAATGACCTTTATCAAAAAGCCCCACAATAATAAGTGTTGACATAGATGCAGAGACATAAAAACATGCATACACTGCTGGTGGGACTCCAAACTAGTACAACCTCTGTGGAAAGTAATATTGAGATGCCTCAAAGAGCTACAAGTAGAACTACCATTTGATCTAGCAGTCCCATTACTGGGCATCTACCCAAAGGAAAAAAAAGACATTCTATAAAAAAGACATCTGCACTCAACTGTTCATAGCAGTATAATTTACGATTGCAAAGATGTGGAAACAACTCAAGTGCCCGTCAATACAGGAGAGGATTAATAAAATGTGGTACATGTATACCATGGAGTTCTACTCAGCCACAAAAAACAGTGGTGATCTAGTACCTCTCGTATTATCCTGGATAGAGCTGGAACCCATTCTACTAAGTGAAATATCACTAGAATGGGAAACAATACATGTAGTCACCATCAAACTGGTATTAACTGATCAACATTCAGTACACATACAGTAATAACATTCATTGGATGTCAGGAAGATGGTGGGCTAGGAGGGGATGTGTATATACACACCTAATGGGTGCGGTGAGCACCATCTGGGGGATGGACACGCTTGAAGCTCTGACTCGGGTGGGGCAAAGGCAATATATGTAACCTAAACATTTGTATCCCCATTATATGCTGAAATAAAAAAAATTAAAAAAAATAAAAACGGGACACACAGAGAATGAACGTAATTCTGAGAAGATGCTTATTAAAAAAAAAAAAACACTCGTGCACATATGGTAGAAAAACTCAACAGAAATCAAGCAGATGGTGGGGGGAGGAAGGGATGGGTAAAAACACATCTAATGGGTACAATACACACTATCTCGATGATGGGCATACTTACAACTTTGACTCAAACAGTACAAAAGCAATTCATGTAACCAAAATGTTTGTGCCCCCATAATATTCTGAAATTTACAAGAATAAAATAAAATACAGTAAAATTTACCTCCAATCTCAAGAAAAATGTGAATCTTAGTAGAATTGTTTCTTGAATCCAAGAAACAGTCTTTATTTCCTATATTATTCATACTGATAAATGCATTGTAGGCTCTCAAAATGTATTTTTAATTGGCTTAATGATAATGCAGTGCTATTTGGTGTTGCTTATAGGTTGGTGTATTTTGCAGGAGTGTATCAATGTAGCTCTTATATTTATATATTTTAATTTCCTTTAATCGACATTACACATTATTTCATCACTCCTGGCATTATTGTTCACTTCTGAGGATAAGCAATAGTTTACTCTTTCCTTTCCAACTGTTTGTGACATTTATGCATGGCTTTTACTCATCCTTTTTGTTTCAATTTTTGTCAGAATGATTGGAGGAACATAGGATAATTGTGGGAAGGTGGGCTTGGATAAAGGCCAACCATAGGTTCTTTTCCATGATGTAGTTCTTTTAGGTAGAGTTGTTAAAGACAGGAATGCCTCAGTCTTTTTTATTGTTAAGTTTTTACACAATACTGATAAACAAGCTTGCATAAAAATAAATTCACATTTTTATCCACAGAATTTATTATAACACTGTGCTTTTTATAAATTTTAACAGAATTAGCTTCAATATGGTTGGTGATTCCTTTATTATTTTGTCATTCTAATAATGTTTAAAAATTGGGTTCCAAGTTCTGATCTCCCAAATATGTGCTAGGTTATTTCTGACTACAGGATTTAGGACATAAATATCCCAAGGTAGCTGTATGTTTATTGTAAAAATCAGTAATGTCTTATAAAATGATTCAGAAAGTGAAAATGACATCTTAGTGAACATATTTGTGTATTAATTCATTCAAGAAATATTAATTGAGTAGAGTTGGCCCTCAGTATCTGCTGGTTCTGCATCCAGGGATTTAACCAACTGTGGATCAAAAATATTTGGAGAAACACCAATAAAAAATAACAATAATAAAAAATAATACAAACAAAAAGACAATATAGTATAACAACTATTTACGTAGTATTTACATTGTATTATGTGTTATAAGTAATCTAGAGTTGATTTAAAGTATGGGAGGGTGTGTTAGGTTATATGCAAATGTTACACCAATTTATATGAGACTTGAGCATCATCAGATTTTGGTGTCCTGGAGGGGTGGGTTCTGGAACCAATCTCCTACTTGTATTGGGAGACCACTGTATTTATTTTATATAATGTACTGTCTTGTGATCCATGTGCAATATGAAAATGAAAAAGCAGCATAACTTAAAGAGTTTCCAGCACACTGAGAAAATGAAATATGTATAGAAATAATCATTATACTATCAAAAAATGCAAGTATGTTAAAAGAGATAAAGATACATACTATTAAAGATTAAAGGAATTCTAATCTCTAGGGTGAAGTTTCTTTGGAGAAACTTCCTGGAGAAGGTGTAAATAAAATGAAGTCCTTAAATGTATGTAAATTTATGGAAACATAATCAAAATAATGGCCTTTTCAGGGAGGGCAGGGAATCTACAAAGAGCAAAGATGTAGTGAAGAGAAATCTCAGGAACTGTTTGGGTAGTAGAAAGAAGTTTACTTTTATTGGAATAAAGGTTTTTGAGGGTACATCGTAAAAGAAAAGTAGAAAATTAGATTGAGTTTCATAAATTGCTGAACTTGAATACCAGTTTATTTGGTAGAAAATGACAAGCCATTAAAGATTTTCAAAGTGAAAAGATACGTGATCAGATCCATGCTCTAGGAATATAATTTTGACATTAGAAATTGAAGTAAAATTAGATAACATGAGACTGGAAGCAAAGAGAACACCGAGGAGAGGGCTCTCAGGGACTGTTCTGCACACTCAGGCTGCCACTGGCAGTTGTCACATGCCATAGTGGCTGGAGGGGAGGACTCAGCTAACCTTGGTTATTGAGTGTGTTCTCAAAGGTTACCATCAAACGATTTAGCAAGAATAACCTGAGAATAACTGTATCATTTTTAAAAATGGCAAATGCAGGGGAAACAAGTTTGTGTAAGGGAAAAAGTGATGAGCACCATTTCAGACATGCTTAGCTTAATATGCTTTGGGAACACAGCTAGCAATCAATTTGTGATGTTCACAAGAAGCTCTGGAGTTGATCCTGGAGTTACCTGCACAAGGATGGGAGAGAGGGACTGTGGAGGACTTAGCTGACTCAGAGACCCCGTTTCCCATTCCAGTTATGAACACATAAATATAACAGCTTTTAAAACATATTGCCAAGCTCAGAAATGGAAAGAAAGTCCCCAGGTTTCATCAGAGAAAATGTGGTAGTCACGCAGATTGATACCGCAGTAGCATATGAGGTAATCTATACCAGATATAATTCCTAGCGGTGTGGAAATGGGATTTTAATGTCAATATGGGAAAAGATAGATGTTCTGCTAAGGCACGGATTTGGAACTGAGTATTTCTTGAAGTCTGGCAGCACCTCCTTGCCAATGCAAAGTCACTGGAACCTATGCCAGGTATAATTATAGGCTGTGGATTTATGACACATGAGTATTGTGGAAATGCAAATTGAGAAATTAAGGTAAAAATTGGTTGAGGAACTGGAAAATTCCATAGGGTAAGGGCAGAAAGCAATCACATCCCTTAATAGGACATTTAAATAACTCAAGACTCATGAACTTATACAGAAACTAAAATCACCATGAAAAGGCATTCATAATAAAAACTATAAGCCACATGAGGAAATAAAGTACCTTAAAAGAAAATAAACAAAGGGGAAGAGAAAACAGAAGAACATAAATAGAAAAGGCATAAAAACAATCTGAAAAGGAGATTGTAAATTAGCTGCCTAAAATTTTTATAGAAACAAAGGAAGAACATAATGAAAGAATAGGATTTGACAAAAAAAAAGAATGAGGATTTGACAAAAGAAACGAATATTATTTCCATAAATAAAAATAGACTTATTAAAATAAAAGAATTAACAACTGCATCGAGCAGCGGATTACATGCAGTTTAAGGAGGAAATAGTAACCTGGAAGTACGATTTGAGAAAATTACAAGAATGGAGTCTAGAAAATTAAATTAATAGAAATTTTGAAAGCGAAGTTAATAAAGAATGTCTAATAGAATTTCCAGATGGAGCAAACAGAGAAAATAGATAGCAGAAATATGTTTTAACAGCTAGTACCTTGAGAAAACAATTATTGTTAATATTGAAGAAGTATAGCAAGTGTTGAGATACCTAGTAGTAAAATGCATATTCGATACGATCAAATAATCCTAAAAACAGTAGAGAAAAAATTAGATTACTATAAAGGAATTATGGATAAATGGATTAAAGGATAAATGAACTTATAGTAAAATTCTTATCAACAAGATCCGAGACCAGAGACTGAGAAATAATGTGTTCAAAATGACAAGATAACTGTTCACATAGAATTCTATATGTAGTCAAACTATTATTCAAGAAAGAAGGTGAAATAAAACCATTTGCAGACAAAATAGTTTACTAAAGAATTCAGTTCAGTCAAAAGGACATTGAACCCCAGAGGTAAGGAATGGGATGAAAAAAAGAAACGGAGAAGTCGGAGTTTGGGACTTCAGAAAGGTAGAAAATTATTTGGACTAGGTCTGTGCGAAATTCAACCACCAGACAATCAAAGATGAATAAAAATGTTGTGGCATAGTAGTGAGAAAATTCCTGAGACTATATCCTGTCAGGTCTGTGTAATATCATTTTTTTCACAAGGGAATCAATAGGTCGATCCAGGTGAGGCAGTATTGTGAATAGTTGACAGATTTTCAATCTTGGCAGAATAATAGAACTTTAAAAGTTAAAAAATATTGGTGGTTGGATTTCATTCCTTGAGTTTCTGATTTTGTTGGTTTCAAGTGTGTCCTAAGCATCAGTTTTTCTTTGATTATTAAGCTCCCAAGACGATTCTTCTGTGCAGCCAAGGTCGAGAACCATTGTAATAGATTATCTCAGAGAAGAGCAAAAGCCCAGATTCTGGTTTTGGTCACTTGACAAAGCAGAGAATGCAGCTCCTTTTCATGATAGTGTACAACTTTTCACTCTAATGAAAAATGGCTTACCTTTATTAGCAAGGATTGCCAAGCTTTTTCTACAGAAAGAGTCCCAGACTATAATATTTTAGGTGTTGTGGGTCAGATGGTCTCTTGAAGCTACTCAACTCTGCTGTACAAGGTAAAAGCAGCAATAAATAGTATTATATGTGAAGGGATGGGCATGGCTGTGTTCTAGTAAAATGTTATTTACAAAAGAGTGATGGGCAGGATTTGGCCTGTGTGCCTTAGTGTGCCAACCCCTGCTTAGAGTATTCAAGTACAGTTAAGGAAACATAGTTGAGAACCATCACATTAGCTTTGGAGAAAGTCTCCCTATGTGTGAATAGGCCAAAGAAGTGGCCACTCCTAGGCTAGAAAAAAGCCTATGAAGATGAAATGCAACCCAGTGTGAATACTGAGAGACCGTAAGCCTGGAAAGGTCTTCGAGGGAAAACTTGAGTAAATGAAAATGCCTGTGTGGAGAGTTAAGGTTCTGACAATAAGGGGGTAGCTGTAGCCCAGTAATAATTTGATAATGCAGGAGAGGTTAGTTTGTTTAGTTTTGTTTTGTATTTGTTGTTTTATGTTTGTTTTGTTTTTCAAGTTTAAAGTGAGAACATGTAAATGGATGGCTTGGATTTTCTATTCACGCACATCGAGATGTGTTGGGTTTAGAATAGATGTACTCTTATTTTTAGCATGTTACTGTAATTATTGCATCTGTTTTAAGACTTTTTATCCTTAGCCATCCTTAGCCACATAAGAACATTTTCTTTTCACACGCTTTTATTGAATTTAGACAGATTATCTAAACAATAAACTTAGGTTATAGTAACTGAAGAGCAGGGAGATGGGTTTCCTGTCAAGCATAACTTTCAAATTTTACTTGAATTTGTCCAATTTTTACCTCCCTATCTTCATAACTACTTGACTGGATTATGGAACTACTTGTTTATTTTAATACCAAAACATAAGTTTTATTTACATTTTAGTACTTTTGTAATTTCTGCAACCTAATTTGTTTACATCTTATAATCAGTGGATATGTAATGAATCATTGAATATGTATTTTATTTTTCTACTCCAAAGACTGCTATGAAATTCATAGTGTATCTTCCAATCAATATCATCTTAGAATCAAGGAATTATAGTATTATCTTCTCTTGTGTTTTTTGCCTCCACCTTTCCTCTGGCAACTACTTCCAGTGTTCCCATGAAGTTATATTTCTGGGAAACAAATCTGATCTTGTCACTACCTTACCTAATAATTTTGAGTGATCTCAAAGTCCGGGCTCCTTGGCATGGCATTCAAAGGCTTTGCTATCTAAAGCCTTTCATATTTTGGCCCAAAATATTGGATCTGCAGCATCATTCCCCACCATCCCTCTCTCCCTCATGTGGCTTGCTTCATTCCTGACCATCAGACACATGATGCATTATTTTAATACAAGTGTTGTAAAAATCTCTGAAGAAAGTTTAATAAAATAGGATTGGTGTTGAACTGAAAATAGCTAAAACAGGCTTTTCCTAAAGCTTAATAATTTAAGATGGAAATGGATCATTGTCTTTGCAGGAAAGGCTTGACTTTTTATATTAGAGAGAGTTGTGAAGAAGTTTATAGAATATCTTTATTCAGGGACTTTTAAAACACACTAGATACTCCTCTGTTTGGAATGATTTAGGTAAACCCATGAGAAATAAACAAGATGAACTCTGAGGCTATGCCCAGTTCTAGGAATTTTGGGTGATTAATGACTGTATCTAAATGAGGCCAGAACATACAGATGGGAGGAAAGAGAAATTCAGTAAGTCTTCTACATGCTCTCTATGTTTCCAACGACCTGGATATTTAACAGTTGAAAGTATGTAATTGTTTAAATAAAACCGTATATTTCACTGGATATTTTCTGCTTTTAATGTTAATATGTTTCTATAGTATAAACAACTTCACAAGATAATCACTTGTTAGTTTATCCCCACCTGCCATAAAATAACATATAGTAAATTATAATTATTATAAAGATAAAAAGTATGAGTTAATTGAAAATACTCCAAAATTGTTTTTGTTTGGTTTAAATATAAAATAATAATGAAATAATAGTGCAAAATAAATTTTCTTGATGCATTTTTGGCTAATTCTTTATTTTTATAAAATGGAAATTAGGAAATAGCCTATCTACTGTATGCATATTTATAAGACTCTGTATTTCTAATTTAGGTATGTGTCTTGTGCCCTGGGCTGTCCATATGAAGGAAGCATTACACCACAAAAAGTAACAGAAGTAAGCTACCTCTCCAGCCTTTTTGGTTTATGGTAAAATGATGTATCTTATTTTTAAAAGTGGGCTATTTTCCTTACTGTTTATTACATCTGCATAACAAAGACTAAAGAGAACCATGGAATGAGGTACAATCCCCGAAGACATGTTTGATCACTTAAATAATAGTTTCATTTTAACACTGAAGACCTATATACTGGCTATAACTTTTCAAAGTGAGAAGACTGTTGAGTCTTATCATTTGGGTGCTCAGAGGTGGAAGGAATAAAAAACATCTGTTTTGTTTTATAACACAGTGAGTGACGTTTCTACTTTCCATCAGAATGTCTGGGCGGTTTGTGTACACACACTGAAACTTTGTCTTGGTTGCTTAGGTAGTGTCCCCTTTTTTTCTTCCTGCATACTTTGGCACTTAGAGTATATACTGCTTCATTGTTTTTGTTCTTTTGTGGTCGTGTAGATCTTACTGCTGTGATTAGGTTGCTGTTATATCAGAGCAGTTTTAGCAAAAGATTATAGTTAAGAAGGACTTTCTTATTGAAGTTCATTTTCTACTTCCTGTCCTTGATTATTAGTTTATACCAATAAGTACAAAATGCTCTATCTTTGAGATTGTATTAGACTATCTCAGAAATTCATTTGTATATAAAGTATATTAATTGTATATAAGTATATTAATGTGTTGTTAAGGCTATTAATTTTGACAAAACTAGTAATAGGGCACTGAAGCAGTGAAGATGGCATTATTAGAAAGGCCACATTTAAGCAGGATAAACTTTCAGTTCAGCTAAAGCCATTCCTCTTTTGTGCATTCATTTGAACATTTTACTGCAGATTTTTCAAATGAGAGATATCCTATCATCTATTATTTAAACAAGACCCTTGTACACAGAGGCAGATATACTATGAAATAACGAAGCTTAGATTTTGCATGGCCCCTTGCATGGGACCTTTCCAAGATTCTGTCATTAATTTGCATTCACCATTATGTACTCTTTTCTTAAAGAATACCTCCAAAAGAATATAAATTCAGGCCCCACAAAACCTGGATCCACTTTTGCCTAAGACCAGAGTTCTTGGTTTTGTTCTGCACCACCTATGGATGAACCACACATGCCTTGGGGCTCTCCATTCCTGCATCAGAAGGCCTGCCGTGCTGCAGGAGAGAGTCACAACAGGCAGATTGGAAGCACTATGGTTTCATGATCAGCAACCCTAAAGTAAAGGAGCCTTCCGTGCTATTGTAATACATTTTGTGGTCAACTCACTCTCTTCTCTCTAAAATTCTATTTCAAACTGTGATTACTGTGTTCAAGCCTCTAGTTTTTGCTTTTTAACACACTGTCCTTTGCATTTGACTTTTTCCCTCCCTGGAATGCTCTGTGCATTTTATATTTCAGCGACCTGGAACCCACTATTTGCATTTGTTAGTCTTCCTGGAACATTCTTCTCAGAGCCTTCCTTCTCACCCTTTTCAACAAGTTAATGCATACTTTATCTCTAGTTGTCACTTAGACTCTTTCTGCTTGACAGATCTAGGTCAATTTCTCTTGCTACATGCTGTTAGAACCCTGTTTCTTTCTTTCAAAATTCTAATTTTAGCTTGTATTTATACATTCCTCTGTGAGATTGACTAAGGTGTGTCTTCACTTGACTTTGGCATCCATAATAGCACGAGCCATGTCAATATTTATTTCCCCATCAGATCTCAGCACCTAGCACAGTGCCTGGTATAAAGCAGACACTGGAGAAATGCATGTTGGAAGAATGAATGAATGAGTACCATGTGCCAGATTGTGTATAAAGTGACTTCTATACATCCTCATTTTCACAACCAAATGTGTCATTGCTAACATTGTTATTATTATTGTAATTTTTTTAAATGAAGTAACTAAGGCTTAGAATATATGCTCAATGACAGTGTTTTGTGGTCTGTATTTTACAGATTAGGGACTGAGGCTTCAATGGGTTAATCTTCTGCCTAGTATCACATGACTAGCATTAGTGAAAACTAAGATTTAAATCCAGGCCTCTCTGTTTCCAGAACCCATGTCTTTGTCAAAATACCACGCTGCCTTTATGCAAATTCACGTTGCTCTTCCAAAGTAACACTAGTTATTCAGCTGGAACAGACCTTGCAATTTGCCTCACACAAGTGCCGGTGTTTATCAGAAAAATTAGGCCAGAAGTACTTTGACTCTGTCAATTGCAAAGGTACTTAGTGACAGAGCTAAAGTTGGTACAATTGACCCTTGAACAACTCAGGGGTTAGGGACCCCAAACCTCCACATAGTTGAAAATCCAGGTATAAATTTTGATCCCCCAAAAACTTAACTACTAATAGCCTACTGTTGACTGGAAGCCTTACTGAAAACATAAACAGTCAATTAATACATATTTTATATTTTGCAAAAAGCGCAAGGTTTTCATGCCTGCTGGCCTTACCTGCAGTGACAGCCTCACAAATTAACTTTCCTTTCCTTTTTTTTGTTTTTTGTCCTTACTCTAGATCATTGCTCTTAAAATAGTGGGCAACCACAGCTGTAGACTTCAATCTGTGATATATATCAAGCAAAGCTACTTTTTCTTGTAATGTCATGACTTTTCTCTACTTCTTGGGAGCAGTTCCAACATCACTAGTGGCATTTCTCATGGGTCTCATGGTGTTATTCAAGGCTGATGGTGTTGCATTAAACACGAAACATATTTGAGGACATCAATATATCACTTTTTACTACGATATGCAATTTACTAGAGAGACAAACTTAAGATGCAGAGATTAGCACCACATGGCACTTTAAGTGGCTATCCCATCACTTAAACTCACCACAATAGGAAAGGACATGGTTATGGAGTTCTTACAGTACAGCAGTGTGTACTGCAGTTAATTTTATGCAGTTATGATTTAATACTGTGTGTTTGTGTTTGTTTACATTCCTCTTGACTGAGAATGGTGCCATGGACAGTCTGTGTTTTTGTGCATATGTTTTGATACATTTTAACTTTTTATAATAGATTTGTATACATTTTATGGTAGTAAATAATAAAATAGTCTAGTTTCTACATAAATTTTGTGCATTGATGACTTTTTCTTTATTTTTTCAATATTTCTAGGCTACATAGTTTTTCTGCAAGATTTTTCAAATTTTTGCACATCTTCAAAAAATTTTCAGTATATTTATTTTAAAAATCCATATAAAAGTGAGCCTTTACAGTTCAAACCTGTGTTGTTCAAGGGTCAATTGTATTGGTATCTCTGGACTTTAAGGCCTTGAGAAATATTACTTCCAAAGTAAATCTATAATATTTCTGTTTGGTTAAGGTGTTGAGAAATGTGAGCATTCCACAATTGAAATTGTGGCTTATAATTTCATATTGGAACATATATTATAGATAGATATGCCTCTAAAGCAAACTCGAATATTAGAAAAAGATAATCACAGTAATGTCATTCAAAGTCTTATATAATGTGTAGAATATAATGAGCAGAGAAAGACCAGAAAATGCAATGAACATATATGATTTTCATGTATATAACTGATTTTAGTTGTGATTTTTATGTCTAGATGGTGTTGGCTGAGGAACAGGGGGGTTAAAGTCTGTTCGTTTCCATTGTTTTACTAACACTTCACCTTTCTCAACAGGTGTCTAAGAGATTGTATGGCATGGGCTGTTATGAGATCTCTCTGGGAGACACGATTGGAGTGGGAACTCCAGGGAGCATGAAAAAATTGTTGGAAAGTGTC
The DNA here is from genome assembly GCF_000956105.1 of Propithecus coquereli. NCBI lineage: Eukaryota > Metazoa > Chordata > Mammalia > Primates > Indriidae > Propithecus > Propithecus coquereli. Next base: position 513,516 of record NW_012148530.1, on the reverse strand, counting down.
ATGAAAGAACTCCCACCAGGGGCTCTTGCTGTTCACTGTCATGACACGTATGGACAAGCCTTAGCAAATATTCTTACAGCTCTTCAGGTATTTTGTATTCTTTATGTGTTATGTGTTAGAGCATGCATCCTCATTGGCCGTATAAACATGTCGAGAGCTTTTTGAGATAATATTTATCATGCTATATTTATAAAATGTTATGAATATAATGTTTAAACAGTGTCAGCCATGTGATAGGCACTCAGGAAGTATCTGTAAATTCCACGTCTTTTAGGGCAATAGAGGTTTCTTATTACTATTAATTGGATTTGATAAAATCCATGATCTCTTCTTTTTAAAGCACTAATCCTAGTAGAGCTATGTCTGCTTGTTTCAACTCCCATATGCTCTCAACCATAAAATTTAATAGACTTAAATATGATGTTATGTGGAGAGCATAAAACACAAAGATAGTAGGATGTACCGTTGTAATCATGGAACCAATGCTCTTTTTGGTAATTTGAGGCTCAATAACAGGAAGATACGGTGCTGAAATATAGAATATTTTGCTTAAAATGCTTTCCATGTGTTGGCAAGCTTACTTTTGACAGATTCCTGATTTTTTTTTTTATCAAGTATATTCCATATGGTGAAATGAAGAGATCTAAAAAGTGGGAGGATTAAGAATTACTTATCGAATTATGTTATTTTAAAAATATTTATTTAAAAGAATAGATAGTAATATTTTAAGAGTATTACTTTAAATTAGTATCAGTTTCTTAAATGCAGCTAAAACAGAATTTGTTTGATGTTCTTAGAACCCAAGATTTTGACAACTAAAGATAAGACTATACGAAAGCTTTTTGATGAAGCTGAAAATCAATATGTAAAGCTTAATGTCACATTCCTAAAGTGTACAGTTGTTTGGCAGAAGTTTAAAAAAAAAATGAGAAGATCAAGCTTCACAAGGGCTTATTTTGACTTTGTTAATATGTGTGTACAAATCCTTATTTATCCTCTGGAAGCAAGCAAGCAACATTCTGTTGAATCAGAGAAAAGTGAAAATATTATCCAATGAACAGTCTTTTAGGTGTGGGAATTTTTACAATTTTCCTTCCTTAGGTAGTCTAGTTTCTGAAACAATAGAAAACTAGGCAGCACTTCAGATTTCTGTGTTCAGCTGCAACTGTAACTTATTAAGTGTTCCTGAGCAAGATCCTGAAGTGGGGTCTCCTCTCTCTCTCTCCCTCTGTCTCTCTCTCTCTATCTTGTTTTTTTATTTGTGTAGCATATTTATTATACGATGAATCATAGTTCAGCTCTTTGGGATAAGGGGCTATAGTGCAATATCGGGGAACCCAAACACCTGCTTTTGGACTCTATTTGCCTTTTGAAAATGCCCAATACAAAAACATTGCTAATGCCCTGTTGTGATTTTTTTTTTTTATTTCAGGGTATTGTTAGGGTACAAACATTATGGTTCCACTTTATGTCTTTGCCTCACCCAAGCGAGGGTTAAAGGCATGCCCTTCCCCCCTACAATGCTCCCCGTGTCCTTTAGTTGTGGGTTTACCCCCTCATCCTCCTAATTCCTGGAGAATATTACTGCTATGTGATCACCCTAGTGTTGATCAGTTAGTACCAATTTGATGGCGAGTACAAGTGGAGCCCATTCTTCTGATCTCGTGGTGCCTCACTTTGGATAATGGGCTTAAGTTTAATCCAGGAAAGTATAAGAGGTGCTAGATCACTGTCATTTCTTATGATTGAGTAATATTCCATTGTATACATATACCAAATTTTAATAATCCACTCATGGATTGATGGGCACTTGGGTTGTTTCCACATCCTTGCAATAGTGAATTGTGCTGCTATAAACATTCAGGTGCAGATGTCTTTATCACAGAATGTTTTGTGCTCTTTTGGGTAGATGCCTAATAGTGCTATTGCTGGGTGAAATGGTATTTCTATTTTTAGCTCTTTGAGGTATCTCCAAATTCTTTTCCACAGAGGTTGCACTAATTTGCAGTCCCACCAGCAGTGTAAGAGTGCTCCTGTCTCTCCGCATCCTTGCCAGCATTTGTTGTTTTGGGATGTGATTTTAATGGCTAAGGAAGATTTATCCGAGGAAGCAATTGCTAAAATCAGATCTACAGAATGAAAAGGAACTAACTCCCCAAAAGAGAGTATATATATTTCGTATATGTGTGTTAAAAGAATGTTTCAGGCTGATGAAACATTTGGGCAAAAGGTCTTGGGGGAGAGGAGGAGTATGCCCGAGGAATTGAAAAAAGACTAATGTATTCAGAGAAATTAAGGTTTATAAAATTTGTTAAGTTAGTTGAATTCCATTATCTCTGTTTACAGAGAGATGAGGACTGAAATTCTGGGGCATTTGCCCGTCCTGTAACAGGCATATAGGGGGACAGGACACAACCTTGGGCCCCAACAAGATGGGGAACATGGATGAGAACCTGTATAAGGCCAGGATTCCCCCCAAAACCACACCCTCAGTCAAAGGGTGAACTGCAAAAAAAGCCACCCCATGAAGGGAGAAGGCAAGCACATTCATTTCTCATGGCCTTGTCCATGAGTGGAGGAGAAATGCAAAGCCTCCCTTTATACTCATAACCTTTCATAGACCCTCATGTGGGTTTAGGGTTCAAATTCACATTGCCTGCAGAATTCGAAAGACCTAAACAGATTAATTGTTTTCAAAGGGTGATGGGTCAGTAGCATCCTCAGGTGCCAAGAAGAATCTCTCTGTTCTAAGGAACAGATCTTCAACTTCAGCTGAACTATTTGGGGTGTGTGTGTGTGCATGTGTGTGAGGGGAATGGTTGATATTCTACCCTTTAGCGGCGCCTGCGGTAGTTAGTAAGAAAGTCTGCTTCAGCATCTTTAAATAAACTGTTTTTCTGTTTTTGTTCCTTTTTTTTTTCTTTTACCATATGCACAAGTCCTGCGTATGTATGGGAGGCAAGGGGACAGCGGGAGGCAGGGAGCCTGGGAAAGCAACAGTGTACTTGCAGCTTTGTGTTACATTGCCCCAGAGCTTAATTTATAGCCACAGTGTAAGTACGTGAATAAGAGGGTAACAGTGGCTCGTATAATAAGCAACATGATGTGAGGCCAGAGAGGATACCATAAAGGAGCAACTGAGGAAATGGTCAAAAAGTAGAGATGTGCTGAGGAAACTAAAAGCTGTAGAGGCTTTTTGTTTTTTCTGCCATCTGCTTTCGTGTGGTTTGATAAGACATGGACAGTGTAAGAAAGAAATATGCACCACTGATTTCTTGAAACTGTGTAACTGAGACAATCTGTAAATGTTTTGTAACTTTAGTGTTTCTCGAAGACAGCCAAATGTGGTACTGGAATGTCACTGCAAACACACGTGTGCTGGTCCCTAGCAACACCCTTTCTCACCCCGTTCACCTCCCCAATAACAGCAACAGCACCAACAACAAAAACACAACAGTCGAGTTTAACGTTAGAGGAGGAGAAAAAATGTCTTGGAAAAAACTGTCAGTGTTTAAATAGAAGGAGAATCAGAGAAAATCCAACTTCATTATGAACAGGGCTAACCTTGGATTCAGGAAGCAGAGGCCATACTTCATTCTTTTTTTTAAATGGAATCTTTGAAGTGGCTCCTAGTAAAATTGGTGGTGGATGTGGAGTGGATATCATTTGCTTTAATTTAGGGGTGGAGAAACCGTTTACAGTGCTCCAAACTGGAAGTTAATATTAAGGCAAGGAGACATGTAATAAGTGGAAACTTGGCCACAATGATAGGAAACAAATGAGAGTTATAAATGGAACGTCCCCCTCAGTCTGGAAAGCACATACTAATCATGTAGTAGAAGGATCTTTCTTGGGTTCCCAGGTTTTATTGTGTTTTTTTATTACTTAAACATATGACTTACAGTACTGGAGATGATTGTATGGAAGTCAAGAATTCATAATTAACAGATATTATTTAATACAGGGAAATTATTTTTGAGAGTATAGATTTAAGTATAGGATATTTGTAACCACTCAAAACCAAAAGAACAAGAAAATGAGGTGACAAAAAGTACAACATTTTAGTGACGGAAGAAACAAACGTGGCCCAGTATACCTGTCTTAATTTTTTATGTAAAAATTTAGCTTCACCTTTCCGCCAAGTACCTAAGTAAAACAAGTTAACAAATTGTTTAATCTATTTAACAGAAAAAAATTGCTCAGTCTCTATTTTTCTCCACTGAAATTATTTGATCTTCATAATTGGGTAAAAACAGAATAAACCAAATGAAATCCAATACCACAAATAATAGTTACATGTTAATTGGTAGCATAGAGACAAAGAGGGACAGGCAGTATTTAAATTTCTTCTTAAATACTAGTTGCCTTTTTTTCCTGTTAAACTTAATAAACTTCTAGCTAATGTGCCTTTCCCCATAATGTTTTCCATATGTTTATTATTTTAGAAAGACCAAATTATTTACCTAATTTTTACATCAAAAGCATTCATTTTTTGGCCGGGTGTGGTGGCTCACGCCTGTAATCCTAGCACTCTGGGAGTCCAAGGCGGGAGGATTGCTCAAGGTCAGAAGTTTGGTACCAGCCTGAGGAAGAGTGAGACCCTGTCTCTACTGAAAAATACAAAGAAATTAGCCAGACAACTAGAAATATAGAAAAAAAAATTATCTGGGCATGGTGGCGAGTGCCTGTAGTCCCAGCTACTCGGGAGGCTGAGGCAGAAGGATTGCTTGAGCCCAGGCATTTGAGGTTTCTGTGAACTAGGCTGACGCCATGGTACTCTAGCCCGGGCAACAGAGTGAGACTCTTGTCTAAAAAAGCATTCATTTTTTTATGTGGACTCTTTATATTGACATGTTTAAATGCCACCAAATGACAAATCTTTCTTCATGACATTTGTTTTTGAGTTTCTTGAGAAATTTTTTTTTTTAATTCCTATTGCTGGCCAGATAAGCCTCTCTGTTTCTCAGTTTTATATTTGTAAGAAAAGATGTAATAATGTCTGCTTCCCTGAATTTTGCAAAATTGAGATGAGATGCAGAATTTCTAAAATGACGCCTTGATGACAACGCACTCGATTGCACTTGTTTGGATTGTTGGATTTTCGAGTGCATGTAACCAAGGCTCCTGAGCCACCACAGTCTGTGGGAAAGAGATGAACAAAGTACTTTTCTATATTTTTTCCAAGTGGTTGCATTGCTTACATCAGTGATAAAGAATGGGTAAACATTCATATACTTTTGTTTGCATTAGTTTATCTTCAGCATCTTTTTATTAATATAAACTTCTCTCTAATTTTGGCATCAAGTGATCAACTAGTTTTTGTCTTCAGGAATAATATTAATATAATCCTCATCTATTTCTAGATATCCACAGATATTTAATGGATAGTTGGAAAAAGCTGCTCCTGAGGGCAATCGCATTTTAAACTGACATTCAATGAATCAAGATTTAAAGTTACACATGTAAAAAACTACTGTAATGATCTAAAAATGAATGTAGTTAATCTTTATGTAACAGATAATGCCTAGATTGTAAACTTGAAGCTCACCAAGAAAAAAAAAAACAGTTCTAAAATTTCTATGTCTCTCCCCTGGCATTTCGTCCATGCTGATCAAATTGGCCAACAGTATAAAAATTGATTATCAGATATATTCTATTGGAAAAGTAAAAAAAAAATAATAAGAACATGGGATTCATCATCGGAAGATTTTGTTTTGTTTTGTTTTTCCTTTTAATCATGGTTTAACAGTTTAGGTTTCTTTAATCATGGTTTCCCCACCTATATCAATGGTTTTAATTTACAGTTGGTTGACACCGTAGAATAAAAGGGTTGGCATAGGATATGGCATACCTTGTGATCTCCATTTCCACAGGTCAGAGCTCATTGGATCAAAGGAAATCTTTAACATGTGTTTGATAGTTAGAACATCTTTCCTGGGACCCAGGGGCTGAGTAGATCAGAGGTGGAGCCTGGAGAGCAGATGAGCACAGAGAAGCGGAGTGAAGGCCCCTGCAACTGAGAGACGTTAGGACACGGAGAACTTTCCACTCCCCACAGGGCCAAGTGTGGTGTTTTTTGTTTCATTTTCTTGAAATTCCCCAGTGTCCGCCCAATGGGTATATCTGAGACTTGCAAGGAAGTTTGCCCTTAAGACACTGACTTTTCCATTATCCATAGAATATGATACTGGGAAAGTCTTATATTTTTCTGGATTCCCATCTCCACATAAGCAAAAGAAGTCTGTTACACCAGAAGATAAGTCAAAGTGCATGTTCATACCTCTTTCATGAAATTTTCTTCAATTGAAAGCAAATATAGTTAGTCAAAATATCTTCTTTGCTCTTCTTGGAAATTTTAATTTAATTGGTATGATCATATTAATTCCAAAAATTACATTCAAGGATATCTCTTTGTTTTTATCACTGATTGCACCAAGTGAGACATCAATCCTGGGTTTCAGCTATTATTCCTTTTTTTTGAACATAATAATTCAAGTTTAGAATCAGGAGAACAGACTCATCCTGGTTAATTATTTTTTTACCTTTTTAAAAAAATAACCATTCTTAATTTTAAAATGAATTTTTGTTGCTGTTAACACTTTCAAGAAAAACAATAACATCATCTATTCAAACTAACATTTTCTTCTTAGTTTAATCTTTGTTCTCTTTAGGACTTAACTTGGCTTTTTTATTATGGTAGGGATTGGGGCCAGGAAATGATATGATTCCTCCCTTGGCATAAGAGATGGAAATTTCAAAACTCATTACCTTTTTGAGCACCTCGCTTACCCATTCTGTAAGTGTCATTTTATTATTTTAATCTCATTTTCAATATCTTGTGTTCAACAAAGTTCTTGCCACATCTCTCTCAACCCATGTGGCTTTAATTTGGAAATTTTGTTGTTATGCCATGTTGTTTGTATAAAACACATTAAGCTTTTCATTTTCTAATTTTTTTCATGTTTCTTTTTTTCAATTTTTTCTCTCTTGAAAGTTCATATTTATAAGGAAATTTTATGTATATATTCTCTTGCCCCTGAATGTAGTGTAACACAGACCTTTTCCTTTGGAATTTTGGTTTGAAATTGGCTGGTTTGGTATTGAACATAAGCTATTATTCTCATGACTGTTTTTTTTTTTTTAACTTAATGCAATGTAACCAGTTAATGGTTATATGCCCAGCACTGACACACTCCCCCTACATACATAATTGGAACCAATGATAACTGTAAGAGCCAAATTGAAGAGTCTCTTAGCTATATTGTTTGAACAACTTTCTCATATGTTACCAAAACATTTCTAGTTCTGGATTTAAACTAGATAGAAGTAATATACATTGTTAGATCACACTGGCTAATTCTTATAAAATCACTTCTCAGTTTAGAATACTAGACTTATTTAATAGTATCAGTAAAGGTTAGGTTCAAGCCTGAAAGACGATGGAGGATGAGGAGGATTTAATAATTGCAAGTCAAACACTTGGGATCCCCGTCCGGAAGTGACAGAAGTTTTCCCATTTGTTTATAAATCTCTTGTCAATACACAGCAGAATATACAATAGAAATTATTTCTGTCAGTTGTGATCATTTAGAATTATTTTATGAATTATTTTTAAATACTCATTTAACCCTAACCCAAAAAATATTTATTGGCTGTCTTCTGTGTGACAGTGTCTCTGCTATTAGGTATACTGGATAAGAAAGCATAATGAAACCCCATGTCTTTCCTCAGTAATTTTTCGATCTATCAAATAAAATATGGAAATCATGTCCCATTTCTTAGGCAAGAAGTCAAGTTATACTCACCCAAGTTATAGACTTAAGTTATACAGATTTGAATTTTTAAAAATCTGTATAAATATGATAATCGTAAGAATAAAGTTATGGTTATATACTTCCACTAAAGGCATTTCAGATTAAGTAAAAAAACCATTTTTGTTATAATTGTATCTTTTTCTGATGGAACTTTTAATGAATTATCCAAGAAATATAAAAATCATAGTAGCCTGTGTCATCCTAACCCAAAATATAATTTTGTATTTCATTTTCATCCCTTGTATTGAAAAATATCCTATACTACTTTAATGCTTATACACACACCATACGTATTCTTTACCATGTATATAATCTAATCCAAACAGTCAAATCTCCTAGTACTGGGGAGGATGCATACTCTGCTCTCCAGAGTAACCTTGGAGAGTTTCCAGTAGGAGCAGAGGGAAGTTCAAATGTCACACGAACCCAGGGGAGACACTATTTGTACCAAACATGGGGTGAGTTGTTTTGTGTTTTTATTCTTTTTTTTTTATGCTGGAGGCAATGGATGTTTCTAACTGAGGATCATTTGACTAATGCTTTGTTCTAGGAAGCTTGCTCCAAATTATATGTGGAGGATGAACTGGTATTGTTCTGGATGATACAGAGGTGAAAAAGCAGAAGTATAGATAGAGACACAGAGGCTAAGGAAAAGACTACTGCAGTAGTCTTGTTCCTGGTGAAAAGTGGTGGGGCATGCTATGGTTTGAGTGTGTTCTTCCCAAAATTCTTATGTTGAAACATAATCACCAGTGTGATAGTATTAAGAAGCAGGGCCTTTGGGAGGTGATTAGTTCATGAGGATAGAGCCCTCATGAATGGGATTATTGCCCTTATAAAAGAGGCCCAAGGGAGTTTATGTGCCCCTTCCATGTGATGACAGAAAAAGAAGGTACCAGGCTCCATCTATGAAGCAGAGATTGGCCCTTAACAGACACTGAATCTGCCAGCAATTTCACCTTGGACTTCCCAGCATCCAGAACTGTGAGAAATAAACCTCAGTTGTTTATAAGCTACCCAGTTTATAGTATTTTGTTGTAGCAGCCCAAACAGACAAGGGAAAGGACAAGATGAAGGACATACGTGGGGGATGTTATTCCAATGCAGACTCAGTGGGACTAAGAATTGCTTGTGAGTGTACATAAGGTGACGTTGATAAAGAATAAGGGTTAGGGAGAAGGAAAGAAAATAATGACTCTGAGGTTGCAAGTTTGGAAAAATAGGTGGATATTGTTAGGACATTTGAGCTTTCCAAGTCACTGCCAGCTTTATGAGAACAGATGCAGGGACCTACTTGCCAATGATAGTAATCCATATTTTATGAGCTCATATTCCACAGGGCCACAGACATACTGCAGAGTTACCCCCCAAAATATTGTGGGGATAATTTCTGGGGGCCTCATTAGTCTCTAAGGCAAGTAGAAGTCTGGAAGTCCTGCCTGCCAGATAAAACAGTGTGCACCATCAAACCTAAATTCTACGTTTATTACTTTAGTATTGATTAAAGCTGTTATAGTGGGGTTTATTGGCTTAGTAATAATTTGAAGATTATGTTGATTTTTGAATACTTAGAAAATATGGAAAAGTGCAAAGAAAAATTGCTTACAATCTTATCCCACGTGGAAAAATAGTATTATTTAAGTAGATCATTTTCATTCTTATTCATATATATGTGTGTATATATATATATACGTATATATTTGTAGACACATATAATATATACATATTATGCATGTGTTGGGGGGAGTTGGGAATCATGAAATGCAAGTTTATTTTGCTTAGTATACTATGAATATCATTCTTGTCATTGAAACTTCCGCAGACAAGATTTTTAGATTCAAAATATTTAAT